>NW_028258297.1:20711000-21040000 GCF_053883595.1 Heterocephalus glaber | reverse complement strand
CATGGAACATAATTTGGCACTTTCCTAAAGCTAAGCATTCACATATCCTGTAATCCAGCTATTTCACTTTTTGAAAAATAAATTCTTGTACACCTATGCTGGGAGAAAAACACAAAAATATTTATTGTAGAAAGTTTACAAGAACATTATTCCTTAATTATATTATTATTTGCAATTAATATTTAATCATTATATGTGATTGGTACAATCAACAAGATCAATAATGCGAATAAGAGGATTTAGAAGGGTTTTAGAGATGCCCTGTAGATTGAAAAGGATTATTAGCTTTATATTATCTAAATTATTTAACATTCAACATTCAAAAATATCTTTGAATTCTCCCATGTATCAGATACTGTTCTATATATAGGGAATATTACAGTGAATAAAATGGAAGTGGTTGCCATTATGAGGTCTTCATTGTGGAATGTAGACATTAAGCACATTAATAAGTAACATATTAAAGAGTGGTTAGTATTATAGGTAAACACAAAGCAAAACAAAATGATAGAGCCTAGTTGGGTTGCTAATGTAGGTCTCATAGATAAGGGAGGTCTCTTTATAGAGGTGATACAACAATATAAACCTCTTGGAAATTATGCATCATGTGTTTGTCTCGTGGAAGAATTACAAAGAGCATTGTAGGGTTGGAGTATATTTTTATTGATTTAGACAAGGAAACAGTGAACTCTTGAGTTACAACTGGCCTGACATATGAACAACTTGGGTTACAACTGAAATTTTAGTTTTAACTTACAACCAAAGTCTTGAATTACAACCCAAATGCCACCCGTTTGTGCTTCCAGATGGTCTTAGATACAGATTTAGCCCTTAGAGAGTTCTGGAAGGAACATTACAACATCCTTTCCTGCATGGGGTTAACTGAGATATCCTGGGTCAATGTCTTTCTTAGGACACTGCGATCTGCCTGTATACAGGAGAGACATTTTGAAGGCTGAGTAAAGGTCCCTGAGCCTTTAACTGACCAACTTGAGTTATAACCAGCCCTCGTGAATGAACTGAGTTTGTAGGTCAAGAGTCCACTACAAGTATATCATTGTAGGTGAAATAAAATTGACAAGACAAGAGGAAGAAAAATCAGACATAGCATTGGAGAAACAGGCCAAGACTTGATTATACAGCATTTTGTAGGCTACCTGGGCTGTGGTGTGCCACTTATTCTGGATGCGAACAAGAGGTCATTTATTCCTGATGTGAAGTCCCCTGATGATTTTGCTCAAAGGAGTTAGATAACTAACATGTCCTCTGTTACAAAAGCTTCACATTGGTTGGTTTGCAGAAGAAGTCCATAAGAAGGCAAGAGTAGCAGCAGAAAGGTCACACTAGAAGGGGTGTAACTGTGATTAGACAGGAGGAGGGAGGAGGAAGGTGCTCTGCCTTGATGGTAGACTGGAGCTGGGAAGAGATGATCAGATGAGGAATGCAGTTTGAGAATGGAACCAAAAGGATTTGTTGATAGATCACTTGTAGAGCAACATGTAAGATGGAAATTCAAGAATGACTCCACTGCCTGAGCAATGTAGTGAAAGATGATGCCTTGTAAAGACATGGAAAACAATGAAGTAGGGGGAGGTCTGAGAAGAAGGGTCAAGTGTTTGGTTCTGGACATATTCTGTGTGAGAGCTCCATCAGACACCCAGAGGGAGCAAACTGTTGAGTAAATATTACTTAGTTTAGGAATAGAGATTTAAATTTATATTGCTATTTATAGTAATAGAATTAGATTAGATCACATAAGTGGTTGGTATAGATAGAGAAGAAGCATGAAAAATGTGCTCGGATAAAACCGGCTGATTGTCGTGAAGGTCTCAGATCTTCCCCCGCCCTCTACCCACAATCCTTGTCATTCGTCTTGTGAGGCCCCCCCTGCAAGACTCTGGGTTCAGCCTTGCAACTTGTTTCACCAATGGGAGGCCAGCAGTTGTGATGGCATTGGAGGCTGGAAAAGGACTTGTGGCATCTCTGCTGTGTTCTTTACGTTACACCAGTGATGGCAAACATTTTAGCGCTTTTGGTGATATCAAACAGCTGTACTATACCCTGGATAACACCGAGTTTGAGATTAATGTCCAAAGACCATTGTGATAGCAATTTATAATTGAGGCACTTGGAGTATTTTAATATTTAGGGATGTAGACAATGAGGAAGATTCACAAAGAATACTGGAGGAGCCATCATTAAGGAAAACCAGGACAAACGGTGTCCAGATCCCCAGGAGATGGCAATGTTTCAAGGAGAGAGAAGTGACCAACTGTGACAAATGCTACTTAGAGTTAATGTAAGTTGAAGACTAAGAATTGATTATTACATTTGGCAAAAGGATTTCATTAATGCCCTTCATTAAGAGTGGTGGAAAGAAAAAGCTTAATTCAAGTAAGTCCTGGAGAGAACAGCAGATGACCAAGCAGAGATACTCAGCTTAATGATTTTTGTTCTAATGGTCAGTAGAGAAAGCCTCATAGTTGGAAGGGAAGGTGAGTTGGGAGATAATATTTTTGTTACATCATAGATTGTTTATATGTAAATAATAGTACAGGGGGAAATTAAAACAGACAACATGGGAGAAAAGAATAATTATAATAGTAAAGACCTTGAGTAAGTAGGTTGGGGTAAGATCTAGTGAAAAAAGATGGAGTTGGCTTTAAGTAGAACAGGCAATTCATGCTTAGGTATGATGCCGAAGCCAAGGTATTTAGATGAGGTTATTTTGGTAGAGTTTCAGTGAAAGTGTAAAATGTTTCTCTGAGGTCTTTTCTTAAGTTGGTAAATTAAGAAGTAAAGTTATCTGAGGGTGACAAAGAGGTATGTGGAAGACAAGCAGACTCCCAATGACACACGCACCCATTTGCGTATGGTGACCTCCGTTTTCTGAGCAGACACCGCTGTTGGGATTATGTGTTGCTACATAGCCGAAGGAATTTATCCTGAGTGGAACTGAACTGATGTAATTAGCTCTTTAAAAGCATATCTCCACCCCTCAATCTGGTTACAGAATCAGCACTCAGAAGGATACTTGACAAGAAGAGATGAACAATCATGTCGTAAACCACCCAGAGAGGCCACATGGTAAAGAACCATGGGTCCTCTAGAGGCTAAGGGTGGTCTCTGGTCACAGACAGCACAAAAATGGGCTCTCCATCCTGCAACTGCAAGGAAACCAATTCTGCGAACACCAGTGAGCTTGGAAGATGCCTTCCAATACAGAATTAAGCCACAGTTCTGGCCAACAAGCTGATATCATCCTAGTAAGAGCCTGAGCTGAGAATTTAGTCATGGTGCACTTGGATTCTTGACTACAAAAACTGCAAGGTAACAAACATGTGTCATTTTAAGCCACAAGGGTGGTGAGAAGTTGTTACATAGCCACAGGAAACTAATATAGTGTTAGAGATTGGAGTTAGGAGGAAAAAAACATCCCAGACAAAGGAGAATGAATTTCCTGCAGAATAGAGAGTGATGAGTACGCAGGGTGAAGGACACATTTAAGATCTGCAGCCGTACATTTGAAGTGAGATCCATCAGAAAGAAAACGTGGATAAAAACACACAAGTTAGGTGTCAGATTTAATATACACTGGGCTGGGGATTTAGCTCAGTGATTTTGCCTCCTGCTGTGCAAGCGCAAGGACCCGAGTTCGATCCCCGGTACCAAAAAAAAAAAAAAGATTTAATATACACTGTGGTGTGTAGACAGGTGAGCACATGTGAGGGGCAGGAATGAGGAGATAAAGTTCTGTGCAAAAGGATCACTGTGCTAGAATGAACTACCAAACGGAAAGCAGGAAAGGGAGGACCAGATGAGGATGTTACACAGGGAAATCGGATGTCCAATGGGCTGAATGTGTTTAGAGGTATTTTGGATTTGTAAGACGTGGCTAAGGTGAGAATCTGCAATTATAAATGAGTCAGCCTATAGATTTCATGTTGATATCATTCACCCAATTTTGCATAATGATCAGTTTCCTGAGTTTTGGTGGATTTGGTCTTGAGCCTCCTCTGTCTGAGTAGTGACCCATCATTTAGGGGTCTCTTCTCCTAAATTTGGGGGAAATATTTCTGACATTCATCTTTTTCTCAAATATGAAAACCTTCCATCAGGAAAAGTTTGGTTATTACTCACAACTCTCTGTAAATATTAGCAATTTAAATATTACACACAATTTTGAAATAACGCTTCTGTCTCTGTTTTTTAAAAAGTTTTATATCAGAAACTTAGAAGAAAAAGAATTTTTTGTCATGGTATTAGGGATTAAATCCTGGGATTTTACATTCAGCTACATCCTCTATTCCTTTTGCAGTTTTGATTTTTGAGACAGGGTCTTTCTAAGCGCCCAGGCTGGGCTCAAACTTGTCATCATCCTGCCTCAGCCTCGCAGAGTAATGGGATTACTTGCAAACACCACTACACCTAGCTGATACTTTTGTTTTCTAAATATCAGAATACGTTTTGGTTCCTGGAGACAAGGAGTTGGCAAACTAAGACCTAAGGGCTAAATCAGTCTAATACTTGCCTTTTATTTGTCAAATTGCATTGGAATGCAGTCACACCAATTAATTTGTATATTGTCCAAAGCACTTTTGCACTGTAGGTCAGAGTTAAGGAGGTTTGGTGGAGACTGTATGCCCCACAAAGGCTAAATACTTTACGGACTGATCTTATTCACAAAATATTGGTGAGCCCTGCCCAAACATACCTTTGGTCAAACCAGTTGGTTTTCTTTTCTTCTCAGTGACCGTGTTATTTATTCTTAGAATTGGGGAGCAGGAAATTGGGAAGATTAATAGTAAAAGATGAAGGGGTGCTAGAGAAATACTAAATGATTTCTTCCCATAGCATTGGATAAGGTGATAGAAACTAAATCAATGCCAATGTGAGCATCTTAACGATGGTAATCTGCTCTGTGCTGTCTTAGGAGAAGAGAAAGGATTATGAAGGAAGGAATGACTGGGCCTGAACACTGGGATGTTCTGGCATGTTTTCATGCTCTTGCATACTGCTCAAGTATTTTTTTCCCCTTTGTTTCAGGGAGACAGAACTCTGTTTTTAGAAGAAATTATCTTTGCCCTGGTAACTCATGGATCGGCAGAAAATAATTCTTTTATAGTTCTACTTTGTAGCTCTGATGTTTTCTGTATCTTTTAAACTATGTATGGATTCTACATTTAGAAAGAAGAGGAGCAAATAGTCTGTTTCCTTTGGTAAGAATACAGCCACCACTAGAGAAATAACTTCTAAGTTACTTCTAAGGCCGGCAAAACTAAGCAGCAAATCTTCAAAGTCACATCATTAAAAAAAATTCAAGGGACATCTTTTTTCCCAAAATAAATCATTGATTATATGCATACTTAGTGTTAATATTACTTTTCTTTTCTCTAGCTTTCTGAGTATGGTACAAATATCATCAAATAATAGCCTTTAGTTTTGATGATCATATCTCCATCAATTGTTGCTGATTTGGATATATTTTTAAAATTCAATCTGATTGTTTACAATTTCCCTATTTTGGTGTCTCAGTTACTTTTCTCAGTGCTGAGACAAAATACCAATACCCAAAGTTAAAGGAGGAAAGGTTTATGTAGCTCACAGTTTGTAGAGGTTGCATTTCATAGTTGATTGGCTCCAAGCCACGGTGGCATGGCAGAGAGGCATCACAGAGGAGAAACAGTTCATGACATGCATAAGCAGCTAAGCAGAAAGCAACAAGCAGGGGTCCTTTTTCTGTCTCATGTCTTATCCAGGCTACTCACTTTTAGGGCAGGTAGCTCTCATACCCAAGGTGGGGCACCCTTAATCCTAGCATCACACAATGAATCAATCCCAGAATCACATTCTTGATCCCAGCATCACACAATTTAGATCCAGCCATTTCGAAAAAGCTCCACTTACTACATGAGGCTTTGGGGGCGGGGGGAACTAGACACAAACCATAACAGTTGGCTTTGGGTCTACTGTCTCATCTCTTTAAACTTAGTGTAAGTATTCTGTTGAGTTTATCCTTAACATGAATATATAGCCTCTGTTGGTGATAGTGTACAAAAATAGCAATTTTTATTATACATACATTAATTGTGGCTTAAAAGTTATTATATGTCTATCATCTTAATGCTAATCCTTACATGTTAAATATGTATATTTAACTCAATGTCACCTCATTTTCACTCTATTCTCCTCCCAAATAATCTAAAATTCTTAAATATTTTAGGTCTACACACTCTCCTTCCATCTTCTATGTTTTTGTCTTACATTTCAATTTCATTTTGTCTTCTGAATTCCTCAAAAATAGAGTTTGTTAGTTGATTTTTTTCAGCCAAGGTGGAAGTTTCTCTTTGTTTTCTGTAGTCTTTTATTCTCTTGAAAATAAAATTGAGAATTTCCTGTGCTTTCTCTTTTTAACTTAACCTCATATAAGGTCAAGTACTCTTGATTTTTATCTTTAATATCTCTTGGATGCCTTTCCTTCTCCTCACCCTGGCTTCTGTCCCTTTTACAGGACAGCAGTTGCCCCTTGTCTCTGCCTGTCCACAGTCGTGACACTTGTGTGCCTGGTCCTCCTGTCCGCAGTCTGCTCATCTCTGCTCCGTGTTCACACACAACACCCAGAGGGTCCTTCCTCAGAGAAACTTGAAGTCTTGGTCAAAATCAACAGAGATCTCCATTGCTTTTAGAAAAAATATAAATTCCTTCATGTGGCCTAACAAGCTGTGATCTTCACTTTGACAGCCGGTTTCTCTCTACTTCTTGTGGTCATGTTCATTCTGTTTCCCATCATTCTGAGCATCTCCCCACTTGCTGAACACAGCAGCTTCTTTCATTGGTGGGCTGCTACTTGAGTATTTCCTTCTAATTCTTGTTGGTGTTCTTCAGTTAATTTTTATTCACTCTTCAGACCTCAGTTTTGCAGTATTTTAGAAAAATTTTCTAAAGTAACTTCTGATGTGGGTGTGACATCATAGTTATTTGTTATTATATCTCTTAGTAGCCATTGGCTGACTTTGCTGTAACTGCTTTTTAAGATTTTCCCTCCATCTTGGTAGACACTAACAACTATGATTGTAGGAATCAAGTCTGCAGTGCTTAGCACACAAAATCATGCAATAAATATTTGATTAATTAAGGTTGAATGGATTTTTCAAAGCATGAATTGTTAAATGTGGGTGTTATTCTGGAAATATGGTTACACTGGAGAAACTTACGTTGAGAAATACACTGGGAAAGTACAGCGAGAATTTGATACTCTGTGGGGACATGTTGAGTCTTACTGAGAGGAAGGAAATACGGTAACATCACAAATCAAGAAGGCACTCAAGTGACCCTGAAGCCTAGAAAATAGTACTAAATATAGAGCTCAGCATATTATCTATGATGATATAATTGGTAGGAGAATAATGACAGTGATAGCAAAATAAATGGAAAATTGTAGACTACTATTCTTTGAAACTCAGGGAATGCATAATCTTGAAATAAATCACTTAATCTCTTGATGTCTCATTTTAACTATTGAGTACATAATGAATGATTATTATTATTAACTACCACATGGGGTATTGTGAGACTTAATTTGCTAATGTTTATAAAGTGCTTCAGATTGCCTGATTAAAACTATGTAGTATCATCATTATTATACTATAAAAGTGTGAAATTTTTGTTTTAATTTCATAAATATGAAATTATACCTTTCTACCTTCACTTAAAGTATTCTGAAATTTATACACATAAATTGGAGCATGTTTGAATCCAGGTCTTCAGATATTCATATTTGTTGCTATCATTGCTATCTAGACATATTTCTGCTGCCCAGAAAATTCACAAGACTTTGGCTCAATAGACTGAAAAAAGTTCAACCCTTTTTGATATATTATTGCCCACATGAATCAAGAATACTGTGTTATGGTGACTTTTTCTTTCATTTCAAGCTTTTCTTTTTTTAAGAACGAGTTCCTCATTTTTTAAATATGATGAGTTTTCAATATTTGGCAATATTCTTCCCACACCTTTGACTATCCCTTGAAAGTATGTGCCTGGTTTGAATTATTTTTTGCCAGAGATATCTTCTTGCTCATTCATTCCTTCTTTCTGGTTCATTTTCCTCCCACTGCACTCCATCCCTTACCTGCTACAGACTCTGAAACTACAGTGGGACATGCCCATGAGGCTTTGATTTTCATCTTCCAAACTCATTGCTTTCATGTTTCTAGGTTTACTACCTGTTCCTTCAGTTTTACTTAGTAATAAGTGTGGAAGGCAAAGTTCTGGTAATGTGGTCTGTCTCAAAATATTACTTTATCTAAACACTTGGTTGATAGTTTCAATGTAGAATTCCAGATGAAAAAAATCTTCATTAAAAATATGGCAGCATTTCTCTATTTTCTTCTACTTCCAAATGTTACTATTTTACTTCTGATCTGTCCTTTTGTGTTTTGGAAGGTTTGAGATCTTTTTTATTCTCAGTATTGTGAAATTGTATGATAATGCATGTAGCTGATTTTTTTTTTCTGTAATTTATTGTGTTTGGTACTTAATCTGGCAATTTGTATCTTTTGGTTCTGTGATTTTGTTGCTTGTTTCTTGGAATTCTTGCACTTCACATTTCCTTTTTCTTTCTGAAATTCTCATTACTGGAGAGTGGAATCTTTAGACATATTTCTCCCATCATGAATCCCATTGCTTGTCTTGCTATTCACTGTGAGAGGCTTATTCAATTACATTTTAAAATTCTATCTTTTTTTATTTTTTAAAAAGAATTAGCTACTCTATCTTGAAAATATAAGGGAAATACAAGTTTTTCTCTGATTAGTCCTATATTCTGTTTTTATTTCGTGGTTACTGGAATTTTCTAAAGATATAAGAACTTTTCTAATATGAACACATATTGCTCAGTCACATCAGAGCGGTCTTAGTTTGTGTAAGCCACTCTACTGTTTGTACAACAAATTTGCCTACGAATTTTTCAGAATATATCTCCATTGTCAAGAGACTGTATTCTTTTAAACATAACAAATGTAAACCATCACATGCTTGTGCAAGTATTATTTATAAAATGCAACCATATTCCTAAAATAAAAATAATTTTATAAGAAGAATATATATATATTTGAAATTCTTTAAAGTCTGGTTTAAGAGAAGTGAGCTGGGTTCACACAGATGCTTTTGTATTCAATTTACTTTGCTGTGTAACATATAGTATTCCTCTGAAAAAGCTTTCTATACATTTATGAGAATATGAGAGCAAATAAGGAAGAGAATATCTTAGAAGTATTAATAAACTAGTTTTGACTTCTAGATGTCTGCAAAGGCCTCAGAGTCTCCCCATGGCCCCCAGACCATGCAGTGTAGGAACTGGTGTTGTGTGTACAAACACACACACGTGTGCACGCAACGCACCCTTGTATGTACAAACACACATATCTGCACACACAAGCACCTTTTCAGAAAGTTATATGTTTTTTCTCTTTTATTCTCCAGGGTTTTTTTTGACTTTTTGTTCACTTTGGTCTTTAATTATTTCATCATATTTTTTATTAGAGAATTTCCTCAAATATCTGATAAGAATTGCCTGACAGTGGGCATTTAAGAGTAGAATACAGATTGAGCACTGGGTTTGAGGAAAGAATTGTCAACGAGTGACTATTAGAGGGCAGTGGTCCTTGACCCCATTAAATATAAAGCTCATTTGAAAAAGGAAATATTTTGGTAATCTGTCTTTACTACCTTGAAATGAAAATCATAGTATAATCTAATTTATCAACTTATATAATTTAACCAATAAAATATGCATAATTGCAATGCAAAAAGGAAATAAGTAGAAGGTGATTCATAATAAAAAAATGAATTTCAATGTGTTCATCATCAAGAATATCCACTTTACTGCAGACAAAATGGAGGGATAGTGGCACATACACTTCCAATCTCTGTGAAGAAGGCAGTTTTAAGGACAAGCTGAAATAATTGAATTGGAAAGAAATATTGATATTTGAAATACATAAGAAATGCAGCTTTTTAAAAATTAAATTTTACTGTATATACATATATGAAGTTAAGAAATACATGAATATATAATAAAACGGTTACTATAATTAAGTTAATTACCATATCCATCATCTCATAGTTACTGCCAAGATTTCACATAATGTACTCATTTAGCAAAAATTCTGAAAACAGTACGGTATTACTAACTACAATGCTCCTGTTGTAGATTAGATTTTTAGATTTATTTGACTGCTGCATTATATCCTTTGATCTACCACTCCTCTTTGCCTTCATCGCACACCAGCCTGATGATCACTTCCAATGTTTTGTTCTCTAGCTCTATTTATTTGACCTTTTTAAAAAAGAGCCTACATATAAGCAAGATCATAAAATATTTTTCTTTCTCTCTCTAGATGATTTTGCCTAGCATGAAATCCTTCAATTTCCTCCTTATGTTGTGCCAAATGGCAAGTTCTCCTCTTTGAAGACTGAAAAATATTCCATTGTATATGCATACATTTACATATATATGTATATATGTAGTATACATATTTATACCACAGTGTAATGTCTATATATAATATATGTATATATATTTATACCACTGATGGACTCGTAGGTTGTTTTCATGTCTTGGTTATGGTGAACAATGCTGTATGAACTTTAAGTGCAGATATGTTTAAGAGGTGGTGACTTCATTTCCTCTGGGTATATACTTAGAAGAAATAGCATTGCTCTTGCAAGGTGGTTTTAGGAAATGGCAAAAAAACCTTTTGGTTTAAGTGCAAACTAAATAATATAGCATTTTATTTCAATTTACAATGACATCCGTGAAAAAATCAGTCTAAGGCCATGTGAAAACATATATATATATATATATATATATATATATTTTTTTTTTTTTTTTTTCTTTTTTCATACTGGGGATCGAACTCAGGACCTTGTGCTTACGAGGCAGGTGGCAGAACCACTGAGCTAAATCCCTGGTGAAACCATATATGTTTATTGGTCAAAATTTTAATGTTAAATGGAGTATGTCATATGATGTATGTGACTTTTTCCCCCTTTCCATTATTATTTACTTTAATATCAGAATTGTTTAGAGTCCGGGATAACTCTTTATCCTGTGGGAGCTTCAGGCATGAAAGAGGATCCCGTAGTCAGAGACTCTTACTCATTAAACAGCAGAAGTACTCCCTATTGAGACAAGGTACTTGCTTCTATTCCCCACACTGTGAATCTCTGCTCTGTGGAGTCACAAAAGATTTACCAATCTCAAACCAATAGACGAATAGGATAAATGTTCTACCCATTAATAAACGGTTTTGGGCCAGAAAGATACTATCTCTTTAATTCTTCTCTACTTCATCTAAAAAATTCAAAAATACAAAATTATACATATATTTAATATATCCTTATCTAAAATCAAGAAATTGTGATCCCTTTATGAGATGTTTCATTATGGCAGTAATGTACTTTGTAATTTTATAGTATATTTTTATTTACATGATACCAGTGCAATCTATATTAACATTTCAAATATTAACCACTACATTATTTGACTGTGTTATATGTCAAAAAATGAAGAACGTAATGCGTTAGCCAAAGTGACTGTAAGAATAAACAAAATTGTGTGAGTAGAATGGATTTTTAAATTCAGTGTATTTTTACTTTTCATATTTATATTTTACTATTGGAATTCTTATTTCAGTAATGTTCTTATTGTTCTGTTTTAATCAGTGGAGTTATAATCACATAATGCTACTTTTCTATGCCCTAAGATTTTAAGAATTTTTATTTATGGAAAAAGAAATTGTGAAATTTAAAGAAACATTTAATCAATTTTCGTACACTCAGACTAACTAATAAGTCTGAGTATGAAAATATATCAGTTGCTATTTTATTCATGAGAAGTCTGTCTAGAAAACAGAAGCCACCACAGTTATTCCACTATGAGAAAGGTAATAGAGTGAGTTGATTGCACACTTGTGAGAAGAGCTGTAGATCAAACAGGAAAGGTGAGACAATCTACAGACTAGAAAGAGAAGGAAGCCCCTACTCAAAGGTTTAAGGGGGTTGTAGGTTACAGCCAGGAGCAGGTTTCCGTGCAGATGCTTCAGCTGGGGCAGAGGGTGTGTCTGGCAGAAGCAGGAGGAGAGATGCAGAAGGTGTGAGAGATGACCCTTCATGGAGAGAAGAAAAACACTGGGTCACTCATGTACTGTACTGCCAGGGAGGCCCAATGGTGGAATCTAACTGGAAGCCAGCTTCCATGGAATGCTGGGAAATGAAACCCTTGGCAGTCAGCTTCCTGATGATGCAGAGCCCAGGGAGGGGAGAGGAAACAGCCCAGAATCAGCACCAACTGTTCCTTCATCTGCTCTGCTTTGACTCTCATCTTTTTACTTGCATTTACATTTCACACAACTTCATGTATAGGCATAAATCAGTCAGTTAAAAATATGAGTCAACCATCTCATACAATCATTCTGTCCATATCTTCTTAAGCACACAACACATACACAGAGACACACACACACAGACACCCCTAACTCGCTAATATCATTCTTGATCAATAACTTGGTATCTCATGGTTAACCTTTATAAATGCCCAAGAAGGCAGAATCTGTTTCTAAAAGGGGAGCATTTACGACTAAAGCAGGCTGTGACTACTCAGGAATCTAAAGATCTGCATTGTGATTTTGCTTTTGAGGCCTGCCAGAGACACTTTGTTCACTAGCAACACTTTGAGCATCATTTCTATCTGCTAGAGGTTTGAGTGGCAAAACAGCTTGTGCCATCACTTGGTCCTGTTCGAGAGTCTTCTTCTTTGAGCTGAATTTGAAAGTATCAAAAGAACTCTTACAGCTTCTCTAGTAAAGGGACTAGGGAAATACATCAAAATGAGATACGTATTTTTAGAACCAGCAAAACGTTATACTCTGTTTCTCTATGATTACATTTGAAGTTTGTTCATATGAGAACTCTGTTTCCTAAACTTGAATTCTGAGCTGTGATAGATTGCATTAATATTCCTAATTCATCACCCTTCTTTATAGATTTGTACTTTGCCATGACTTTGTCATCTTTGCAACCAAATAAAGAAGGAAAAAGTAGGATCCTATTTCTTTTATTCTTTTAGAGGCATTCATTCTCCAGGTACTCTCCAATACATTCTCTGTAGGCAAATCTCTGAAACAGAGTTTGCTTCTCTGAGAGTCAGTCCAAGAAAGCAGGGACGAGAATAGTTCCAAAGAGCTAGCCACAAAACTGCATTCTGGAGCCGGACCAATGGAAAGAATTAGAGCCCATTCTGCAGCAGTGCAGCTGCTGAAGACCTCAGAGGTCATGAACATGAATGAGTCAGCCATGCAATGGATTCATTGGTGGGCCCAACATTTCAGGATTTGGTGAGATTGGAGTGCATATTACAAGGATCAAAAGGGGCAAAGATTGAGGACATTTTGTAATAGATGGAAGAAAGTCAGAGTCTCTCATTATTATGCAAAGGAACTCACCTCCGATAGATAGCTAGAATGCAGAAAACACTAGGAACAACTTTAAAAATTAACCATATTACTGAGTTCCAAAAAAGTTGATTTCTCAGTCCTGATATATTGTTAGTCAGCTTTGCATTACTGTAACAAAACACCTGAAATAATATATTAGGATGTGTTATATACATGTACCAGTTCCTCACTGAAAATGTAATAGTTGTATACTGCAAACACACACTAAGAAAAACTAAAAACTGAAAAAAATAAATTTATAAACAGAAAATGTTCATTTTGGCTCACTGTTTTGGATGCTGCAGTCCATGGTCAATTTGCTCCATGAATTTGCGTCCATAACAGCGGTGTGTGGGAGAGAAAAACCATTCACTTCTTTTCTGGGGAGCAGGAGGGAAAGAGAAAGAAGCCAAGTCCTACCACTCCCTTGAAGGACATTTCCCATTGGCTTGGCCTGAAACTATCCCACCAGTCCCAACCTCCTGATCACTCAATATTTCTGATAGTGTCATGCCGAGCATCAAGTCTCTACCATATGGCCTTTGGAGGACACTAAAGATCCAAAATACAGTACCTGAAATTCTTTGTTGGGGAAGAATGGAGCTCTGAGAACTTGGATTAAGACAACTGTATCAGTACTCTCCTAAACCTTAAATTTCCATATCTTCCAAACATTGTGTGTTTTAGAAGTGGCCCACTAGTCTGTGCTCCAGGGTAGTTTTTTCACCTCAGTGACCCTTCTTGTGGTAGATGCAGAAGACTCAGCTTTGCAAGGAAACAAACACCTCAGGAACCACTTCCAGCTTTCATCCTCTCTCCTTAGCACCAGACCAATAACTAAAGTTAAGGTACAGCATAATTCAGCTGAGAAAGTGCTGGGCTTATTAAGAGCAGCAAAAACATTCCTAAAGTTGTAAAACCTAGAGCAAAATCAAAGATAGATAGTAGGAAAGAGGGAGATAGATGTTTTGCAAAAGGGAAGGGGATCAACAGATGGAAGGGAAAAGGAAAGGGAGAGGAAGGGAATGAAAAAGAATTAAATTGTATTATGTACATGTACCCACTCCCCGGGAGGATTGTGACATGTACTATACTAATAAAATACAAAAGCTAAGAAAAGGAAGCTAGGTCCCCGGGATTCAGGGATTCAGGACCAGCTGTGGGGAAAGGAGAATGTAAGTTGTGAGGCAGTGATATGGATCAGGTTGTCAGGCAGGGTGGGGACTTTTAGAAGGGGCTGGAGAAAATGATGAAGTGAGGCATCACTTTTGTTTGTTTGCAGTACTGTGGTACAAGGACATTTGCACTCAGCTATATCCCAGACCTTTTAAATTTTTTTTATCTTGAAACAGAGTCTCACTAAGTTGCTAAGTTGCCCAGGCTGAATTCCAACTTGCCTCTCTTCTATTTCCGCCTTCCAGAGCAAGTAATTCATTTAAACAAACTAAAAATGAAATTCACAGTAAGTACATGGGGACATTTTTAGCTAAAAATATTTAACACTTACTAATTGTTGCCTGATTTCCTTCCTCTGTCTTTCTCTCTCTTTTTTTTTTTTCTTTTTTCTTTCTTTCTTTCTTTCTTTCTTTCTTTCTTTCTTTCTTTCTTTCTTTCTTTCTTTCTTTTTCTTTCTTTCCCCCTTCCTTTCTTTCTTTCTTTCCTCCTTCCTTCCTTCCTTTCTTTCTTTCTTCTTTCTTTCTTTCTTTTTTTCTTTCTTTCCTTCTTTCTTTCTTTCTTTCATTTTTTCTTTCTGCTCTCTTGAATCACTCTAGTTCATCATGTATAAATTTGTTCATCTAAACATTCTTGTTTCTACTCATTTACTAATTCATGGATAAGTTTTAAATTTCTAGCTCAATCCAGGAACTGTTCTAAATGTTTGGAGTCAGAGATAAATATAACCATGTCTCTGTGTTCACAGAGTTAAGGTCTAGGGCCAAGAAACTGAAAGAAACAAGTAGGACTACCACATCCTAAGTGCTGAAGTGTCATGAAAATGCTGTCTACAGAGATCACAGAAGTCCTGTCCAAGGAAGTGATTTGTACAGGAGCTAATAGGTATAAAAATGTAAGGGAATGACCATGACAATATATCAGTAAAATAAATTAGGCTTTACCTTTCAGTATATTAACCTTTAGTAACTTGACTAACGAGTCTACCATAGTAGAACAAAAATGTTTGTGCCATTATTGCATAGAATCCTGAATTATAAATATATCACCAACTAAGAGCTTCCATAAGCACTCACATTTCTTACTATGTTATTGATTACAAAGAAATTCAGTTTCTCTCTTATCACATCTTAATTGTATATTATATATTTAGTACATATTCAACTCAATATACACTTACTAAAATTGAGTGTTTGGTAGTATGAAATGCTACTTGAAACACAAAGAGATTAAGACAAAATCCCTGATGTCAAGCACGTTACAAAATGAACAGAAAAGCTGACACATGAATGCAAATAATGGAAAAAAAGGATATAACTATACTGAGAATGCTGTGAGGACTAAAGAGAATAAAATAGGCACATCAAATGATAATAATCACAGCAATAGTGCCAATAATAATACTGCTAATAATAATCACCATTAATTATTCTATTGTTGTGTGCCAGAAAACTGGTAAATACTATCTCCAATCTCAACTTGGCAAAATTTCTCATAATCTTGTGTAATATGTAATACTAAGAACTTTTCAAGTGTTTTTCTTTCTTTCTTTAATTATAAGCTCTAATTTGCTCTTGGAAATAGAATGCCCTAATCAACCTTAAGTACAGATTACCAAAGCCATGCTTTTACAGATGGAAGAAGGGATTGTCATTTGTCAAATGGACAAAGACGTCCTTGACCTTGAAGCCAAGTTGTGAAAGGGCTCTTGGAACAATTAGTCACTGTTATTTGCCTATTGCACAAATGAAGAATCTAAAGTGCAAAGAATTTGTGACTTTGTCTATTTCCAAGTGTTAGAGTTGGGTTATAAACCTGAATCTGTCTGAAACTAAAAGGTGATACTTTGAGAAATCATAACATACATTTATTTTTGCTAACATTGAGATTATGAATGGAAAAAAACTTGAACAAATTTTCAGAGACAAGGAGAAAATCAGTCAGTAAGAGTTGAGAAGGCATGAAAACTGCATGTTATAAAATGCCTATGCCTGGTTTGAGTGAGACGAGGGAGTTGTACATGCTATTGAGAAGTCTTGCAAAATGATGTTATTGAAACTTAATTCAAGAGACTTTGGGGAAAAACCTTGAAAGATTTTGAAGTAGAGCACTGACAAAAGAACTCTCTTTCTGTGAAAAGGCACTGTTAGTAGGATGGACTAATGAACCAGGATGCTAGTGGTAAGACCATTATTAACAAATGTCAAACTGCAGCCGAGAAGCACTCTCTCTTGACATACGACATAAAGTTAGGACTTTCCTTTTGGCTCTAGGGATAAGTAGATTAGGTATAAAAAGACACTGCCAAACTCTCTGTGGTGATTTTGTAGTTTGTGACTTTATCCAAACCATACTGATATAGTTTTAGTTTCAGTCTGATTCAAGTCCCAGGGTTGCATGCTTCTATCAGTTTAGTTACTGGGTGAAATCATTCTAATAGGTCTTTATTCAAGCCTCAATGCAAGGTTTTTGATCAGGTCTGTGATAACTGCAACCATATTCTCCATGATTTTAAAAATACTACTCTATTACTGCCCTTTCAGGCTCCTCCTCTTTTACTTTTCTTGAAGTCAGAGGAAGACTTGTTTAATTTCTTTCTTTACTTTTTGTTTTGCTTCAGTATTTCTATTGTTAGGTTAACTACAGCTTTGTAATTCTAGACTTTGATTACACTTGTCATTTGGCAATTTCAGCACCAAGACAAATACAATGACATCTGAAAATGAGCATTTACATATATTAGATAAAATTCTTCCATTTCAGGACCAGTTTCTGAGCTTATGATATCAACCCATCCACTTTGTTTTGATCAACCAACATTCACTGAGGGCCTATAATATTCTTGATCAAATTTGGAGACAAAAATAAATAAGGTAGGGAGTTATTATGTAAATTATTTTAGAACTCTGAAGAAATATAGGCAGAGGAATGCCAACTTCTCTTAGGAGATGCTAGCAAAGAAGTTCTGTTCTTACAATAACAGAGTGAATTCATGGAACAGAAATGTAGATAGGCTACAAACAGAAGAAACAGGATGGATAATTGTGTAAGGACATCAAGAATCATAGAGAATTTTGGAAATAGCAAAAAGTTCAGTGTGAATGTGACATGAGCTGGAAAGGTGAAGACTGAAGGAGAAGATATGGTCAGATCTTGGAGCTATGATTGCCTTGGACTTAATGTTAATTAATACAGAAGTAATAGACATTTGAATGATATGGTAACATGAGCCTGTTTTTTTAAAAAGAAGGTAACTTTGAAATCCATTTTGCAATTTAATTAACTATCAGAGATTAATGAAAGTATCTCAGGAGACTATTGGAAACAGAGGAAGTAACAGATTCTGAGGATATTAAGGGAAATGTTTAAAATGTGGAAGAGTCAGAGAAAAGAAGAAATACATAGACACCATTTCATCACCTTGGATACAGAGAGTAGAAGCAAATAAATCTCTAGACTGCATCTAACACTTTTAGGTTGAAGCAGACAACTCTGGAACAAGTTCCCCTCCCACCCATTTAAAGAGGCAAGTGAAGTGTGATATATACAGAAAAAATGAACTTTCTTGGGCACACATTATACGTATTTGCATGAAGAAGATGCAAATAGGTAATCAGAAACACATCTCTACATTGTAAATAGAGATTTTAGAGCAATCGGTGATGTGATGGAAGCCAGAAACTTAGAGAACACAGATAGAAAGCCATATTTCTGTATTGTCAGCTCATATTATTTTCTGTTTCATAATTAGCACCAAACTCATGATTAAATACCTTGTTAAACCTATAAAAATATTAACAATTTATGGTAACTCTAGTAAGTCATTTTTTGAAGTCTAAGTAAATTTATTAATTTGGTTTTCTTCATATAGAATTTTTCTTTTTTCTTTCTGAGACAGAGTCTCACTATGTTGCCCAGTCTGGTCTCAAAGTCCTGAACTAAAGAGATCCTTCCACCCCAGTCTTCCAGGTGGCTGGTACTAGAAGCACATACCAAAATGCCTAGCTTATAGCCTCTTGTCTTAATTAAATTGCCTGCTTATATATAAATTTTCTGCTTATATATTCAGTCATGATACTCCTGATTCCCTAAATTTCCACTTTCAACAATGTTGCTAATATCAATATAAAATCTCCAGTTTGTAGTTTGCAGCATTCTCTGAAATTGTTAATTGCCTACAGGCAAAGGTTTTCTTTCAAAGTGAAGTTTTTGGGGTATCAGTTTTGTCCTTTATACAAATATACATTGATAGTTTAATTTGGTTCCCCTAGAATGACACATGCAACATAATTTGTTTGAATTAGTTGTTCGGAATCTGCCACTCAACAAAGTTCAACAGGTTTATATCATCACTTTTCTATTGTTAGTGTCTTCACCCAAACAATTGAGTACACACATGTGCTTTTTGTCAGTAATTTACTGATGAAGTATTGCAGATTTGAAGTCATACTCTGACTCCAGTACTTAACTACTTACATAATCTAAGGAAGTCACTTATCCAGCTTCTCTGAGCATGAATTTACATGGAACTGTGGCCATTATATGAAGCAAACATATGAGATGATATTTTACTTAGCTAGGAGCATATAGAACTGTTTCAAAGCTATTGTTAGAAACATTTTCTCATTGATCTCTGGTATAACTCCATGGAGGGAGAACTGGTTTCCCACCTAATTCCCTGGTAATCACAAATCTGCTTTTTGTCTTATAAATTTGTCTATATTGTATGTTTCCTATAAGTGGAATATTGCATTTGTCCTATTGTTTCTGGTTTCTTATGAAGACATTTCAGAATATTTTCAAAGTTCATCTAAATGGTAGCATGTAATAGCCATTCACTTCTTTTTTGGCTTAAAAATATTCCATTGCATATACATATTATGTGTATCCATTCATAGATGGACATTTTGGTCACATCTATTATTTATCTATTATGCGTATGCTGCCAAAATATGTGTATAGAATTGAACAAATAGGAAATAGCAATGAAAGGATATAAATTATAAAAAACTCGAGAGTCCCGGGGTCAACAATCTGTACAACTACCCGCAATATTTCATGGCCTTGGCTGCTGGTTCCTCTGCTGGGGATGTGGGAAGTACCCTTGGGGGATCCCCTGTGAAGAACAGCCTTCGGAGCTTTCCAGGGCCTTATGTGCCTAGTCAGACCAGAATCCAGTGGCAGATGAAAAACTCGGAGAGCTGCCATACAGTGAGTTCCCAGTACAGGATGCACTCTTACTATGGGCCTCCCTCCTACCTGGGACAGAGCATGTCCCAGATCTTCACTTTTGAGGATGGCTCATCTTACTCGGAACACAAAATGGCTGTATTCTCGCCACCCAGAGGTCAAGATTCTGGCTTGGTTTCCCTCCCCAGCAACTCTCCTATAAGTAATGGGAGCACAAAGGGGGTTCTGGAATGTGAGGCTGTGTTGGAGCCCACCAGCTTCACAGTCACTCCTGTAGTTGAAGAGGCCGAGTGAGCAGCATTGCAGTTGATAGTTCACTTGGAATACCGGGCTTATTCCATTATCCACAGGGTTTATTGTTATTCTGTATTGACTTAGGCTGATTTAACTGTTGAGAACGTGTTTGGTTTCTATATTCCTTAAGAATTTAGTTCAAATGCTAGGACACTTGTAACTGTGGGGTTTCTGACTACCATCTGCACGAATTAAGAGCTTTGTTCACAGAGTTTAAATACTAGTGTCCCTCACGTTTTTTTTTTTTTTTCAGTGACACTGGTTTACATGCAGTATTCATAGAAATATAGTAATTTACTCAAGTAAAGCCAGATATTTGTCTAAATTAGTCACAATTAAATACTATTTAGTTTTAAAATGAAATCTTAGGTGTCTTAGAGTTTTAAAATTTAAGTATTTTAATTAAATTGCAAAAACATAAATTTAACCAAGTACTGTTCTTGACCAGCGAGAAAAACAAGTAAAATTACTGATTATTTAAAAAATCTGCAGAAGGTCAAGGTGAATGGAAATACTGCGTGTTTGTGCTGCTCTTGGAAATAGCTGTACCCCATTTTCCCCAAATCCTGAACAACTGAAATACAGTGCTGGGGGGACCTAAGGCCCGTTAGAATTGTTACTTTTTCTGTAAAAGATAATTTGAAAATGGTATAATTTAATTTAAGCTCAGTGAGGCAGGACTCCTGGGTGCTGTTTCTAGAATGAGTTTAACATAGTTTTTCTACTACAGGGAAAAAAATGGATGCAATCTAAACTATTTTGTAACCTTAGGTTGTAATCTGATTTGGAAATAAGTACATCTTAAAAAGTAACTACTGTACAGATTTCTGAGTTTATTGTTTTCTTAAAAATTGCTTATGGAGTACCTCCTTATATAAGAGAAGCCATTCTGAAATGAAACTAGTTTTAAAATAATTCATTGTTGTGTGTAGTTGCAGTTGTACCTGAAATAAAAATATTATTGATGACTGAAAAAAAAATTCAAACCCTTAGTCAACATTATCAGAAAAAGGCAAGAAAAGGCCCAAATCTATGCAATTAGGAATGAAAAGGATGAAATTATAACAGACCCAGAAGAAATCCAGAGGATCATCAATACCTGCTTTGAGGACCTATACACCAATAAGATGGAAAACACAGAAGAAATGGACAGATTCCTAGATACATATGAATTATCAAAGTTGAATTAAGAAGACCTAAAAATTCTAAACAACCCAATATGAATCAATGAAATTGAAAACATAATTAAAAACTTACCAATCAATAAAAGCCCAGGTCCTGATGGCTTCACTGCTGAATTCTACAAGACATTTAGAGAGGAACTGCTGCCACTACTGTTTAAATTCTTCAATGAAATTGAAAGGGAAGCAATACTCCCAAATTCATTCCTGGAAGCAAGCATCACCTTGATCTCCAAAGCAGAGAAAGACCCAACCAAAAAAGAGAACTATAGGTCAATCTCACTAATGAACATAGTTGCAAAAATCCTTACTAAGATATTGGCAAATATAATGCAGAAGATCATCAAGAAGATCATACACCCTGACCAAGTGGGATTCATCCCAGGGATGCAGAGATGGTTCAACACATGCAAATCAATCAATGTAATATGCTATATCGATAGAGCCAAGGACAAAAACCATATGATTATCTCCATAGATGCAGAAAAAGCATTTGACAAAATCCAACATGCATTTATGATAAAAACCCTACCAAAAATTGGAATAGATGATCCCTACCTCAATGTGATAAAACCCATCTACGAAAAACCAACAGCCAATATCATACCAAATGGTCAAAAACTGAAATCCTTCACACTAAAATCAGGAACAAGACAAAGATATCCACTATCACCACTCCTGTTCAATATAGTTTTGGAAACATTAGCCATAGCAATCAGATAAAAGAAAAAAAAAAGGAATAAAGATAGGAAATGAAGAAGTCAAATTGTCATTTGGAAATGACATGATACTCTATATAGAAGACCCCAAAAGCTCCACCAAAAATCTTCTAGACTTATTAACCAAATTCAGTAAAGTAGCTGGATACAAGGTCAATACAAAAATTAATACCTTTCCTCTAAACGAACAACAGACTCACGAGAGAAATAAGGCAAACAATTCCTTTCACAGCAGCATCCAAAGAACTGAAATACCTATGTATCAACCTAAGAAAAGAAATTAAAAAACCTGTTCTCTGAAAACTACAGCACTCTGAAAAGAGAGATTGAAGGTGATATCAGAAAATGGAAAGAAATCCCTTGCTCGTGGGTAGGAAGAATCAACATAGTGAAAACGGCCATACTTCCAAAACTGCTATATAGATTCAATGCAATCCCAATTGAAATTCCAGCAACATACTTCACAGACCTTGAGCAAACCATCTGAAAATTTATTTGGAACAAGAAGATACCCAGAATAGCAAAAGCAATTCTAGGTAACAGAGACATGGCAGTGGGTATCACAATCCCCAACTTGAAGCTATACTACAAAGCTACTTTGATAAAAACAGCATGGGACTGGCAAAGAAACAGACCTGAGGACCAGTGGAACAGGTTAGAAGATACAGAAACAACTTCAAACACACTTAGCCACCTCATCTTTGACAACGAAGCCAAGCACCCTCACTGTAGGAAACATAGCCTCTTTAATAAATGGTGATGGAAAAATTGGGTTTCAACTAGACCTATATCTCTCACCGTGCATTAAACTAAAATCAAAATGGATTAAAGATCTAAATATTAAAATAGAAATGCTGAACCAGTTGGAACAGAGGTTAGGTAGAACTCTTGAAGACATTGGTGTAGGAAAAGATTTTATGAACAAAACCTCAGTTGCTCGAGAACTAGCACAAACAATCAACAAGTGGGATCTCTTCTTATTAAAAAGCTTCTTCACAGCAAGAGACACCACCAACAGTGTGATGAGACATCCTACAATGTGAGAAAAATTTTTCACCTGCTCTTCTCAGACAAAAGTCTACTATCTTGAATCTATAAAGAACTAAAAAAAATCAGACATCCCAAATTAAAGACCCAATCCAAAAATGGACATCTGAAATGAACAGATATTTCTCAGGCAAAGAAGAAGAAATAGCAAAGAAACATATGAAAAAATGTTCAATATCACTGGTCACTCTAGAGATGCAAATGAAAACAACACTGAGATTCCACCTCACCCCAGAATGAATGGCTGCTATCATGAAATCAATCAATAACAAATGCTGGCAGGGATGTGGGGAAAGAGGAACCCTACTCTACTGCTGGTGGGAGTGTAGACTGGTGCAACCACTGTGGAAATCAGTATGGAGAAACCTCAAAGAACTAGGACTGGAGGCCTCATTTGACCCAGCTATTCCCCTGCTGGGTATCTTCCCCAAAGAATTAAAAGAATCATACCACAGTCATACATGTGCATCCATGTTCATAGCAGCACAATCTGTAATAGCTAAAATTTGGAAGCAGCCCAATTGCTCATGAACTGGAGACTGGATAAAGAAAATGTGTTTTTTTGAAAAAATAAAATGGAGTACTACTCAGCCATAAAAATGAGAAATTAGAGACATTTATAGCTAAACAGGTGAACATTGAGGTGATACTCTTAAGTGAAATAAATAGGACACACATGTGTAAATACTGAATAGTTTCTCTAGTGTGAGAAACTGAAAGTGTAGATAAGGACTAAATGATATAATTGATAATGTGAAATAGGAAGAAAAGGGGCAAAGGGGAAGGGGAAGTGGGAGGAGTAGGGGAAAGGAAAGAAGGGAATGGAATTAATATGAGAAAATGAAAAAAAGGAAACAAAGTCTTGGTAAATAAGGAGGGATAGAGTGGTTGAAGGGCAGGCAGGGGAATGGGGTAAAAATAAGAACCAAGAGAGATTCTGTAAATGTGCAAATTTCCAATGATGAATGTAACTATATTGTATACCTAAAATGTACCAATGAAATTCATTAAAAATAATAGTAACCAATAGAAATTCTGGAAATGTAAAGTAAAATAACTGAAAAATTCACTAGAAGGGTTTAACGGAAGATGTGAATAGGCTGAAGGAAAAAAATCAGGGAATATATATATAAGTCAATTAAATTCAGCCAAAATAAATAAATAAATTCATCCAGCTTAGAGGTAGAAAGAAAAAAGAATAAGGAAAAATAAAAAAGCCTGAGCATTCTGTTGGATACCACTAAGCATACCAATATATTCATTGTGGGAGTTCTTTGAAAAGACAAAAGACAAAGGGACATGAAATATATTTTTAAAAATTATTGCCAAATTTTTCTATATGTGATGACAGATATGAATATATTTATCCAAGCACCTCAGCGTACTCCATCCAGAATAAATTCAATGAGATCCACAAGATTTTTAATTACAATATCAAAAATCAAAGTCAAAAATGAAGGCATCAAGAGAGTGTAACTTATTTAATACAGGGAGCCTCAATGCTATTAAATGTTGATGATTTTTGTCAGAAACCATGGAGGCCAGAAGGATGACATATTAAAGTCTTGAAAGGGGAAAACTATCAAAAAAATTTTTATATATTTAAAACTGTCCTTCAAGAACGAAGAAGAAACAAAAGATATAACCAGAAAAACAAAACTTGAAAGTGTTTGTACTAATAGAGTTGTAGTAGAAGAAATGTTGAAGGTATTCCCTTAAGATTAAATGAAAGGATACTAAACATTTACTCGAGACATGAAAAAATTAAGAACATATTAAAGGTATGGAGGTGAATATGAAACTTCGTGTTATTGTCATGTTGGTTTCTATATTTATTGTACAATTTAAATTTATGTGACTGGGTTCCCAATGTATAAGATGAAAGCTGTGATAATAACAATGTAAGAGAGACCAAAATATAGACAGAGGTTTTACACACTATTGAAACTAAATGTGTATTATTAAAGCTAGGTTGCTACAAGATTAACATGATAATTATAATACTCAAGGAAACCACTAAAGAAATAAGTCTAAACTATACAGAAAAAGAAAGAAGAGGAACAAGATAGTATGCAGAGAATATGAAGTAGATAGAAAGAGAACACTGAATGAAGAAACTGAGAACAAAAAATACAATATGTACAGAAGATGATAGCTAAATAACAGAAATAAGTCCTTTCTTAGAAATTCCTTTAAATGTAAATGCATTAAACTCTTCACTTAAAAAGCAGAGATTGGCAGAACATATTTAAAAATCAGTTTCATGCTGTTTAAATAGATAAAAAGATATATAAAGGTTGAAAGTAAAAGAATGGACCAAAATATTACATGAAAACTAAAATCAAATAGGGTTAGCAGCATTATGATGACAAAATAGACTTTATGGCAAAATTGTATAAGAGACAGAGGATATTATATATTGATAAAGATTTGATAATTCATAAAATGTAATAATTGAAAAGATATACTATTAAAGAGACAAAAATATATTTGAAAAGAAGTCACAAAATTGAAACGGGCATGGAGGTACATGGTTGTAATCCAAACAGTCTGGGAGGCTGAGGGAGAAGGATCACAGTGTTGAACACAGCATGGCAACTCAGTGAGTCCCTGGGATGAAAGAAAGGAAGGAAGGAAGGAAGAAAGGAAGGAAGGAAAAGAAAGAAAGAATAAAAGAAAGAAAGAAAGAAAGAAAGAAAGAAAGAAAGAAAGAAAGATACCTCTATGCAAAGTCCCTGAGCTCAACTCAGAATATTAAGGGGGGAAAATCACAGAATTGGAAAGAGGCACAAATAAGTGGAAAGATATCCTATGTTCACCAGGCACAATAATAAATATTGTCAAAATGTCAATCTTACTCAAAATAAGCTATAGACTCACTGAAACTGTAATCAAAATTCCAAAGACATTTTTCATAGAAATAGCAAAATATAATCCTAAAATTTTTATGAAATGACAATTGATCCTGAATAACTAAAGCCTTCCTGAGCAAGAAGAACTCACTGTTCCTAATTTCTAATTATATTACAAAATGATAGTAATCAAAATAGTATGATAGAGACAAAAATAAATGCATAAACCATTGCAAAAGGATAGAGATGTCAGAAATAGACCACACATATATGGTCAACTAATATTTGGAAAAAACACCGAATGTCAGAGGTAATGATATTGGAAAAACTGGATATCTACATAGAAGTAAATGTAATTGAAAACATATAACCCACAAAAATCAAGTCAAAATGGTTAAAAATTTAAGCACAAGACTTAAAAATATAAAACTCCTAGAAGAAAATACAGGGGTGAAATTCATAACATTATTATTGGCAATAATTTGTCAGGGTTAAAAAAAAGTCACAAATATTGGCAACAGAGCAAAAATAAACAGTGGGACTCTCACACTAAGCAATTTCCGCACAGCAAAGAAAACAATCAACAAAATGAAAAAACAGCTCATGGAATAGAAGAAAACATTTGCAAACCATGTATTTGACAAGAGGTTAATATTCAAAATATAAAAGAAAGCCACACAACTCAATGGTAGATAAAAAACAATCTGATTAAACAATAAGAAAAGGACTTCAATCAACAATACTGCAGAAAATATATTCAAATGGCCAGCAGGCATGAAAATGTGCTTCAAATCACTAATCATCAGAGAATTCTGTGTAAAAAGTACAATGAAATGTGAGCGCCCATATTTTCAAATGGCTATTATCAACAAGTCAAAACATAAGTGTTGGCAAGGAAGTGGAATAAAGGGAACACTTATACTTTGTTGGAAAGAATGTTAATCAGTAGAGCCACTAGTGGAAAACACTATAGAAGTTCCTCAAAATTTTAAAAAGAATTGTTATATGATATGGCAGATATCTGTGGTTCTGTGTTTACTGCAGTAACATTCCATACCTTGACTACCTATCAGTAGCCAAGATAGGAAAACAACCTAAATATCAACAGTCAGGTGAATGGATAGAGAAAAACTATAGAGTACTGTCAAGTACTGTAAAATATATAAATCCTATCATTTGAGACAACATTGATAAAACTGAAAGGCATTATATTAATTGAAATAATCAGACATAAAGACAAATACTGAATGATGTCAGTTTTGAAATCTAAAAACAGTCAAGATCATAGAAACACACAGAAGATTGGAGGCTACCAAAGGCCTGGATATAGGGAAAATTGGAAGATGTTGGTCAAAGAGTACAAACTTTCAATTACCTAATACACAGTATATGACTATTATTAATAATAATCCATTATTTAGCATTTGAATTTGCCAAGTACATATATTATCTATCTTGATTAATGTTGCCTGGGTACCTAAGAAAAGATAATTCTTCAAGTGCTGGTGATAATGTTACATAAGTGTCAGGTTGGTAAACAGTGTATTCAAATCTTCTATATAGTTAACTGGTTTATTTTGGTGACTGCTTTATCAATTATGAAAGTTAAAATCTCTACCTATAATAGTGGCTTTGGTGACTGTCACCTTTACTTTGTTGGTATCTGTTTCACATCTTTAAAGTTCTATTGTCAGGCTTCTCATTCAGAAATGTAAGGTGTTTCTTTTACTGAAATGACTATTTTGCTTAAATCATGGGCCTTTTTCTTTGATAGTACTCCTGATTTGAAGACTACTTTTTCTAGTACTGTTACTACACATGCAATATTGATAGCCATTCCTTTTCAAAAAATGATGTCTGTACATCTAAAGTGTATTTCTTATAAACAGGATAGAGTCAAGGCTTACTTATTCATATGATTTAAAATCTCATTCTATAATCTCTTCATGTAAACTGGGATATTCGATCCTTCTATATTTAATGTGATATTGAGATGACAGAGTTTAATGATGTTTGTTTGCTTTTTGTTCTGTTTTTTTTCCCTCTGCTTTTTCTTGGGTATGATAATTTTTAAGATCCCATTCTGTCCTCTCTTGGTTTTTAGTTGTATTTTTAATTTTTCTATTGCCAGTTCAAAGATTATATAATATATGCTTGATACAGTCTATCATGTATTAATGTTTTAACATTTTATATTTAAAATGAGTGTTAAGACAGTATCATTCCAATTACTCTGCCCTTTATGCTAACCTTTTCACATATTTTGCTTCTGCCTATATGTTTCTGTTAAGAATTGCTGTTGCATTTTTGTCAAAGTGCTTTTTACTGTATATACTTTTCTTTTAAATTTTTGTGTTAAAATTTTATTATTACATATTTGACACACATAATGATCACATTCATCATAGGGAATTTGTACCTATACATGATGTTTTAATTGTTTTTCTCATTTCCCTCCCCTGCTTCAACTCTTCTTCCCCTTCTATTTACTAAAGCTTTGTTTATCTATGTGATGTACTATGTTAATTGTATTTTAGATGGTAAAATAAATTTGCATTGCTGAGATTAATTCCAGAGACTCAGAATGTATTACAATTATATATATATATTTACATTTAAATTGGTACTATATGTGAAATGCTTTTGCATGTATAATTATGAAAAGTATTATTTGACACTTCTTTTTTGATATTTTTATCCTTTTTGATGTAAAGTTAATACTGGACTCAAGTGTTTTGGCATACGTCCTCTCCTCTATTCAGTGAAAAAGTTTGTGTGTGGCTGGTATAATTTCTTTCCTAAATATTTGAGTAAAACCTCAGGCAGTTCTTCTGAGACTATAGCCTCTTCTTTATGGATATGTACTGTACTTAATTACTAATTCTTTTGTAAATTTTACATGGATCTATTAAGATTTTCTACTTCTGACTCAATTTTGCTAATTAATATCTTGCTAGGAATTTAATTGCTCTATGTTCTTAAACTTTTTTGCAAAAATTTGTTTGAAATGTTACCTCAGATGTCTTTTTATTTTCTTCCATTAAGTTTATTGGTACATTTTAGGTGTACAATACAGTTACATTCATCATTGGAAACTTGTACCTTTATATGATGTATCTTGGTTCTTATTTTTCCCCATCCCCTGCCCTCCCTTCACCCCCTCCATCCCTCCCTACTTACAAAAACTTTGTTTCCATTTTTTCATTTTCTCATATTAATTGCTTTCCCTTCTTTCCTTTCCCCTACCCCTCCCACTTCCCCTTTCCCTTTTGAACCTTTTCTTCCTATTTCACATTATCTATTATACATTTGTATCCTTATTTACCTTTTCAGTTCAGATGTCTTTTAAATTTCTTTTGGATCTATGTAGTCCTCTCTTTTATTCCTGATATTGACAATATGTGTCTTCCTTTTTTTCATCTTGATGAATATTGTTAAAATATTACTGACTTGGTTGATCATTCCAAAGACACAACTTTAGGTTCCTTTGTTCTCTCTATTGCTTTTGTCTTTCCAGCTTGATTAATTATTGTTCTATTATCATTTCTTCTATTTTTTTGCCCCTCAGTTTCTTGTTTCTTAAGTTTTCTCTATATATTTTGACTAGTTGAGCTTTTACTTTTAACCAACTCAAGATGTTTTCTAATTTCCACTATGATTTGTTGAAATCATGAATGATCCAGAGATATTTGTAATATTTTTCATGTTTAAGTTTTAAATAACCACATATAGCCATGTCTATTATTTTAGCCTGAGTTTTCTGACACAAGTATTAAATGTTTTATTTTGGAGATGAAAGAAGGGCAACCCAGGGCAAGAAAAAAGTGGGATGAGGGAGTATCAAAGGGGGGGACAATGGATATTACCTCATGAGAAACTAAAAAAGACAGAGAATTGGTTATAAGAAATATTTGCTTGAGATAGAAAACTTTCCATCTGAGACATAAATACATAACAATCCCCAGAGTGGATTATGAAGTAGGAATTTACTTTCATAGTTTCTTTCCTTCTCCTTTTTTAATTGGCAAAGTTTTCCTGATAGCATAACCCAGCCCACCTTCCAACCTCAAGATTGTATTATTCCCTCCAATGACAGTTTGGGGTTCCAGGTCCCCAGCTTTCTATGTGGTTGGTTGTGGAAAAGAAGTTAGAAGCTGAGGGCATTCACTTATTGATCTATGTAGCTGACCCTTAGGGAAACCTGTACCCCAAGTTGAATGTACTGTTGTTGTTTTCAGGCAACAGAGCTACTTGGGCCTGAGCAAGACATCATATGGCTGGTTGCTGGAGCAGAGTCAGTGGTGGAGGATCCTTGAATAGGCAGTGGCGAGGAAAACAGGGCTGATGAACGAGATCTCAGTTGGATGTGCATACTTACTCATTGGTGTATAAATATAAATGGGAAATCACTTAGAAAGAAAGCTCCACATGAAAAGAGTAACCTCTAAAGACAGTATGTCCTGAGCAGAAGAGGAGACTTTTATTGCATGAGTAATATTTATATTTTGAGGTGTTTCTGAAAAAGTAAAAAAGATTGTTAAAGTAGGTGAATTATTGTATAGTCAGATGATGATATTCTTCATCACCATTTAAATTTATGATGAAAAAGTTTACTGAATCATAGAAAAAATCAATTATATAAAAAAATTCATGGCATAAGTGAAAGGAAAACTTTAAACCATAAATAAAGAACTGAGAATGTAATATATGTTTAAGGTTTTAAAATACAAATTGTCATGAATCTTTTCTGCCAGTGTTTGGTTAAAAAATGAGGTGATTAGTAGATATGGGGAAAAAGAAAACAATAAAATATTAAGGGAAAATGCCAACTATAAATGTGACTGCATGTATAGCTATCATATGCAAAAAAATGTATTTCAGAGAAATAATTTTAAAGGAAAAAGTATGGGGCAAAAAATTAATTTTAGACAGTTACAGGTACAGTTTTGAGTCTTGCCATTACTATCTTGGAATCAAATCTGAGCTCCCATTTTCTTACATGCTAATAAGAAAAATAGTATCTTGTGAGATTTTTGTTGTAACAATAATATATTTAAAAGAGTTAAAGATGTAATTAAGAAAGGGAAGTTTAAACCACTTTGATGGTGAGGAACGAAGGAAATTTCTTAACCCGACTCTTGTCTTCTCTCATTTTAATTTTTTTATTCTTTAGGTAATTGATTAGTTACTAGTGCTTTGTAGAAACACAAAGAAGAATCCCAGGATTCAGAGCTTAGCCTCAATATTTACAAAGGTAATGAGTCTGTCAGCCACGGGAAGTCAAGTACTCTTACTGTTTGGTACTGCTAACCTCAAACCTAACCTAAAGGGACACCTTTCTTGGGGGATAACAGTTCATTTGTCTTCATGCTAACTCTATCAAGGAATTTTCCTGTGCAGAAAACAGCTAGTTTCACTAAGCTCTGTATGTGCAGTGTTTTTTATGTAGTGTACTGACAGCCAGTAACCGAACCTAATCCGTCAAACTCATTTCACCTAAGACCTCAAGTATAACTCCAATTCTGATCCTTAAGGTAAAGGCGTCACTGAAGTACTTAGTTCCTGACCTTTTGTTTTGAACACATAGTACTCTGAGGTTTGGGATAAGAGAAGTATATTTCTCTTTGTACTGAGAAATATAGTCATTGGGTATTGCATTTAAAAGCATTATGCTTACCGTATAATTTGCCTGAAATAGTTGCAGCATTGATCAAACAGCCTTTGAGTTGTTCCTTTGCATGAGTAGTTTTCTTTTTATTTAACAATTGAATTTTTGGAAGTACTACATTATTCTTAGTAAGATAATAAAGTCATTATTTCAATTTTGTCTAATTTTCCAATACTAACCTTAAGAATATAGATGTATGACATTCACCTTTACAAAAAAATCTAACACTTCTCATTGTGCTATATATTTTTAAAATACTTTGTGTGCAATAGATATATTTTAATACTTGCCCAATATTATTTTGGCCAGCAACTCAATATTTCTGAATATGGAGAAGGCATTAAAGCAGGCATTTGAGAATTAGCAAATACCTGCCTTTTATTTTATTTTATTTATTTGTTTTTTAGGAAAGGCATTTTGTTTTTATTTTCTGTAAAACTCTGTAAATAAAATACAAAACCAGGGGATGTGGTGAGGCAGAGGCAATACCTGCCTTTTCAAATGTTTGTAGAATGATTTGGTGTTTTCTGATTCAAGGGCCATTTATATATGTAGAAGACATTCTGCAGCGTGTACTCTGCTGGTAAGTACAGTTAAACAACAAAAGGATGGGATGAAAAATAATTTATACCCAAGCCTGGTATCTGACAGTAAGTTAGTTGAGCTTGTTCTGTTACTAATGTTCCTATTGGAGTAAGAACAATAAGACTCTTAACTATATAACTACTATCTTATGTGGGGGAGTTAATAACAATTTAGAAAGGAAACAAGATTTTTAGTTGACTGTCTTTTTTTAAAGCATTATATTACCACAGAAACTTTACTTGTGATAGTTTTATTTTTAGCATTCAAAAACAAATGATGCGCTGAAGGACGCAAAGGTAATGGGGAAAAAATAAGAACCAAGATATGTCATGTACAGGTACAAGCACCCAATGATAAATGTAAACGTATTGTATACCTAAAATGTGCCAATAAAAGAATTAAGAAAAAACCAAACAAACAAATGCTGCACCAACTTTGACACCAAAAATTAGTCTAATGTTGCTTCAAAGAAAATGAAATGAGCAAATATTCCTAGATGCAAACAATTTTTAGAATTTTCATTCAAAAGAGACATGATTCTAACTAGCATAAGTCATGCTGTAAATGCTGTCTACTTAACTTTCTTGGCTCTTTAAGGAAAACAAGTTATTTTACTGGAAGCTTTGGGGACAAGATTTTTATTTCTTAGTGATGCTTAAATCTCTAAAAAAAAAAAAAAAAAAGCCCTGAACTTTATATGAGTCAAAATTTTGGTATAATGATTATGAGAATAAAAATAACTTTTTATAATAACATTTGATCATATTCATAGCTTTTTTTCTAGCAAAACTACATTTTAAAAAAAATTTTATTTTATTGGTACATTTTGGGTGTACAATATAATTATATTCATCATTGGAAATTTGCACCTTTACATAATCTCTCTTGATTCTTATTTTTTTCCCCATTCCCCTGCCCTCTCTTGAACCCCTCCATCCCTCCCTATTTACAAAGACTTTATTTCCATTTTCTCATATTAATTCCATTCCTTTCTTTCCTTTCCCCTACCCCTCCTACTTCCCCTTCCCCTTTGCCTCTTTTCTTCCTATTTCACATTATCTATTATACCTTTTAGTCCTTATTTACACTTTCAGTTTCTCACACTAGAGAAACTATTTGGTATTCACACATGTGTGTCCTATTTATTTCACTTAAGAGTATCACCTCAATGTGCATCCTTTTAGCTATAAGTGTCTCTAACTTCTTATTTTCTATGGCTGAGTAGTACTCCATTTTATATTAAAAAAACACATTTTCTTTATCCAGTCTCCAGTTGATGGGCACTTGGGCTGCTTCCAAGTTTTAGCTATTACAAATTGTGCAGCTATGAACATGAGTGCACATATATCATTGAGGTATGATTCTTTTAATTCTTTGGGGAAGATCCCCAGCAGGGAAATAGCAGGGTCAAATGAGATTTCCAGTCCTAGTTCTTTGAGGAATCTCCATACTGATTTCCACAGTGGTTGCACCAGTCTACACTCCCACCAGCAGTGGAGCAGGGTTCCTCTTTCCCCACATCCCTGCCAGCATTTGTTATTGGTTGATTTCATGAGAGCAGCCATTCTTTCTGGAGTGAGGTGAAATCTCAGAATTGTTTTTATTTGCATCTCATGAATGACCAGTGATGTTGAACATTTTTTCATCTGTTTCTTTGCTATTTTTACTTCTTTGTCTGAGAAATGTCTGTTCATTTCAGATGCCCATTTTCGGATTGGGTCTTTAAATTTGGGAAGTCTGATGTTTTTAAGTTCTTTATAGATTCGAGATAGACCTTTGTCTGAGGAAGAGCAGGTGAAGATTTTTTCCCACATTGTGGGTTGTCTCTTCACACTGCTGGTGGTTTCTCTTGCTGTGCAGAAGCTTTTTAATAAGAAGAGATCCCACTTGTTAGCAAAATTACATTATGATTATTATTTGTCATTAAATTTCAGTCACAGCTTATATGATATACTTTGACTACACTGTAAATGTTTGCAGAACATCAAAGTGAATTATGATCCTATAAATTCTTACCATTTCCAATATTTCCAGATTTAGGTAACTGTCTCATTTTATGTAGGCTTAAAAATCATAAGATCATATATAAGTTTTCTTGAAAATGTGAGTCAGTTTTGAAAATGATACTGGTTTATTTTACGTCCATGTCTATTGTCTAGTGAAACACATGAGTTTGAATCATTGAAGATATCTGAACACATCTGCTTCATTTTGGAAGTCCAAAAGATGTTAACATTTGCAATTCAGCCTTAGCAAGAAAGATGGGAAAAGTTTCTGCTGTGTTAAAATGATTAGGAAACTTCCACGAAATCAGGGTTGCTACAATATGGTTTAATCTTAAATAATGTTCAAATGCCACGGTTCCTTTTTTTCCACTATGCCTTGGGGACTCCATCTCAATGTTCTGACTTCTGTCCTACAGGGATATAAGAGTATTTGTCTCTAAATAAATTAAGTCAGGCTTTTCTCCCCTGGTACCTCCTCGGTGGAGTTAAAGACACATAATTCAATCAATGAGTTGATTCTCCTTTGCTATGATAAGCTATCAAATTAAATATTCTTTCATGAATAGACAGAATACTGTTTTGACTGAACAAGCCCATTATTTTGGCACCATGTTAAACATAGCCTTAGGGTTTCTTACTTAAAAATAAATCTGTATTTTTAAACTCCTCCTTTAATAGGCAAATTTCAGATAATTTTTTCTATTTTTCTTTTGCACTTTGGTATTGTATGGCTAATTATAGTTTCAACTATAACTCCCAACCAAATCACAAATTAAGTGATATTCTAAGATACTCTGAAGATCATAGGAAGATCCCTCTGGTAAATGTGTTTTTCACCATTAGCTAAGGTCCCCATGTTTTTCATCCACAGATTCCTTTATGTGGGTCAAAGCCATGCTCTTCTGAGATTTTAAAAGTAGTTTACCTCAATAAATATGTATTGAGAGCATTATTGTTTTAAACATGGATCAAACTCAGAGCTCTGGGACAATAAAGAATGACATATTTCATGCCCTTAAAGACCTCAGAGTCCATGAGGAAGATAAATTTTTAAGTGGATAATTTGAACATTTGCCCATGTATTACGGGAAGAGATAGAAAATTCATTTTCTACAACATGGAGCTGGGAAACACTGGACAATGGAGAAGTGACCCATCATGTTGGCTCTCAGTTGAAGGATGAGCAGAAGTTGGCCAAGTGTCTAGTTATGCGTGTGTGTGGTGGGGGAGGGTGTGGGTAGTAAGCTGAATCTTGGACCAAATGGTAGGAGAAAGAGGAAAGACATGCTAGCTAAATTTGTATATCTTATATTAACGTGCTTTAAAAATGCAGAAAAACCCAAGTGTAGAGGCATAAGCCTGTAATCCCAGCACTCTAGGAGGCTGAGGCAAAAGGATTGCAATTTTGAGCCCAGGGAGAGCAACTTAGCCCAGGGAGACCCTGTCTCAAAGTTTAAAAAGATAAAGAAAGAAAGAATGGTGGTTACATAGCTCAGTATGAAGGCCCTGGCCAAAAGGGGGTGGGCATGAAATCATATTGTGTATGAAGTAGTGGAAAAAGAAACTAGAAAAGGAGATGTGGTCAAGCCCAGCGGCTTTATATTTCCTCTAAGGATGATGACCTATGTCCTGTAGATGGTAGAGTAACATTGAAGCAGGGTAATGCAAGGTTAGATTTGTAGTTCAGAGGAGTCATTTTAACAAAAGTGTGGAAGGATGGATTTCGAGGAGGGCAAGTCTGTAGTGTGGCAGATGTTAGGTCGAAGGCTGTGGCAAGAGTCCAACCTTGATTACAGGGAGATGTAAAATGTAAGGAGAGAAAATGACAGATTTGAAAGGAGGAAAATCTGGCTGTGCTGTTTTCCTCCACCATTAACCCCTTGGTGTAGATGGATTTGCTGTATTAGAGGAGGACAGGAAGTGAAGGAAACCTGTGTGCATGTGATGGAGTAGTAGTGAGGAGCAAATGAGTCAGGGCATGTGGACAGTGGTAGAATAATGATGATGTTGCTAATATTAATATCAGGGAAGCAGGATTAGTAAAACTCAGAATGGTGCACTGACCTCAACAGATAGGTATCAGTGAGGAGCTGCAGTCATAGTCTGGAGCCATGAATTTGCTAACGGTGCCTATGCTAAGAATGGAGGGCAGACAAGAAACAGAGTCTCAGTAGTTGTGGGCAAATGGAAACCATCTTGCAAGATAGATTAGTAGAAATCACGGCAGAAGCAGGAGATGTCCCAAGTCACTTCTTGCAGAGACAAAAGGAAGGTGTTTGGTTTAGACACAATTTCTACTTTCTCCTAAATTGTAGGATGACTTCAGAACCCCCTGAAAATGTATCTCTGCATTGCTGTGTCCTACCATCTCTGAAAGTACATTAGGAAGATGCAAAAGTATGTGGATAGAAATCCATAGAAGCACCACATGTACATTCCATCAGCTTTTTGCTTTGCTCAAGGATTTTTGTTAGACCTAAAAAAAACCCTGATCTGTTTGGAAAGAGGATTTGCATTTGCAAATATATTTGCAGGCAGATCCAACAAGCAGGACTTTGCCATTTGCAAATCCACTTGAAACATCTGGGTTCCTGTCTAGCCCCCAAATTCTTATATAAATGGACAACCCTAAGATCATAGTTTGGACATGGTTTAAAAAGTATGGATAAATGCTAGATAATTTGCATAATTTTGTTGGTTGTGAAAGCACAACCTATTTTGTGAACAAAATTAAAGAACAAGAAGAAACTGAGCATTTTCTGTTAAAGGAGAATTAAATAAGTGAAATCAATAAGAAACAGCAATAAAAGCAGCTTGGCTTTGTTAGCTGGAGAAAGGCTGTGTGACATTGCAGTGAAACACACTTATTAATGAGAGTTTTAATTTAGACTTAAAGCCTATCTATATTCCTAATGGTAAAATAAAGAAAAACTGTACTGGTGACTTATTCATTGTAGATATGAGGATATATTTTCTCTGCAACTTTTTTATATTAAAAAACCAGTAAAGTTCTTTTTTAGTTTAAAAAAGAGCATTATAATAGAGCCAGTATGAGATTTACTCGGGCTAAATTTATACTGTACCAGCAGAGTATAAGAATCCCATTAATGCGCCATTGATATCATCAATGAAGAAAAAGGCAAAATGGATGCATTGCTTCTGCTCCACTGGGTCTGTAATGAAGCAGCATTCTACCAGCTGCTGTCTTTTTAAACAGCTTTGTTTTTTCCCCCCAAGGCATCACTTGGTGTATTGCAAGATTCTCCAGAAAAATACCTTTTGACCTTGTGGCCCTTCCCTTTTATTATTTGTATTTTTTTCCAGAACTGTAGCATCTATTTGCCACTATGGTGCTATGTAGTAATTTTAAATGTACAATGTAAGTTTCAAATAGAAGAGATGAGTTTGAGATTGATACTGCCAAAAGCATCTGTACCAATAAACCCTAATATTTCAGAAATGTTGTCTATTAGAAAGTCTTGCAGACTTTAGTGAAATGATGGAGGGCTTGCTACAGGAGGAAAAATCTCATTCATTTTTTTCAGTTAAAAACATATATGGAGCATTCTACAAAGGTGAAATTAATATTTTCCAGAATATAAAGCCATGGTGATGAACTGGATTCTTGTCCAGTTAAACTGTTTGTTTCCCCTGTTGCCATGACGCTGATTGCCCTTGATAAATTTCACTTCCAAATTTCACATTCATTGCTTTTGGAACATTACTCTTCAATGATCTAACACAGCATTAGTAATGTTCATTATTGACTCTTCCATACTCTTTCATACACCAAAACTGGGCTACTGTCTCCCATCTGAACTCTGCGGATAAAGATACATTTTTAACCATTTATCTATTGTGAAAACCAACCACTTGGATGCCATCCTCTACTCCTTTTTCATACGCTCCATCAAACAAGTCTTCTTAACGTATCAATTTCACATTTAACACAGCTTCTTTTTTTTCCCTTAAATTCTTTTATTGGTACATTTTAGGTATACAATATGTTTACATTTATCATTGGGTGCTTGTACCTGTACACGATGTAGCTTTTTTTTTTTTTGGTACCGGGGATCGAACTCGGGTCCTTGTGCTTGTGAGGCAGGCGACGGAACCACTGGGCTAAATCCCCAGCCCAACATGATGTATCTTGGTTCTTATTTTTTCCCCATTCCCTGTGCTCCCTTCACCCCCTCCACCCTTCCCTTTTTACATAGACTTCATTTCCATTTTTTTCTTTTCTCATAATTTTCTTTTCCCTTCTTTCCTTTCCCCTTCCCCTCCCACCACCCCTACCCCTTTGGACCTTTCTTCCTATTTCAAAATATCAGTTATTCATTTTAATCATTTTAACCCTTATTTACACTTTCAGTTTCTCACACTAGAGAAACTATTAGGTATTTACACATGTGTGTCTTATTTATTTCACTTAAGAGTATGGCCTCAAATGCACCCATTTAGCTATAAATGTCTCTAGTTTCTCATTCTTTATGGCTAAGTAGTACTTCATTTTATAAAAAAAACCACGTCTTCTTTATCCAGTTTCCAGTTGATGGGCACTTGGGCTGCTTCCAAGCTTTAGCTATTACAAACTGTGCCGCTATAAACATGGGTGAGCATATCTCTCTGTGGTATGATGATTCCCTTCATTCTTCACCATCCTGTGGCTCTTTAAGTTCTCAGTATTTTTCACTTTGATTACTGATTATTCCACTTAAATATACCTCAAAAATGTATCCTTTTTAGTCTTACTGATTTCTTTTTAACGCATTCTTTACACCATTATAAATGACATTTCTGTAATATCCAACTAAGAATGTCACTTTTGTATGTTAAAGGACATCAGTGATTTTCCATTGTGCATGTCCTTGCATGATCTCTCTTCTTACTCTCTCCCAGAATTAGATTTTTCTCTCTCCTACTTTCAGTTCCATGAATATGCCAACTTTGTCTTGCCTCTTTGCATTTTTGTGATCATTCCCTAACACACGGAATATTCTGCATCCTCTTTTTATCCAAGATCAGTTCCAACACTTCTCTTAACACAAGACATCACATTCTTAATGGAATGTTCTCTGTGTCCATGCTCTATGTTTAATTTAAAGCTCGTGTGAACCTTTGGCCTAACACTCAACTTCTAGTGATCTTTTGCTTTTTTCCCACTAGAATGTGGGCGTATTCATAGTAGGAGTTGTGCTTTAAATCTGCATCTCCAGCAGTTATTTTTCTGCTTGACTTGTTGATTTCACTCAACAAACTGAGCATTAGTCTAGTCATCAGAATTGGCAATGAACAAAACAAAGCTCCTATTTTATACATTGAGTTTTGTCAAATAAAATTCAATAAAGCTTCCCTGGTTGACAATAATTCATTCATATTGTCACACTTCATTTCTGAGAGGCATAAATGTTGTCCACAATTCCATGGGGAGAGGACGGCTGGGACTTCTGTATGTGAAACCTTGCTATACTCTGCCCCTTTTCCCTTGGCTAATGTTGAGCTGTACATGTCACTGTAAAAACTATAACCATAAGTATAACAACTTTCAGTCAGTAGGCTTTTTAGCAAATTATTAAACCTGAAGTAACTTTAGGAGACCCTTATCTTGCAGGTCGTGTCAGTAGGGATAGTAGTCATGGGAACCTTCTATGTTTTCAAAGGCTGTGAAAGGTGAGAGCACATTAAATATTTGTGAATACTAATATGTCTACTACAATTCTACACAGTCTATTTTCAAAGAAGGTCTAGAGAAATTCTTTAAGAATGTGAGTCCTTTTACATTTCTGCAATAATTAATCTTAATTTCTGCAATAACTTCCATTTAATGGATTATAAAGGTATATGACAGGTTTTTGCAAACTGATCCCACAGGAAATATTCTCACTGATACAGAATGTAACAGCTAGAGCCCATCTGAACTTTCTTGACTATATGAAGCATTCATGTGTCTTAGGTATTTTGAATTTGCTGTTTCCTTTGACCTTAATTTTCTTTTCAAAGTTTTCTCCATGTATCATTTCCCCAGTAACTCCTACTTTAATATGTCTCTTAAATTTCCACAGTAGTTTCCATAGTTCACACAGACATCCCTGTAGCAGCTAAGGTTTTCATTGCATATCTGCCTGACCATATGGTCAAACCATTGGCTGTCACTCATGAGTCAGTAAAAACACAAGCATAGTGGATTTTTATCATTATTCAAGTTTTTCTCCAAGGCAAGGAAAACAGCACTCAAATCAGTCTACTGAACTGATTTATCCACACCTTGCTCAGTCATTTTTTCCATCTGCCAGTCTTGGTGTAGCAGTCTTCCAACTAGAATGCTGTTTTCCTCGTTTGGAAGTGTTATCCATGAACCTAGCATCTCTTTGTTAGTCAATAGATGAGCTATTCCTGGAGCACTGCCCATGTGATCCTAGGATTTTTCAGTTCCTTTCTGGTTCCAAAGTTGTGCCTAGGGAAAAATAGGCTACCTGCTCATAAATGCAATGATTTCCTCCTTGCATTCTCTCAGTGAGGTGTTTCTGCACAAACCATTCCTATTTAGTGATGGAACTGTGATGAGCACTGTCCTCCTCATAAGAACATTTTTCCCAATATTGCTCAAACCATGATGAGTACATCTGGTTTCACAATATTTTATATCATTCAGTCATGGGACCAGTTTCAGTTAATGTCCAATAGGACCCCAGATATTAGCTACACAAATAACTATATATTGCATAATTATGTCATTATAGGCAGGCAAAAAATTTTTTGAGAAAAAGTAAAAGACTTCACCATGCATAGCTGTCTAAGTAAGCTTCCTTGATAAATTGAAATCTATTTTTATCTGAGAATGTTAGGCAGATGAAGAAAAGTGTTTCAGACAGAAGAAATGAGGTGTGTAGAGACCCTAAGATGGAACATTTAAGGCCCTGAAATAACTGCACAAGTACACAGATGGGGAGAGTGGTTTAGCTTGAACTTAAAGATGCCCAAAGTACAGAGGTTTTTAAATCTTAATTCCTATTGCTGTATTTTTATATCAGCAAAATATTTTATGTGCATTTCATTCAACTTTAAAAACATATGATGGTGAGAGAAAAAATTAGGGAGTGCATACCTATGAAGAGAGTGAAATGGCAAATGTACCCCACAGAATCTGGATTGGAAAGGTAAGGAGAGAAAGGAAGTTTGCAAGACCAAGTGGATTGCAGATTTTCCTGGTGATTGGCATGACTCAGAAATTTTGTGGAACCTGAGGAAGGGGTTTCTTTTTAAAATTTGATCCTGGGAGACATCTTACAAATGCCTGTCTCAGAAGACAAAGGTCAATTTATGATTCAAATATGATACAAAATCCAACAAATGGGTTTATTTTTTTCCTACTTTTCCTATAAGTATCCCTGTGGATGAAGATACAAGGATAAAAAAGCAATAAGAGACAAGATCTTTGGTATATTTCAACCTTGAAAAATCTAAATGTCTCTACACATTTCACTTTCAGCTATGATACAAAAGACTTGTGCTAAAAATGTTATCACCATTTAAACCAATTTAATAAACTTACCACATAACAGTCATTAAATATCATTCTTTTTTTTTTTTTGTACGGGGGATGGAACTCAGGTCCTTGCACTTGCGCAGCAGGCGGCGAAACTACTGAGCTAAATCCCTGGCCCTAAATATCGTTCTTAAAATGAACAAAATGTCTCTAAAATTATAGTCTTGAGAATATGTATCTCTTTTGCATGGTCACTCATAATGGCATAACGGCATGGCATTTTCCACTCATAATCTGTTACTGCTTGTGTCTCGATGTCCCCACCAAAGCCTCTTAGGTGGAGCTTTTTCAAAGGTGGCTGAATCTAAAGTGTGTGATTGATTCAAAGTGCAGTGCTAGGCTCAAGGGCACTAGGATGAAGGGTGTGAATGTTACGCACCCTAAGTAGTCTGAATAAGATAAAAGGGGCAGGAAGAAGTTACTAAGGTCTCTTGGTACCTTTGGTTCCTTGTGTGCACCAGGTTGTTTCTCTTCTCTGATGCCTGTTGGCGATCCTTGCCTTGGAGCCAGCCGATTATGGACTGAAATCTCTACAAACTGTGAGCAAATAAATCCTTTCCCCTTTAACTTTGGGTGTTGGATATTTTGTCTCAGCAATGAAAGAAAAGTAACTAATACATAATCCAAGCCTCATTTCTCTAATTTCAATTATTTAAATTAACTGCACATTTCATGATTGTCCCTCTCTAATAAATTACTACATTTGTGACATGGACATTGAATGTTATGTCATTTCTTATGAAAAGTGGAAATATTTTTAAAAATAAAAAAGTCACATGCTTAACAATGAGCAATGAGGAATTATATAAGATGAAGTACAAAAGGGAGAATATAGAATGAAGATTTTCTAATGTATTATAATAAACATAAAGAAGTTATTAGTACATAGCTCTCCTAAATTTATGCATTAACCAAATGTTTATGAATAACTAGTATTTGCCAGATATTGCCTTCTTTTTCATTCCTTCCCCTCACTCACTCCTCTGTTCATCTTTTGATCCTCTTCCCATTTGCATTAGATCTGTTTCCTTATTTCTTATTTTCTTTTATTTTTCTCTTTATGTTTTGAGTTTCTTATATAAGAGAAATCATACAAACTTATGTGTTTGTTTTTTTCATTTAACATTATGGGCTGTATATTGGGGTTTTTCATATTAGAGAGACTATGCAGTATTTAATCTTCTGTGTCTGATTTATTTCAATTAGCATTATGGTCTGAAGGTGCATCTACTTTCCCACAAACGACTCAAATTTATTCTCCTTTATGGCTGAGTAGTACTCCAATATCTATATATCTCTATCTATCTATTATCTATCTATCTATCTATCTATCTATCTATCTATCTATCTATCTATCTTCTGTATCCCTTCACTTGTTGCTGGAGATATAGGCTATTCCAAGATTTACCTATTTCGAGTTGTGTTGCTATAAACATGGGCATATAGCACTGTGATCTGATGCCTTTAACTCCTTTTGGGAAGATTCTCAGAAGAGATATAGCTGGGTCAAATGAAATTTCTACTTTTAGTTTTCTGTGGAAACTCTATTCTGAATTCCACAGTGGTTGTACTATTTTACTTTCTTACCAACAATCCAGAAGGGTTTCTTTTTCTCCACAACTTTGCCTTTGTTGTTTTTTGACTTCTTGATGATAGCCATTCTTTCTAGATTTCTTCAGAGAAAGGAATTCTTTAAGAAAGTTTCCACGATAGTCTTCCTGAGAAATCCCTAATCCTTAAATCTAGAGAGTACAAGGAAATATCTAAGTTAGATGTAAGTCTCATAACCATAATTTATTTTATTAACTTGAAAAAATATGTATTAGGATATCATTAAGGAAGATATTCTTGTACTCAATTACAGAATGATGTGAAATTGAGGAAATTAATTATAAATCATGGTTTTCTCATCAGAATTATAATTAATTATATTATAATTAATTAATTGATTATAAATCTTGATTTTCTCACCTGAATTGACGTTGAGGATGATGAGATCTAAAACTCCTAAAACATGCAAATTGTTTAGCACAGAACCTGTCACTTAGGATGTTCCCGATAAATATTTTTAAAAATATATTTTGCATTGGTCCTTTACTGAATATCAAACTATACCAGGTATACATACCATTGGACAATTAAAAGTTAACATTTAAACTATACCTAACTAATCCCTAGACAAAAATGGCTCTGGGGACAGGGTTTATAATCTTCAATAGATTATACCTTAGAGAGCGAGTCCCAGAGTGGGATGGTTAATTGTATGTGTCAATGTGACTAGGCAATGGGATACCTAGATAGTTGATAAAATATTATTTCTAGATATGTCTATGAGGATGTTTCTGGAAGAGATTAGCATTTCAATTGGTTGACTAAATAAAGGCATCATTTAGTCCATTGTGGATCTGAGGGAAACACAAAAGCAAAGGAAGGGGGGGGCGGGGATTTAGCTCAGTGGTTTCGCCGCCTGGCCTGCTGTGCAAGCACAAGGACCTGTGTTTGATCCCTGGTACCAAAAAAAAAAAAAAAAAAGCAAAGGAAGGGGGAATTCAGTCTCTCTGTTTGAACTGCGATGTCCATCTTCTGATGATTGTTCCTACTTTCTGGGGGTCTGGACTAATACCACAACTTACGCATCCCCAATTCTTAACTTTAGACTTGGACTGAATGGTACCATGGCTTTCCTATATTTCTAGCTTGTGATGGTAGTTAGTGAGATGTCTTGCCCTCTGTAACTGTGTGAGCCAATTCATACAGTAAATTTCTCTTTTTCTTGCTCTCTCTTCATCAACTGGTTCTACTTCTCTAGAGAACTTCTACTAATATAGAGATATAGCCATGAGCAATCAGTAGTGAACACTCCCAAATTCTGGGAGAAAAATTTCTTGGACTCAAGGAACTCAAGTGGAAAGCACACCACAGTATCTGTTCTACTCTGAACACTGCTATGATCAACTTTATCAAGCTATGCTCTCTTCTAGATTGTTGTTGAAGGTGAACATTTAGAATCTCCTTTGTCCCTGTCTTAGTTACTTTCCTCTTCACTGGGATAGAACACCTGGCACCCACAATTTAACAGAGGAAAGGTTTATTTTTCCCTTTCGTTTCCAATCCATATTGGCTGGCTACCAGGCAGAAACCAACATGATGGAAGGTCCTGGGTGGAGGACAGCCGCTCATCCCATGACAGCTGGAAGACAAGAGAGAAGGGAGGAGCTGCTGAGGGAAATGTAAGCTTCCAGGTCACTCATACAGTAAACTATCACTTCCAACAGGGCCTATTTTCTAATACCACATTCAGCCAAGGACTCATCAGGAGATCCATCTACTGATGAGTATAGTATCCCATGATCCAGTAACCTTGGAAAAGTTTCAGCCCTGAACACCTGAGGCTTTTGGGGGACAATTTTTTTTAAAAATCTAAACTCCATTTAAACCTAATGTATGCAGGAGAGTAGAGGGACTTCATCAACCCTTTAAAGTTGATCTTTGCTGGGCATTTGGTTTGAGCAAGAAGTGAATTATCAATTTCTACAATAAGTTTTATTCGATAAAAAATTTGTATTGTATCTCTATTTATTGGGCAGGTGAAACTTTTTTTAGGTGTGATTTATATTAATTATACATAGATATAATTATTTATGCATAGTCAAAATTATTGTAAATCATTTAGAACATTGGAAAAGGAAGAATTGATATGGATTGCCAAGGCCCAAATGAAGTGATTATCTAGATAATTAAGTATTTTAACTCTTGGGGTATAGCTCAGTGGGAGAGCCTACACTTAGAATGTATAGAGGATTTGAATCCAATTCCCAGCACCAAAAATAAAAACAAAAGAGTTTATTCTAAGACCCAATTACTAAAAAGGAAGTTAAAGTTCTCACATATAGATACTTCTATTTTTAAAATTATGATCTATCTAATTGCACCATAAAACAGAGTCACCATGATATAAGGAGGAATCAGAGATGCTATGAAATATCCAAAGAACTCTTCTCTTTATAGCATTTAACAAGACATGGGGCTGATTTTTGCCAAAAGTACTATAAGAATCATCTTTAGAAGCAATACCACTGAAGTCTGGATATGATTTACTATGACACAGCAATTCCACTGTTTTTTCCTGGAGGGTGAAAGTCAGACAGTGTAGGTATTTTCTAAACTGTAATTTGAAAGGCACCCAGCATCCACACAGAATTGGTAAGCCAGTACACCCCCACTGCAGTGGGAAAGGAGGGGAGGGGGCTGAAGGCATAACCTGAGAGTGTCGACTCTTACTTATTGAACAAGAACCTGCATACACCATGTCAGTGATGTGATTAATCATTTTGTGCTCCAAAGAGAAGTTTGTTCATGTTGCAACTTTGATTTATGTGTGCTCTTGCATTATCTCTTAAACCCTAGCCACTTGCCAGCCTGCATGCTGTAATGAGTTTGGCATTTGTGTAGGACTTTGGAAACATTAAATAATGAATCCCCCAGAACATCTTGTAGTACTATATCTTACTCAATTTTTAAGTGTAGAAAATAAAGATAGTGTATAATTTCACTAAATCTTCCTACCAACCTAGTTATATATAGGAATAAAGTGTATTCAAACATTATATTATAAAATCATTAAATATACTTCAAAGTCAATGGCTACCATAGATCTAAAGAACTGATTATTTAGCCAGGTATGGTGGCACACACCAGTAATCCCACCACTCTGGGAGGCTGAGTCAGGAGGATTCAAGTCAGCCTTGGGACATCAGTTTAGTGAGGCCTTGTCTTAAAAAAAAAGGAGAGGGTGCAGCTTAGTACAAAGGCCCCAAGTTCAATCCCTAGTACTAAAGAAACAGAAAAATAACTGAAGGGCTGGCTCCACTTTATCTAGAAAATTCGGAGGATAAGTTGATCTTCAAAGGGGTTTATCTTTTGAATTCACTGACATTCAGTTCGCCTTATCATTTTTTGTGGCTTAGTCATTATCATACTCACACAAAAACTGGTGTTTTTAAATGGATCATAGCTTAAATGTAAATTGTAACTCCATTCTTAAAATGCTAATGTGTGCTTTTGTTATCTATAGAAATGTATCTTTGATAGTGGAGTTAACGCTTGTTCTACCAGTGTATGAAGAAGGCTCTGTAGCTGTTGTGTTTGTCTTTGAGGATCGAATACTAATAAACTTACCTGTGCATCTGGGGCTGTCCACAATGCTGTTAGAAGCCAGAATATTTTAATACTAATCTGTGTGAAGACAGCAGTTGCAAACATATTACAATAGATATTCTTGGGAAAAGAGCAATTTTTTCAATTTGCCAAAGTACTCTATAAAGCAGACAAGAGAAACCTATGATCCTAAGAGTGAAGAATATGGAATGTTTAATGAAGTAGAGAAATGCGCATGAGATCATTGATATTCCTGGAGCCTACGTTGAAAGAGACCCACTTAGACTTTGGTTTTGGCTACAGGTTTTGTTGGAGACTAGGAATCAAGACTAGGAATCAACAGCAACTTTAAGGCAGACAGTCTAGTGAAAGAATTTCACACATTAAGCAACGACTCCAGAGCATCAGCTGGGATTATGGGCCGGCCTCAGATAGATTTGCAGGACTCTTGTGAGCTAGGTTTCCAGGAGATTTCTTACCTTTCCATGATTAGTGGAGCCTAGATTTGGTAATGCTCCCTTCTCAGCAGTAGCTGATGCAAATTCTCAAAGACTGTATCAGAAGTCTAAAGGTATCTTTTTTTGTTGTTGTTGTTAAATCCTTTTATTGGTACATTTTAGGTATACAACACAATTACAATTCTCATTGGGAATTGTACCTTTACATAACGTATCTTGGTTCTTACTTTTTCCCCATTCCTAGCCCTCCTTTCGCCCCCTCCACCCTTCTCTATTTACAAAGACTTTATTTCCATTTTTTCCATTTCTCAGCATTTTTCCTTTCCCTTCTTTCCTTTCCCCTAGCCCTCCCACTTCCTTCCCCTTTGCCCCTTTTCTTCCTATTTCACATTACCTATTATGCATTTTAGTCCTTATTTACACTTTCAGTTTCTCACACCAGAGAAATTATTCGGTATTTACACATGTGTGTCCTATTCATTTCACTTAAGAGTATTGCCTCAATGTGCATTCACTTAGCTATAAATGTCTCTAATTTCTCATTTTTTATGGCTGAGTAGTACTCCATTTTATAAAAAAAACCCCCACATTTTCATTATCCAGTCTCCAGTTGATAGGCATTTGGGCTGTTTCCAAGTTTTAGCTATCACAAACTGTGCAGCTATGAACATGGGTGCACATATATCACTGTGGTATGACTCTTTTAATTCTTTGGGGAATAGCAGGGTCAAATGGGACTTCCAGTCCTAGTTCTTTGAGGTATCTCCATACTGATTTCCACAGTGATTGCACCAGTCTACACTCCCACCAGCAGTGGAGCAGGGTTCCTTTTTCCCCACAGCCCCGCCAGCATTGGTTATTGGTTGATTTCATGAAAGCAGCATTCTTTCTGGAGTGAGGTGGAATCTCAGTGTTGTTTTCATTTGCATCTCTCGAATGACCAGTGATGTTGAACATTTTTTTCATGTATTTATTTGCTATTGCTACTTCTTTGTGTGAGAAATGTCTGTTGATTTCAGATGCCCATTTTTGGATTGGGTCTTTAAATTCGGGAGGTCTGATCTTTTTAAGTTCTTTATACATTCAATATAGTAGACCTTTGTCTGAGGAAGAGCAGGTGAAGATTTTTTCCCACATTGTGGGTTGTCTCTTCACACTGCTGGTGGTTTCTCTTGCTGTGCAGAAGCCTTTTAATAAGAAGAGATCCCATTTGTTGATTGTTTGTGCTCGTTCATGGGCAACTGAGGTTTTGTTCATAAAATCTTTTCCTACACTGATGTCTTCAAGGGTTCTACCTAACCTCTGTTCCAACTGGTTCAGAGTTTCTATTTTAATATTGAGATTTTAATCCATTTTGATTTTAGTTTAGTGCATGGTGAGAGATATAGGTCTAGTTTTAATCTTTGGCAAGTTGAAGCCTAATTTTTCCAGCACCATTTATTAAAGAGGCTATCTTTCCTCCAGTGAGGGTGTTTGGCTCCTTTATTGAAGATGAGATGGCTGAGTGGGTCTGGCATTGTTTCTGCATCTTCTAATCTGTTCCACTGGTCCTCAGGTCTGTTTCTTTGCCAGTACCATGCTGTTTTTATCACAGTAGCTTTGTAGTAGAGTTGCAGGTTGGGGATTGTGACACCCCCTGCCATGTCTCTGTTACCTGGAATTGCTTTTGCTATTCTGGGTCTCTTCTTGTTCCAAATGAATTTTTGGATTGTTTTCTCAAGGTCCATGAAGTATGCTGCTGGGATCTCAATTGGAATTGCATTAAATCTATATAGCAGTTTTGAAAGTATGGCCATTTTCACTATATTAATCCTTCCTACCCAGGAACAGGGGATGTCTGTCCATTTTCTGATATCATCTTCAATCTCTCTTTTCAGAGTGCCATAGTTTTCAGAGAAGAGGTCTTTGATTTCTTTCGTTAGGTTGATTCCTAGGTATTTCAGTTTTTTGGATGCTATTGTGAAAGGAATTATTTGCCCTATTTCTCTCTCAGTGAGTCGGTCATTCGTGTAAAGGAAAGCTATTGATTTTTGTGTGTTGACCTTGTAACCACCTACTTGACTGAATTTGGTTATTAAGCCTAGAAGACTTTTGGTGGAGTTCTTGGGGTCTTCTAGATAGAGTATCATGTAATCTGTAAATAATGACAATTTGACTTCTTCATTTCCTATCTTTATTCCTTTTATTTCTTTCTCTTGTTTAATTGCCATGGCTAATGTTTCCAGAACTATATTGAACAAGAGTGGTGATAGTGGACATCCTTGTCTTGTTCCTGATTTTAGTGTGAAAGATTTCAGTTTTTGACCATTTAGTATGACATTGGCTGTTGGTTTTTCATAGATGGCTTTTATCAGTTTGAGGTAGAGACCATCTATTCCAATTTTTTGTAGGGTTTTTTTTTTATCATAAATGCATGTTGGATTTTGTCAAATGCTTTTTCTGCATCTATGGAGACAATCATATGGTTTTTGTCCTTGGCTCTATTGATATAGTGTATTACATTGATTGATTTGCATATATTGCACGATCCCTGCATCCCTGGGATGAATCCCACTTTATCAGGGTGTATGATCTTCTTGATGATCTTCTGCATTCTGTTTGCCAGTATCTTATTAAGGATTTTTGCAACTATGTTCATTAGTGAGATTGGCCTATAGTTCTCCTTTTCAGTTGGGTCTTTCTCTGCTTTGGGGATCAAGGTGATGCTTGCTTCCAGGAATGAATTTGGGAGTATTGCTTCCCTTTCAATTTCATTGTAGAGTTTAAAGAGTAATGGCAGTAGTTCCTCTCTAAATGTCTTGTAGAATTCACCAGTGAAGCCATCAGGGCCCGGGCTTTTCTTAGTTGATAAGTTTTTAATTATGTTTTCAATTTCATTGGTTGATATTGGGTTGTTCAGAATTTTTAGGTCTTCTTCATTCAACTTTGGTAATTCATGTGTATCTAGGAATCTGTGCATTTCTTCTGTGTTGTCCATCTTATTGGCATATAGGTTCTGGAAGTAGGTATTGATGATCCTCTGGATTTCTGCTGGGCCTGTTGTCATTTCACCCTTTTCATTCCTAATTGCATGGATTTGGGCCTTTTCTTTCCTTTTTATGATGAGGTTGGCTAAGGGATTGTCAATTTTGTTGATTCTTTTGAAGAACCAACTCTTGGCTTCATTGATTTTTTTTGTATCATTCTCTTAGTCTCCATTGCATTGATTTCTCCTCTGATCTTTATAATTTCTTCCCTTGTATGAGCTCTGGGGTTGTCCTGCTTTTCTTTTTCTAGAAGCTTGAGGTGCAGCATCAGGTTGTTTAATTGGGCTTGTTCTGTTTTCCTAATATGCATATTCACTGCTATGAATTTCCCTTGTAAGACTGCTTTCATTGTGTCCCATAGATTCTGATATGTTGTATTGTCATTGTCATTTAATTGAAGGAACTGTCTGATTTCTTCTTTAATTTCCTCTGTGACCCATTGGTTATTCAGAAATGTGTTGTTCAATTTCCATGTGTTTATGACGTTTTTCCAGTTTCTTCTGCTATGGATCTCCAATTTCATTGCACTATGGTCTGATAATATACAGGGGATAACTTCAATCCCTTTGCACTTATTTAAACATGTTCTATGTGTGAATATATGGTCTATTTTGGAGAATGACCCATGTGCAGCTGAGAAGAATGTGTATTTTGATTTTGTGGGGTGGAAGACTTTCTACATATCTGTTAAATTCATTTGTTCAAGAGTTCGATTGAGTTCTAGTATTTCATTACTTATTTTTTGTCTAGCTGATCTATCTATTTGTGACAGTGGGGTGTTGAGGAACCCCACTACAGTTATATTAGTGCATATATGACTTTTCATGTCTGTTAGTATTTGTTTTATATAGTTGGGTGCACTAGTGTCTGTTGCATAGATATTTAAGATTGTAATCTCTTCCTGTTGGATTCTTCCCTTTACAAGGATATAGTGTCCTTCTTTGTCTCTCTTAATCAGTGTTGGTTTGAAATCTACTTGCTCTGCAAAGAGGATAGCTACTCCTGCTTTTTGGGGGTTCCCGTTGCATGGAGTATTGTTTTCTACCCTTTACCTTTCAGTCGATGAGTTTCCTTTTGAATGAAGTGTGTTTCTTATATGCAGCATATTGTTGGATTTTGCTTCTTGACCCATTCTGCCAGTCTGTTTCTTTTGACTGGTGAATTGAGACCATTAACATTGATGGTTATAACTGAAATGTACTGACTTGTCATTGCCATGACTTTTTCTTTTGGTTGGGTTCTCCCCCTTTCCATTTAATTTCTTGTCATGCCAGATGGGTTCATTCTGCTTTGTTTCCTGGGGTTGTGATCCTCAATGTCTGTTCCTAGGATATTGTGTACAATTCTTTGGAGTACTGGTTTGGTATTCATGAAGTTCCTAAGGTGCTCTTTGTCATGAAAGTATCTTATTTCTCCATCAATTTTGAAAGATAGTTTTGCGGGGTACATCAATCTGGGTTGGAGGTTGTTTTCTTTTAGGGCTTGGAATATGTCACTCCAAGCACTTCTTGACTTGATGGTTTGTGTTGAGAAGTCTGCTGTGATTCTGATGGGCTTTCCTTTGTATGTGATTTGTTTCTTTTCTCTGACTGCTTGGAGAACTTTGTTCTTCTGTTGTGTTTCTGGAATCTTAACAATTATATGCCTATGTGTAGATTTTTTTTGATCAAGGCTATTTGGAGTCCTATATGCCTCACTTATCTGTATGTCAAGCTCTTTTCCCCTGCTTGGGAAGTTTTCTGCCATTATTTCTGTGAAGAGTTTTTTTATGTCATCTTCACTCTCTCCTCTTTCTTCATTGACTCCAGTCAGTCTTATGTTATTCTTCTTTGCTTTGTCTAGCAACTGCTGGATTGATTTCTCATGTTCCCTTATAATTTTGAAGCCATTTTTCTTTTCCTGGTCATTAATTGTAATCTTATCTTCTATATCTGAAATTCTGTCCTCACATTGGCTCATTCTGCTGTGTAGACTTTCAATGGAGTTTTTCATCTCCTGGAAACCTCTTTGTATCTCTTTTATGAATTCCATTTGTTTCCTATATTGGGATTCCATCATGTTCTTCAGCTCCTCTCTAGATTTATTAATCATGTCTTGCACTAGGAGCACAATTTCTCCTGTTATCTGAGAAATTATTTCTGATTTCATTTTTTCCAGATCCTCTCTTGTTGCCAGTTCAGTGGGTCCAGGTGGTTGCGTATCAGAGTGTTTAATCCCATTTCCCTTTGGGGTTGCTGTAGTTTACCTGGGAGTCTGGTTTTGAGACTTATTTACGTGTCTTCTCATTTCGACTGGTAGGGGGCTGTTGCACCTGCATGTTTTACCTCCTCTGAGCTGGGAGAGGTGGGACAGGGGCTGGGAGCAACGGTAGGGATGGTGGCCCAAAAGTCCTTTCCTCTGGGCTGGGAGCAGCCGGAGGGATGGTGGCTGGGAAGCCCCTTCCTCTGCACCAGGAGCAGTGGGATTCAGTACAGTGGTCTGGTGGTCCGGTGTCTTCTGTGTCTTTGTAGTGTGGAACCAGGTGGCTGTACAGAGGAGCGGGTGGGGGAGGGTGTCCAGTGGATTGTTGTCGGGGGCATGGGCTGATTTGACGTGTTCTGCCGGTTTCGTGACCTCGGTAGGGTGTGTGCAGACCCTAAAGGTATCTTTTGAAATAATTTCATGAGGGGAAATAACAGTAGAAAGTAAAAGGCTAACTAGGTATTGTGGATAATAGATATTTAAATGAAAAATAGAGGAAACAAACTCGAAAAGTTTTTAGGCATTAGAAATAACACATACAAACATTCTTTTAAAAGCTCTAAGATTTAAAGAGGAAAAAGATAAATGTTAAAATATCACAAGGATATGTAAAAGAACAAAATTACATAGCCCAAAAGATACAAGTATAACTTATATATATGAAAAGAAACACAATGAAAATTTGAAAGCTTTAGTAATATAATTCCACCAGATAAAGCATAGTTAAAGAGACAGTGACTTTGAATATGGGAAATTGTATCTAGAATGCAGTACAGAGATAAAAAGAAACAAACAAACAGAAAAAGAGGAAAATATCTTGAAAATATAGAAAACTGTATAGTTAGAATGAAAAAGTTTAATATACATATAATAAGAGTCTAAAAGGAAATAATATACAATTGGGGTAGAAAAAACATTGGTAGAAATAAAAAATTAGAATTTCTGGAATTAATAAAAGATATTATTGAACAATCTAGGTTCAAGAAGTCAGCAAATGTATAGCAGGATAAAAGGAAATTCAGAATACACAAAACTGGAGAATATTAATACAAGTAGAATGAAATTCAGAATGTCTAGAGAAAAAGCAGATTGTTTAAAAAACTGATGATGAATTTCTCAGTAGATAAAGGATGCCAAAGAAAGGAGGATAGCATTGTGAACATACTTAAAGAAGAAAAATATGGAACAAAAACAATCAGTCCCAAGGAAGGATCTGAAGGAGACAGAAAGATATATATCAGGTACAACATTCATGAAGGATAAAGTAGAAAGTTAGTAGTTATATTACATTAAAAAAACTCAGTGCCTAAAAATGAAGCTTGTATGGCTGGATTAGGAAGTGATTACATGTTCATCACAAAAGTTCTGTCTGAAACATAGATACCAAAAGATTGGGAAAAAGAATTTAAAAATCCTCTGGAAATAATAAGTAAAATTAACATAGTTGTATTCATATCAGAACTAGTTAGAACTTAAAATCAAATACTTTTTGATAGTCTGAGAGAAAATGATATATATTAATTATGAAATTATGTAACATTAATATAAAAATATGAGGAGAAGCTCTAATGGAAATTTTTTTTGTTTTTTTGGTACCAGGGATTGAATTCTGGACCTTGCACTTGTGAGGCAGATGGTGGAACCACTGAGCTAAATCCCCAGCCCTCTAATGGAAATTGTAAAACACCGTCCTCAATAAATGTTATGACCTTGCAAGTGCAAATAAATAAATATTATGAAAAAATAATCACAAAAATCATTAAACATATAGGAAATTTACATAACAAAAAGTATTAGTCATTGTATTTCTATTTCCATATATATGTATAGAATTTACTTATACGTAATAAATATGTATACACAGATATATTTTAATATGCATATACTCATATTAATACATACATACTTTAGTAACTGCAGAACACATAATCTTTGTAAACACACTTGGGACTTTTATGAAAATTCACCTACTTCTGAGACATAAATTGAATCATATCTAATAGCTATGAATGGAAATAATAGCAATTAAGTTAGAATTAAATGGAACAAAAATAACCATAAATATCTCTATTTTTTTTTTGGTAGTCAAACATTTAGACTTCTGCATAATCTTTTAGTCAAACAGAAAATCAGGAAAAATTAGTCAAATGATAATGATAATGGAAATTTAACTTATATCAAAACTTATGGAAGGTAACTGAAGCCTCAGAGAAAAAATTATATATTATAAATATAATTACATATTTATATGTAAAGTTTTAATATATTTATGTTTATGAAATACATTCATAAAGACAGAGCAAGGTGGAAATAAGTGAGCTATAAATTCAACTCATACAGTAGAAACACAACATGAAAAATAATAAACAGAAGCAGAAATTACTTAAATAGAAAACATATAGGTGTGAGGATCAGAAATCGAAGAATTGCTTTCTAGAAAGACTCCATAAATTTATTACTCCTCAGATGAGACTACATTTGGCAAAAGAGAGAAGTTCCAAACAATATTATCATGAGATTAAACAGGATATGTCTCCAGAGCCCCTAAAATATTGAAATTATTAGGATAAGATGAAAAACTCTTCAGTAATAAATTTACACATTTAGATAAAACAGATACATTTCTGGAAAATTATTATCATCCAAAAGTGACTCCAGAAGGAAGAGAATATATAAATAGTATATACATAGACATTAAGAAATTAAATCATTAATCAAAAGCTTTCCCACAAAGAAACTCCAGTCCCAGATGGCTTCATTAATAGGTTCTGCCAAACATTCAAAGAAGAAATAATTCCATCATCTCAAACTCTTCCTGAGAATTGAAATAAAGAGAACACTTCCCAGTTCATTTTATGAGGCTAATATAGCCTTGACTAAGAAATCTGACAAGAATATTTCAAGACAACTACAATATATGCCACTTTGACTCATGAATATAAATGCAAAACTGCCAAATAAATATTAACAAATTAAATCTAGAAATATCTAAGAAGGAACAATACATCACCTTCTGCTAATGGCCCCAGTGTGCTGCCGTTTTGTTGTGTCCCTAAACACCTGGACTCGGCACACATCACCCAGGCTTTAAAAGTCACTGCCACCCTCAATCCAGGCATCAACAACAGTTCAGGAATTCCACATCTTTCAAACTTACACTCTGATCAAATGGCTACAAATTTAGAGATTCCCCCAAACCTCTCCATTATGAAATGTTTTAGAACGTCTCAGAGAACTCAGAAATGTGCTATACTTACATTTACAATTTTTAGATAGAGAGATACATCAGGCAGGAAAGGAGGTTCGTTTACTCGGTTTATAGTTAAATCAATTAATGTAATTTACAAAATAATAGATTAAAAAAGAAAAATTTTATAATCCTCTTGGCTTACTTTATCACCGAGACACAATAAATGACACCCACAAATGAAAGGAGAGGAGGTTTATTTTGGCTTATGTCTTCAGTCCATAGTTTGCCAGTTCCGAGGGAGGAAGACCAAGGTGGAAAGATCTGACAAAGGAAAGATCCGTTTCTCATCATGGCAGCTAGGAAAGAGAGAAAAGAGGATTGAAGGAGAGAAATATACCTTTCCAGGTCCTGCCTCTGGTGACCCTCTTCCTCCAACAAGGCCAAACAGTGAGTCAGCTATGAACGCATGGGTGGGCCATTCCACTGATGAGTGTAGATAGCATGGTGAATCACCTTCCAAGCATGTGACACTTTGCAGGGACATGTCAGATCCAACCCATAATACCTCTCAATAGATGCAAGAAAAAAATGCATCTTCTAGTCATGAGAAATTCAATTTCCATTCACAAACTCATAGTAAATGAGAACCTAATGAAAGTCATTCTAGGTTGCTCCCTGCCCCATGCATGGCAAACAACAAACAAACAAAAAAACACAAACAAAGCAAAACAAAAAAATAAAGAGAAAAAACTGTCAATAGAAGAATGTAGGGTTAACAGAATTTGTTTAAATGATATATCTGATAGGCATTTATTATCTTCTACTGGAATCATACCATAGTTGCAAGTTAGTACCCTTTAAATCTAAGAAGAGTTTAAAACTTAGTTAATATACCCAAGAGAATTAAGTTCATACAAAAGTCATGTAGGCTGGTATCACATTTCTGAACCAGCTATTTCCATAGCATCCCAATGTTCTCTCTTCTAATATTTTGGTAATCAATATAGCAGAATTTCCTTGCATTATTCCTAAAATTTTCAAACACATACCTAATTAACACTTGAACTTTGATTGATTGCTTATTGCCCAAATCATGCACTTTGGTAGCTTAAGCCCTTTTCTTTACTTCCATGATCTTTGGTGTTTTCAATGGTTTGCTGCCAACTATCTAAATTGGATATTGTTGTGTTTTCCAAATGCTAGAAAATAAGCATAGGCTTGCAAAGTGTAAACTTTCTCTAATTTACTTTGTTGATACAAAAGTAACATCCTGAATCACCTATGAAGTACATTAAATAAACCTGGATTGCATGTACTTTTAACTTGAAAGTATGAGAATTAATTTACTGAAAATCCCCATGGGAAGTAAGTATAGGTCACAGGTGCCAAATTAGAAATCTCCAGGTTATAAGATCATAAACCCTAGAGGAATATTTATCTGTATGTTTACTTAATATCTAACAGCATGTGAAATTTATTTATTAATATGCTTGCAGGTTTCTCTCTAATCCCACTTCTCAGAGATGCACAGACATAGATATAAAACCAGGAGGGGGTGAATTGCCCTGGAACTGTTTCCTTCTAAGCTGAGAAATATGGTTATAATGGAAAAAGCAAAAGTCGCTCTCCTTCTGACCTTGAACATTTATATAGACCCAAATTAAAGTATGTGGATGAATTCAAAAGCTATATCCTGCATGATATCTTCCTTGCAATCCTCTTGGACCAATTAAGACAACACTGATCATGATTATACTCTCTTTGATTACTAAAGGCTCCATCTTATCATTCCTTCAATTACAACTTACTGATATTTCTCTATTTCTTTAGATGCTCTATATTGATAGAGATCTAGTTAACATTTATCTAAACACAAGGCATGTAGCAAAGTGACTTTGTTCATTGGCCTCCAAATACTCATTAAGTACATTTAATTTGAACTGAATTATATTTACATATGTGAAAACTTAAACTGGTATACTATTACTGAGGGCAATGATATTAAAAAGGAAGTGCAAAGATGTTTCTAATCCACCAAGGAATAAGTTTAAGAAGTTTTAGAATGGAATTTTCAGTTTTCATAGGGACACATGATACAGGATTTTATTAAAAGCACTGTTGTCTGCCATAAATTTTGTCTATACGAAGGAAATGTACAATTGCAACAACTCTGAATAATTTAAACCAAAACACGTTTACTTCAATTTTCTATTGATTTAGGATATACATATTGATTTGTCTTGGAATATCCCATGATTTCCTTTGGGCTCTACTTCATTTGGCACGTATGGGCTTAGCTACACTGACCCAAGTCTTGAGGCTATAACAGCTGGGCCATATACAACAGTACCAGACAGAAATCATGTGAGGAGGAGAGTTATTGTAATTCATTTTTAAGTATATAAAAGAAAATGATTACTATTATTATTGTTATTATTATTGCAGTATTGGGGGTTAAATCCAGGACATCACACACACTAGGCAAGTGCTCTAGCACTGAACTACATCCTCAACCCCTTTAAAAAATTTTATTTTGAGACAAAGTCTTGCTAAGTTGCCCAGATAGGCCTCACACTTTCCATTGTCTTGCTTCAGCCTCCCAAGTAGGTGTGATTACAGTGTGCGTGACCAGTCCCAGCAATATTTGATACTTCTTTTTGTAAATTCTTAAATATCTTGCACAAAGCTCTGTATGAATAGACTTAATTGTTCTAAAATGAAGGTGAGACAAAGATGTGTAAAATCCAATGGTGTACATAGGGATTTGTAACTCACCTAATGTTGACAGTCAAAATCAGACTTTTATAATATTGCTTTACAGGTATTTGTAAAAGCAATGTGGTGATAGGTAAAATAAAGCTATTCACTTTAACAAAAGGATTGAAGGAATTTTCTACAGAAAAGTTGGTCTCAACAGTCAGAGAAATGAGTAAGGCCATAGGTGGAAGCTTTCCCAGTCCTGAAAAAAACTTCTCAACTTACAATTGTCTGTCTGAGTTGACAGTCTGCAGTATGCTACCTACAGCTTAATAATAAATTACATAGAAAAAATAATGGAACATAAAATTCAAAAAGGAAAATTGGACCAAGTTATGAATAGCTTTGAACATGGTAAAGATTTTGGCTGTTTATTTATAGGAATCAAGAAGTTTTAAAAGTATGTTTTCTTTTCACAGAAATAAAGTTAGGAAATATTACTCTGAAGATGAGAAGAGGATTGAAGGAATGTTACAGTAGTGATTTTTCAAATACCTCATATTATCCAAACAAAATGTGAACATTTGCATGATCATGAGGCAAAACTGACAAGACAGTTCTTGGCTATGGAGGGCCAGCTTCCAAAGGCCTGTTCCTCCTTGTCCTTTTGAAATACACACTGTCCCTGGAAGCTGTCAGATCCATGGCAAAGTGCTTGATGTCTCTGTTGGGAGAATTTTGCCTGTGACATAAAAAGAGAGAAAGAGAAATATTTTGATTTAGATATAAATTTTTCCCTAAAATCTCATGTGTTTAGAGATGGGCTTTTTGAAGGTGATTGGACCATGAGGGCATTATGCTTATCAGTGGACTCGTCCAATGATGAGGTCCCAGCTGAATCTGCTGTTAGAAAGTGAGGCCTGTTGAGAGGAAGTGGACCATTTGGGGACATGAACCGGAAGGGTGTATGCATGTCCCTGACTTGTTCCTGCTCTCTCTGCTTCCTAGCTCCTGTGGGTTGAGTAGCTTTTCTCTACCAGGCCTTTCCACTATGCTGTTTCTGCCATGGATCCAACCGACCATGGACCAAACCCACTGACAACATAAGCCAAAATAAACCTCACCTCCTTTGAGTTGTGAGTGTCAGGTATTTTTCCTAGCAACAGAAAAGTGACTAACAGAAAAAATGGCACTGAAGAAGTGGGGTTATTGCTATGATTGCACCCAAACATGTGGTTTGGAAGCTTTGGAACTGGTTTGTAAGAACACTTTGGAAAAATTTAGAGATTAAAGAAACCTTAGAATTCTATAAGCAGAAAGTTATGCATGATTCTGGTTGGTGCTCAAGAGACTAGAAGGCTGATAGGAATGGAGAAAGTAAAACCCAGACTCATGAGGTTTCATTTACTAGACCTTGATATTATCCATATGGTATTGGTTTTTCAGGCTGCACACCAAATGCAAAAGTTATAGGGCCATGGAGGCTTCCACCCACGTTTTAAAAGAAGGTCCAAGAGACCATAAAGCTCAGAAAGTGAAACTGAAAGTGTAGTGGAGATCCCAGAAAGTTTGAGATGCCAGGAAAGCAGAACATCTGCTGAAAAAAGCCACAGCTAGTGAGCATAGCTAGCCCAAGAGAAGAGCTTTGTGGGGTTGTGAGTAGATCAGATGGAGTTTGTAGGAGTAGGGTTGTCCGAGCCCTTTGGAGGTCAGATCTGGCCAGAACATGTCACAGGTGCTAGACATGAAGCTACAGGATGTAATGTTTGTTATGCTGGTTTTTGGTCTTGCTTTGGTTTGATTCCTTTCTATTTCTCCATTCCTCTCTTTGGAGTTGGAAATGTTTATCTTGTGATATTGTATGCTGAAAGTATTTAATTTTTTTTTTTACTCTTACAGAGTCTCACAATTACGAATTTGTCTTGAGCCTCAGAAGAGATTTTGGGCTTGGGTGTCTTACAAATGACGGAACTGCTAGGACTGGAGATTCTTAGATATGGACCAAATGCACTTTACATAGTGAGGTAGACATATACCTTTTGGAGCTGGGAAAGAGTGATATGATGCAGATTGGAAATGTCCCCCAAAGTCTTGAGTTTTCAGAAGTGAAGAGTTTGGAAATTGATTGGATTACAGGGACACTGTACTCATTAGTGCACTAATTCATTGATGAGTTCATAGCTGAATGTGCTGTTAGGAAGTAAAACTGGTTAGAAGAGTTGGGTCACATGGGTTTTGATCTGGGAGGGTGTATTCTTGTCCCTGGCTCCTTTTTTCTCTCTCTGTTTCCTGCCTACAATGGAATGAACAGCTTTCTTCCTCTAGGACCTTCCATCAGGTTGTTTCCACCTTGGAGCTAGCCAACATTGGACTGAACCCTCTGAAACTATAAGCCAAAATAAACCTCTTCTCCTTGTAGTAGTCAGCTATTTTGTTTCCACAATAGTAAAATGACTAATAGATGGGGTTAATAAAGAGGAGAAAGAAAGATAAAAGATAAAAGGTGAAAAAAGAAGAAAGGATTCAGAATAGTTTGTTATCATAAGTCAAGGAGGGAGAACTTTTTAAAAAGAAAGTGTGAATAAAAGGACTTAATTACTATGAAAAAGCAAAGTTTGTGGAAGCTAAGAGGTAGGGATTGGATGCAATACTGTCATCCCTTGTTTTCCATTAGGATGCAGTTTGAGGGGCACAGGGGCCATAGGAAGCAGACAGAGCAGTGATGGGGAAAGAAAGTAGTATTTGGTTTACTGCTCTTATATAAACATGGTGGAGCAAGGAAGGAATGCAATGGATAGAAAGCATGGCAGAGACCTTTAGTGAAGGTGACTATCTGCCTGATCTTGTAAGTAGATCAGATCAAGGAGAAACTATAAAAGGAGAGAATGGGACTAAAACATACGAGACAAAATAAAATAACTGCATAAGCCAACTTATGTCAACTGAAAGGGAGTGAGCTCAAATTCATGTGTGGAAGGATTGATCTTGGCACAATATGAAATTATATTTTTCTTTTAATTGAGAGAACAGAGGAAAGTATGAATGGAAGGAGGGTGAGATTTTGAAGAGTGCCATAGAAAAGTGAGAGTAGTCTCACCCACAAGGCTTTGTTTCCTCTGCAAATACAATGTGAAAATGATAGCAATCATTCAACAATTCCTGTTGCAGAAAAGCACAAGTGACAAGGTAAAGGGACAGAGGGCAGGGTCAGATGAGTCTATCAACCATGCTCTCAGTACTGTGTTTAACACTGTGCTGGGTGCTGTAGGGGACAGAAAATATGCATGACGTGATGATTCCCACCCTCAGAGGGAAAGACGTACACAACTACCTGTACAAACAACCATATCTTTATGAGTTCAACTATCCCTTGCTGGAAAGTGAAACAACAGCTCTGTGGACAAATATGGGTGGGGAAGAAACAGAACGTCATTGTGCATTACTTGGAAAAGGAGAGGAAAAATTGTAGACAGGAGCAGAGGTGTGGGAGGATGGCATGCTTACCAGTAAGCGAGAGCTCATTGGATAGCAAAGGAAGGGAATGATGCGGTGAGGACGGCAATGTGGCTGGGTAAAGAAGAATGAGCCAGAGGCTAGTGTCTGCTGGAAGGACAGTGATGCTTGGAGATTAATTGGATATCTACATCCAGAATGGAGGACTGTGTGGGAATAATAGAGGTAGAGAAGTAATAAGGCAGGAAACTGCAGCTGCAACCCAGATGTGAGGCCTTGCAAGGGAATTACCTGTCCTGTCATGCAGAGAAAGGGATAAATCTGAGAGATATTGTCAGGGAAAATTTGCTAAGATAATGTGACAGGTTGAATATTGATTGGAAAGAAGAAAAGAGCAAACTGTGCTTTTAATTTTTTTTTTTTTTTTTTTTTTTTTTTTAGTTCTGGGAGATAGAAAGGTGAAACTGATGCTGATATGAAACATCTGGGCAAACAAGGCAGTTTGAGGCTTTCTGATGTTTAGGTGACAATAGTAAAGATTGTTAGTGGGCTTTTACATTTCGGGTTTATAGAGAGAAAGGTTAAGAGCTTATAATTTGAGTCATCACCAAGAGGTCCTAAAATAGCCTTAGCTCACTGGGGAACTGCATGGAGAGAGAGAGAGAGAGAAGCAGAGAATGAGGGATTGAACCTTGAGTTTGAATGAAGAGCAAGCCAGGCATGGTGGCACACTCCTAAAGTCACAGCACTTGGGAGGTTGAGGCAGGAGGATCACCACAAGTTCAAGGCCAGCCTGGGCTACATAGTGAGTTTGAGGCCAGCATGAACTACATAGGGAGACCTTCTCTCAAACAAAACAAAACAAAACAAGACAATAACAACAAAAAAAGAAATGAAGAGCAAGAAGTTGGGCTTGAAGAGGAGGAAATCAGATAATCTCAGGGAATTAATGAAATGACATGTGCTGAAAAAAGAGAGACAAGTTAGCTGCAAGAATCAGAGGGTGTAATTATAGGTAAGTTTGTAAAGAAAGAGACTTTACAACGATGCATTGAATTTGACAGAAAGGACATGATTTTACACCTTCTAGTTTTACTGATGTGATGAGAATTAAAGAGAATGAAAGCATAGCTAAAGACCGAGTTGCTGTATAAATATAGTCACATATTTCTAATAGAGAGCATATTAGGATTTCCAAGAGAGAGCTGGGAAGTGTTTTTTATGATCACCTCTGAAACCAATGAAGGGTCACACTAGACCCTTCTGGCCCCAGTGCCTTCAGTCACGCAGAAGTCCTTCATTTGTGTGTGTGTGTGTGTGTGTGTGTGTGTGTGTGCATTTGCCCATGTGTTTGTGTGCATGTATGTGTGTTCATACATATGTAGATTTAGATGTTTTCATGTTTTACTTGAAGAGGTGATTTATGCTAAAATGAGATAAAAATTTAATAACTGCTTTAGAAGTTGGGTGATTAAAAAGACAAAACTACTAGTTGGGTGCAATACAAGACAATAGGGAAATTTTAAAGTGAAATATTAATGCCTTCTAGTGTGTTAGAGAAAGACTGAGTGCAGACTCGTGTACCTCGTTTTTATTTCAGCTGTGTTCGCTAGCTATGTGTGTGAGTTACGTAACCCTTCTTAACTTTAGGTTTTTCCTCTCTAAAATGTGCATAACGGTATTCACTGCATAGTGTGGTTGTTAGGATAAATCAAGAGTGTGCAAGGACGTGGCTTGTCGCTAATTTCTGTTTCAGTGAGTGTGTCATTTTCACAGATCTTGTCCTCAGTTACACAGAAATTAAAAATCCCTGTTCTCTGATTAATCTCCATCTTGAGATCTTATTCCTATGGTTGGCAGGAAACTTAGTCATTTCCAGGTGACATCCGGTTTTGTTTTCTAAGAAATTTCAATGTTAGGCCCAAGTGAAATCATGATTTATTCCTCCCAGTGCAGCACTGAAGAACTCAAGGACACTTCTTGGCTGGGCTGGGATTTAATCTTTGGTCACCTTGTTCCTCACTGGCCTCCACTGGGATTTGCCTCTGGACTGCTCCTGGAGACTTGTTGTCCTGGTTGATGTAGAAATATGCTAGAAAGCCATGCTTCTTCACTTGCTGCAATGTGGCATCCTTATGACTTGACTAAGGGTCTCTTATTTCTTCACAAAGTCTTCCTTCATTTCAAATGTACTTTCCTTTCCAGGAACATGTGAAAACGTAATTTTTTCTTGGAAACACTCTGAAGTTCACATTTGCTCAAGGGATTTCTCTGCGTCCCTGTGGATTCAGAACTTCATAGCTGGTCATTACTGTTCTATCTCTCAGGTCCCCTACAAAACATTTTCCTTCAAGATATGTTGTCCTTCCAGCTCACACTTTTGGAAGCTGAACTCTGCTCCTGAATTTATGAACCTAACTGAAAGTATCTTTGCTTATCTTCCCTAGGAAACAATAGGGGAAAAAAAGTTCACAGATGAAATGTAGGTTTCTTAGAAACCTACTCTGATGCTCAAATTCTACTGCTTGTGCCCTTCTGACCTCACCCTGAACTCACTCTTTCCCTCCAGCCTATAGCGTACTCGTCTAGAGTAGGACAAAACACTCCTTGCTCCTAGTCATGCATATTTTCAAAACTTTTCTGCCTTTGGCCTGCATCTACAGTAGGTGAAAAGTCTTTTGATGTTTTGCCACTTTAGCAACCTATTTGTAACCTGGACTTTGATAGCACCGGAGAGGTTGGCTTAACAAGGACTTGTCACAGTGTGCTAGAAACGTGGAGGCCAAGCTCAGTGCCAAGCAATGGCCCCAAGCCTCTTCCCTGAGTGTTGTGTTTTGTTTATTTTGTTTTGTTTGTTTAGGCATAGCTCAAGCAGAAAAGGAATTAACTCAGATTTTGAGGGTTTGGAAGGTAATTAATTACGGGTAAGCATAAGGATGTTAAAGCGGCCCAGACCAATCTGCCCAGCTAGTTCTGTCATCGTAGGACTGTGGTTCCCATTTCCATCTTTTAGCCACAAATATGCTAATTGGGTTGATTGATAATCATTCAAAATGGAATATCCCCTGGGATATTCCAATCATGTTTTCCAATCACGGTTTCCTGGTATAGTCATTTGACCCCAAATTAGCTGAGAAAACTGCTTGCAGCAGCTTCCTTCAGGAAAAAAACCCCAAAAACATAGATACTGGTATTTATTTTGGAGGTTTCATGCTGCAAATCTGTAGAAATTTCTACTGAACATGATCTCTCTGTCTCTCTCTCTCTCTTTCTCACACGAGAGAGAGAGAGAGAGAGAGAGAGAGAGAGGGAGATTTACCACACATTCTTTCCCACATATTTAAACATCCTAGATCCATCACTTCTATGGTAGTATAGTCCTCCAAACAACTGACTTTTGGGCCTATGTTTTATTCTACATATTTATAAAAATTTGCTGTGCAAAATTTCCAGTTGACTGTCTAAGGATTAAATTCACCTCCATACTACGCTGCCACATTACTTGTTCACTTGCTCTCTCCTTTCTTGTCTCTGTTTCTCTTTGCCTTTGCCTCTGTCTCTTTTGAGATTGACTCAAAGACCAACTTAGTAGTATACAGACTCACCCACAATCTGTAATTGTCTAAGGCTCATGCCAGCAGTCTCGGTCCATTTTCTGTTGCTATAACAGAATACCTGAGACTGAGTGTTTTACTTAAAATAAAAGACACTTATTTAGCTCAGGTACTGGAAGCCCAAAAGCATGACACTTGTATGAGTTAAATTTCTGATGGAGTCCTAAGATACACATCAGAGAGCACCAGGGTTTATATGGGGGAGAGTCCACATGGCAAGTGAGGAAGTAAAACAGGGTATAGAGGAAGGCAAAAATGCTTTCTAAAAATTTGTTTTTGTGGTAACTAATCCCTTTCCCTGGGAACTAACTCCATCTCTTGAGAAAGATCAGTATCTTTCTATCCTCTCCAAAGCCTGCGCCACATCTCAACACTGTTACACTGGAGTTCAATCCTCAGCATAAGTCTTAGTGGGAACAAATCATACTCAAAACATAGCCCCAACTAATATTAACCAAGTTGATGATTCCTTGAAAGGGAGATTTGCTTCTAACTCAAAATGCACAGTTGCTGCTTTGTTTCTTTTAAATTTGTAAGAACATTGCTCTGTAAAGACTTTTAGAACTCATTTTCCTTATTGTCCAGACTTTTAGGAAAATATAAAAAAAATCATTAACTTATGAGATCTTTGCCTTCTCCTGAAAAAAAAAACAGTCCATTTAAACCTATATGATGCAATGTCTTTGGTCTATAGAAGGTATCAGGAGATTATAGGCCTAAGAATTTTTTTTTTTTTTTTTTTTTTTTTTTGGCACTGGGGATTGAACTCGGGACCTTGTGCTTGCAAGGCAGGCGCTGGAACCACTGAGCTAAATCCCCAGCAAACCCTAAGAATGTTTAAGATCTAAGGATAAAGCTACAGAAAAGAGAGGAAGAGAAGACCCTGGGAGTTGGTCTTGTCCAGAAAAAGTGGTAAAGACCTTCAGTCTAGTGCTCAGATAAGCAGGCTTACTTTCAAAGGAAAGAATGTTATTTCTAGGGCCGGGGATTTAGCTCAGTGTTTCCACCGCCTGCCTCGCAAGCGCAAGGATCCAAGTTTGATCACTGGTACCAAAAAAAAAAAAAAGAAAGAAAGAAAGAATGTTATTTCTTCTGTAAATGACAGATTGAGTGGAAGGCCAAGAAAAAAGGTGATCAAAGCTGAGATAAAGCCAAGGTGTTGATGATTCATTGAATCACTTCATTCGCTTTTTCAGAAGTAGGAGAAACCAAAGAAAGCATGGGTTGTGAAGTCAAATTGGAGCATTTTACATTTTGTATGAAATGAATAAGAAACTAAAACCATCAATATTTTCTATGTGCTGAACCACCCTAGAAAGAAGGAAAAGTGACTCAGTTATGTATTCCGAATACTAAAAGATAAACCTGTGACCCTTACTTATCAAGGCTAATGTGCCTGTCCAGGTTTGATTTAGGAACCTCTCCTTGATATGCCCACGAGTCCAAAGCTATCACTTCGTAAACTCTACACACTCCCAATGACTTCATCTTCCACTGTTCTATTTACAATCACTCAGTCTAGATCCTATAAACCTACAGGGATCCTTTTATCCCCCCAATTGAAGATGCAAGTGAGATTCTCTCAAAGTGACGTTAACTTTTTGAAGTAGATCTACAAGAAACTTAGCTTTACTGTATCAAAAGCTTCATCTGGCAGTCTTTTACGTGGTCAGTGTTTAACCCAAATTGTATTTTAGTTTCTTCTTTAGATGCTTATCTCAGTTAACTAATTAGGCAAATAGAGAAGAATTTCCCCAATAGCATGGTGAGCATTAGTCATGATAGGTCAGCTTGAGCGGATTTAAAAACATCTGGCAAATTAGTAAAGAAAACTCCTGGGTGTGTCTAGGGGCTCATGGAGTTGTGACCTTGGGTCCTATACATGGGCCTTGGCCCCTTTCTTTCTGGCACTGTAGCCCTGTTCTGCTTCCCAGCTGCCATGAGCTGAGAAGCTTTGCTCCACCATGCCCTTCTGCCATGATGTTTCTGTCTTGGAGCCAGCTGGCTATGGACTGAATCCCTGAAACCATGAGCCAAATTAAGCCTCTCCATCTTTAAACTGTGGGTGTCAGGTTTTGTGTCCTAAGCTAATTACATATGGATTTCACAGTAACACAAATAGAGCTCATATGAATGGAGCAGCAATGCATCAATGAATAATACTTAAATATTAAAAATTGCCTCATACATTTTATAACGTGTTTATTATGATCTACTTCTTGACTTCACATACTAAAGAGCCTAGCGGCATTCCTAGGTATCTTTAATGGGGTGTTTTCTCCTCGATCTGCAATTCCTCTATAGCCCTGAATAATTTGTTTACCTTCTTGGAGCTTTAGTTTCCTCATTAGTGGAATGGAAGTAATTACTGCATTACTTCATCACAAAGTTATTGGGAAGATTAAAGGGCTCATAAGGTAATGATCCTAGAATAATCCTGAGCATATGTTACAAATAAAATTGGTGTTTATTCCCTTCTTTCTTTGGTGTATTTCCTTCTTTAGTATTGGAGGTCTGCCAGGCATGGTGGCACATGCTTGTATTCCCAGCTACTGGTAAGGCTAAGGCAAAACACTGCTTGAACTCAGGAGTTAGGGGCCAGCCTAAGCAATATAATTATACCTCATTTCTTTAAAAAAATAAATAAAGTTGGAATTGTGCCATATACTCAGATAAAACAGAACTTACTTCTGGTTTTCTATATTTATGAACAGAGAATCTAGGGTACCTCTGGATCCACCCAGTAATATCTACTCTCTAAGTTTATTGTCACTGTGAAAGAGGAAGAAAGAATTTCAGAAGTAGCTGAGGGAAACACAATAAAATATCCAGTGGCCCCTTAACTACTAGGAAATAGCACTTGTGCCTCTCTAGTTAGGAGCTACAGAATTTAATAGCTTTTATTTTGTAGTTGATATTTCCTGTTATATGTAGTATTGTTTATCAACACTAAGAATTTGGTCTGTTAGTAACTTGAAATATCTTAACAAATTCCAATTCAAATTTACCCCATTTGTGAGTGTAAATTTTAACTCCTCATATGTTTGACTTATCATGAGTTAATAGCCAGGGGGCAAAATGAGATATTGCCAAATTATTTTGTATTCAAGTTTTAGAATGTTTTTCATAGGTTCTTATTCTTTATTTCCTGCTTTGTCCATTTTTATTCATCTGTCTCTTCCTCAAATCCATCTGATGAGTATCTGTACATGTATGAGTACACACACACGCTCTCACACACACACATGTCTTTGCTCCCCCCCCATTCTTTCATGTCACCAACTTTTACAGCACCTATGCTTAGGCAGCCTGGACAGTAGCAATCTCCAGACAGATTCCATCAAGCTCCTATCTGTTAGAACCTGCAGTGCTTGCATTTGGTTTCGATATCTAATAATAATGTGGTATTTTATAAACATTAGTGAGGATGATTTTGCTCTGGTCAGCAAAGGTAAAAAAAAAAAATAGGTGCTTTGGGAAAACAAATAAAAAAGGAATTGGATCTGTCTCAATAAATTGCACAAATTGTAAATATCCCAAAGTTGCAGCCGCTTACTCAGGCATAGGAAAATAAAGTTGACAATTACACTTTAAAATGAATACATGAGTTATACAATGGCTAAAAGTTTTCTTTACAGTCATTCTTTTATTAAGTGCAGCACTGTATGTATTTATTAAACAAACTTTCTGTTTCATCTGCCTATTCATTTTTTCAGCATTATTTTAATCTTGGCAATTAAGATTTAAATTCAAGTCATGATTCTTTTCTATTCTGGTTTGAGTCTCTAGATATACTTGTTCAAACAATTTAAACATAATTATAGAATAATCTTTCACAAATATTATAGTTAATAACACAAGGGAATTTATAAATTCTTCTTAATGTATACATATTAAAAGTTCCTGTGAAATTAAAGAACTTGGAGTATCTGAGTATATTTTTAAGACATCTTATAGTGTTTTTAGTACAGTTTGGTCCAAAGCCATAGATTGGCCCATGTTTGGTTGGAATTATGCAGCCTGCACAAGACAGAAGCAACTTGATTTGAACTATTTCTGGCTCTAACAATGTAAGACATAGTTTGATTATGCACTACACATTTTGCTTTGGTTTTAGAGATGAGAAAGTGACATTTTACTCAGACTAGGGTCTTAAAAGAGTTTTGTTTAATAGGAAAAGTGACAGTCCTTTTAAGTTTTACAGGTACATTTGTAATGCAGACACTCTATATACAGGTATTGTCATTAACAGAATTGATAATTCAAGGCATTATTTTGACACGAATTAACTGTATTATCACATCAGAGAATTTTTTCTCTTCATTGAAAAGGGGGGACTTCAATATGCTACTTAATTTATCTCTCAGGGATATCTCTTTATTTACAATTGTACAAGTTCCAATGAATGTGATGTGCAAAGTAAAATGTAATATTGTATTTGATGGAATTATCTCTTACTTTGAATCTTTTCCGATCTATATTCACAACAAATCTTTAAAAATTCTCTGTATGTTTATCACAAACTATAATGAAACACTGTCTTATAGAACAAAGAGAAGAAACTTTATTTTGTTGCATGATGCTGCTTCGGGAGTTGGTAGACCTCGCTGTTTTGGAATAATGTGTTCTCTGATGAAATATTATTTTATTCCCTCTTTGCCTTTAAAATAATGTTCAAAGCATAAGAAAAACTTAGGAAACATCACACAATTCCATTTGTTATTATAAGTTTGGTTAAATATTCATAGATATGTTGATTTAAATTAATTTGGTATTATCAATGTAATTTTATTAAATGCATGGGAATAGATGTTTTTAAGACTCACATAACTGGTTTATGATTAAATCAAAGAATAAACTCAATAAATCCTGAGTTCATCAATTCATTTCTAGAAACACTTTTATTTCTGTAAAATGAACTCCAACTACATGTTACTTAAAATATACTAAAATGGCTCTATAAATTGCTTAATGTATTTTAACTTCACGTATTATATCTGTGATCTTCTTTGTACTCCTATATGCAGAATCATATCATATTCCTGAGACATATCTGTGCATTCTCTAGGACACATTGATTTTACACTGTGCAGCGGAAGCACCAAAACATTACTCCTAACATCATTCAATTCACATTCTTCATTATAATATTTATTAATCAGTGCTCATATATTTTAACTTGCTCAAGAGTAGGGTCAGTTTTTACTCTTTGTCTGGTCTAAATTACTTATTTTATGCCTATTTCCTTTTCAAAATAAGATCCTGGTTTCAATAAGAAGATCTTCTATTTGGAGCCTGTTAATGTCTCATCAAGGTGTTTTAAGATTAATATATTAAAATAGAAATTTACCTGACTCCTTCATTTGGACATTTTCTTACTTTTTCTTTATAAGTACACCTCCTGGCTACTTTCATCTGTGAATAAACAGAGATATAGATAAACATCATTGATACATGACCTTTGCCCAGATGTGATGGTCCATAGATGACATTGCATTGAGCAAATGAAGAAACGGCCGCTCGGATCAGTACTTACTTAAGAGGAAAGATCATTTCTCTTTCTTGTTATTTAGCCAAGCATTTACTGTGGGGATTTTCAAAGACCTAGTATTAGGGTTTCTGTGAGAAAGTTGATGGTCACACACACATATCTAGGAAGCAAATAGCTGGAAGTCAAAGGGCATAACCCATTTCATTTATTCCATGCATGTTGTTAATTTAAGGTGTGTTTTTCCATTTCAAAAGGTCAAGAAATATCACTTTGATAGCTCATTCATGTTATACCTAATATTTTCTTTATTCTACATGCAAACACACCCCAAAGCTCAAAAGGGGCAAAGGAAAATCGTGTACATTGCCTGATCTTTGCTTAATGTGAAAGCTAAACTTCACAGCACTGCCCATCTAACTTCATAGGGAAATTAAACATCACAGGAAGCTTTCTGGACTTACTACTGGGCAACAGAAAAGATGTGAAGGAGCAATGTGGGCTGAGAGCGGACTCATACATGCTCTCATAACACAAGCCCCTTTTTCTGAGTCCCAGCAGTGTGCAGGAGCTGGCTCATCTGGTTTGGGGAGTAAATTATGACCACCTTCGCCTATCTCTGAATTCAGTGCCATTATGATGATAATATGACATCAGTATTGTCGGAATACGATGTCCTGACTTTGGTAAACACTATGAATGAAGATTATTCTCTTAAGGCCAATAAGGTTAATTGCTTATCGGCATATCACTAGTTACTTATTTTAATAACCTGAACCTGCTGATTACTTTAATTCACTGCACAATATGTATCACTACTAATTTGGGTTTAATAATGAAAGAAGATTCTTATGTATTATCTCAGATTTTAATGGCTATATTCCTTTGTACAAATCTCATCATTTCATTCTTAATTTTTTGCATGTTGTTTTTCCTATAAAATAATGTATCTTGGGAAAGCTTTCTAAATGAGCTCCATCAAAATCTCCCTCATTTCATGTTAATGGCTCACTTATAATACATTGTATAGCTGTACCAAAGTTTATTTGCCTTTTGATAAAAAAAATAGGTAGTGTCTATAGTTTATCTATTATAAAGGAATCGTCACTGACAATATTTTCACCCTCCTACCTTAGTATAAGCCACTTTTATATACTTATAGATGTGGGAATGTTGAGTCAAAATCCAGATATTTTTATATTGGATAGACATTGATGATTTGTACTCTGAAATGGGTATGATTTGGCATCATTTTAAGTATCACGTGTAACTCTAACTTTCTGTTCTATCAGGCAGGCTAGATCAGATTTGAAAATATCCTGCTAAAAATGTCCTTTTTTTATCTTCCTTATAGGGGGTTATTTCTAGAAGAAAGACAAGTTAACAAAACTTAAAAATTCCACGTTCTTTTAAATTTCAGCAAATAATTGAGAAGCACCTGGCTGTGTATGTAGTACTAGGCTTCTAATGCACGTGACATTTTGTAACTAAGATCTATCCCATGACCTCACATAGCTTAAAGTCTAATGAGAGAACCCAAACCAATACAGTCAAGTATATTTGACAATCTCTGTACATATTTGTTAGGACATTTGTTCTTTAACATCCTCACATGCTTTTTTCAATTTATTGTTCTAAATTATTGCACTCAGATATGAAATAATCCTTCACCACCCTGGGAACTCCTTTTTCTATTTTTATGTATGACATCTCATCTTTACCTTTAATAGTTTTCTTTCCTCAGTTTTACATAGCACATCCTCCAATAGCTTCGTTTTTATTAGCACGTTTGTGATATGTAGTGTTTGAATTCAACGTGGGGATTTTATTTGTATACATATAACATCTGGACCATTTTTATTCCCCTTACTGTACCTGTCCTCTCCTTGTCCATCTTCTCCAGAACTCCTTTCTATCTCTACGGAATCTACCTTCCTGTTTCTTAACATAGATCTTTAGTTTTTGCATTTTTTTCTATTCTGGATCTCTCATACTAGAGAGACAATGAATATTTAACCTTTTGTAATTGACTTATTTCACTTAGCATTATGTGTCCAAAATCTACCCATCTTCCTACAAATGACACAAACATAGCCCTCTTTCTGCTTGAGTAGTACTCCACTGTGTGCATATATCACATTTTCTTTATTCATTAGTTGATGAGTAGATAGGCCACTTCCATTATTTAACTAGTGTGAGTTGTGCTGCTATAAACAGGTAGGCATGTATCACTGTAATGAGATGACTTTAGCACTTCTGGGAAGATACCTCAGAGTGGTATGACTAGGTCAAATGGAATTTCTATTTTTAATTCTTTGAGAGATTTCTAAAGTGAGTTTACTAGTTTACTTTCCTACTGAGAGTATAGAAAATTTTCTTTTCCCCTACAACTTCATCAACATTTATTTTTTCAGTCCTTGATAATGGCCATTCTTACTATAGTAAGGTAGAGTCTCAGTGTTGCTTTCATGTAATTTCTCTAATGGCTAAAGATGATAAAGATTCTTCATGTATTTATTGGTCATCTATATTTATTCTCCTGTGAAGTGTCTAGTCAATTGCCTATTTTTAATTGGGTCTTTTATTTTTCGTGGTCTATTTTTTTTAAAAAATTCTTTCTATATTTATATATTTGTCCTCTGAGCAGCAGCTGGTAAAAAATTTTTTCCATTCTGTAGTTGTCTCTTCATCATGTTGGTTGTTTCCTTTGTTGTGGAGAAGCTTTTTGATTTAATCTATTCCTATTTGCCAATAATTGATATTTTTCTTGTGCATTTGGGGCTCTATTCAGGGAAGCCTTTGTGTCTATGTTTGCAAGTGTTTTGCCATTTTTTCTGCCAATAGATTCAGTGTTTCTGTTTTTATACAGTCTTTGATCCATTTTGATTTGACTTTAATACAGACTGAGAGATATGGATCAAGATTCATTCTTCATCATATGGATAATCTGTCTTCCCATTTGTCAAAGAGGCTACCTTTTCTCTAGCATATCTTACTGGCTCCTTTGCCAAAAATCAGCAAGCAAGTTTCTTGGTGTTGTTTCTGCATCCTGTATTTGATTGCATTTGTTAATATGTCTGTTTTGTTCCAGTGCTGCATTATTTTTACCACTGTGAATTTGTAGTATAACTTGGTCATTGGGATTGTAATGCTGCTGGCCTTGCTCCTATTGGCCAAAATTGCTTCAGTTATCCGGGCTCTCTTCTACCTCCATGTAAACATTAGAAATAGTTTTTCTAGTTAAGTGATAAAAGCCAGTGATGGTGTTTGCATTGAATCTATATGTCACATAGGGTAATATGACCATATTCATGATGACAGGCTACCTATCCAAGAACAGGTGTCTTTCCATTTTTTAATATCCTCTTCAATCTCTTTTTTTTTTCAGCGCAATACAGTTTCCTTATAGAGATATTTTGCTTCTTTCATTAGCTTATGGATTTATTTTTTGGCTATTATGAATGTGATTGTTCTCTTGATTTCTTTCTCAGTGGTTCACTCTTGGCATATGGGAATACTATTGATTTTTGTGTATTTATTTTATATCCTGCCACTTTGCTGAATATACTTATTAGTTCTAAGAGTCTTCTGGTGGAATTTTTTTTAGATCCTCTATTAAAAGATCCTGACACTTGCAAATAAGGATATTTTGACTTCTTTCTACTCTAATCCCTTTTATCTCCTCTCTTGCTTAATTCCTCAGGAGTGATGAAATTAAGGAGTGTTGTCTTGTTCTCGATTTTAGTGGGAATGGTTTCAGGTTTTCTGATGTTGGCAGTGGGTTTGTATCAAATGGCTTCTATTGTTTCACTATGTCCACAGGTGCATTTTCTCCTTACCCTTCTCAGTCCACAGCCCACTTCCACAAGTCCCCGTGTTGCCCCCACCCAACCCCAAGAACTGTCTAATTGTCTGCCTGTGAGTAAAGGGGTCTGTGGGTCTGGATGGAGTGTGGAGCCAGTCTCCTCACTACAGGCTGCCTACTGTTTAATGTGGGTTTGCTTCTGTTTGGGCCTGGCTAACCAGAGGTATTTTTTTCTTTCATCTTGTGACTGGATATGTTCAGTTAACTGGCTGGGAGGGCAGAGTCTGCAGGGTGGTTAGACCAGGACCCAGTCTTTTGCCTGTTTCTGTAAGCGCCCCCCCCCATTTCCCTTCTGTACCCTGCACTAAAAACCTTGCAGTTGCTTTTGTGTTCTTCTTCTACAAAGTTCTGCTAGCCCTTGTTCTCCAGCTCTTTGCCCATGGCATCTTGCTCTCTGCCTTCACTAAGTGCTGCAATGCAGCCTGTGAACTCAGTGGTGCTGTTGGGCTTGCAGTGAGCACTGAACAGTAGGCAGGATGTCTTTGGGGATGCACTCTTAATGTTTGAGGGATCAATGAACAAATGCCTATTTGGGGGCCACTCCAATTATTTTCTCTCTAAAAACCTCACCACTGGTATTTACTGCTTGCTTCCAAAATGTCCTGAGCTACAGGCTTTCTCTGCACTCATCTCTGGGTCTCTTAAGAAGACCTGCCCTTGTACTGGACGTTCCCACAGGTCTGCCAGGTCTATCTCAGTCACTGCTGGCCAGTTTTCAGTTTGTATGGAGCCTTGATTTGTGAATATCTCTTTCACTGACTTCCTTTTCCCAGTGAGGATGCCAAAAAGGCTGGGAGCCTATCCTGGAAGCCTGGCCACCAGTATAGTTCTGGGTCTCTCCTTCAGGCCACTAGTTGTTTGTTTCCTGCACCTAGAGTTCAAGAGGTGTCCAACTTTGGGGTGGCCACACTTTCCTTTCTAACTCCCTCCCCCCAACCCCGCTGAAAGTGCATTGGGATCCAGTGGATTTGCTTGACATCCCCTTTCTTGAGTACTTGCGTTTCTTGTCACATCTTCCTTACTTCCTTTGCATACCTCTGCCTCAAAACTGACTTAGTAGATACAGAAAACTTGAACAATTGTACAACTTTCAAGAAAAGTGACCAGAAGAGGAAATTATTTTTGCTCTGCATCCTCACCACCATGGGAATGGACTCTACACCTTGTCCTGAGTCGCTCAAGCCTGAGGTGTTACCTTCCAATGGCATCTTGAAAAAAGGATGACTTTGAAAATATACTTTTGACATTTTTCTGTGTTAAAATGTCATTATTCTTCCTTGATACTTTATTTTTGATTAGTTAAGAATTCTGGTTGGATATACATTTATCTTGGAATTTTATAGGATTTGTTCTATTATTTCCTGGCTTTCACTATTTCCATTGATCAATCTAATAAGATCTACATTTACACCATTACAATTTTTAAAAAGTGTTTCTTTCTCGTAAATATTCTGCAATTTAAGAATCAGATGTCTTAGGCTGTATATTTTTTCAATCATTTTTACAGATCATTTGGTAGATTATTTTAATCTGGAAACATATTTTGCAGTTCTAAGAGCTGGAATACCACAAGTGGGCCAGTAGTGCATAGTGCATTTTTCTTTAGTACAGACAATGAGGAGGCTTCTCAAGGAATTTTAAAATGGAGCAATCCCATCTATCTAATAGAGACATATCTGAAGACCCACAGTGCATTCCTGAAACTGTGGACAGTATCAAGCATACACACACACACACACACGTTTGTGCGTTCTCTTATACATGCCTATGTTAAATACTTATGTTAAAGTTTAATTTATAAGTTAGGCATAGTAAAATATTAGCAATAACTAAAAATATAAAGTAAGAATTATAACAGTGTACTGTAATAAAACTTATGTAAATGTATTCTCTTTCCAAATCATATTGTATTGTACTTACCCTTCTTGTAATGTTGTGAGATGTCACAGTGCCCACATTGTAAGACAAAATGAGACAAGTGACATAAGCATGTGACGTAGTGTTAAGTCACCACATAAGAGTTACTTGAACATAAGTACGATGATGCCTCAACATTTGATTTGATAATAGAGATAACTACTAAGTGTCTAATGAGGTGGTGGTAGCCAATACAGTGTGAACACACTAGAAAAATGTATGATTCATATCAAAAGCAGCATAGAGAAGGAAGCCCAAAGATTTCATCATGCTACTCAAAATGGTATGCAATTTGAAGCATGAATTGATTATCTATGGAATGTTCCATTTGGTATTTTCAGACCACAATTGAGTGAAGCTAACTGAAACCAGAGAAAGCGAAATTGTGAATCAAGTAGGACTACTGTCCATAAACACGCAGTAAAAGTACTTTCTTTGCTATGAATTTTATCCTCAAATCTCTTATTATTCTAAGTTCTAATCAATTGCTGAGATTATTGTTGAGTTTTAATATATAAGTTTCTAGTTAACATGTCATATTGCTTATATTAAATATGATATTTTACATGGAAATTAATGTAGAGAACTTCCAGTTACAGAACCCTTTCTCTTGATATAGGTAGGTAAAGCTATATAATCATTTTGAGAGTAAACTTTTAATGGTTCAAAATCACCTAAACTCTGGGTGCACCTTCTGTTTCAGCCCATATTGTAGTACATATTCCTGTTTAAATAAAAGTTTTGAAACAAATGATGATTACATAGTGAATGTAAAGATAAAGAAATTTGAATTGCTTCATTTGTCTCACTCAGTGTGACCTCTTGAGTGTTTAATTTGGATTTAAAAATTTTTAAATGTGAAACAGTGTAACGTGAGACATATTTTTGTTTTATAAGTATAGATTTATTTCATCTATATTCATATATTTTACTAAATTTAAATAATGTCATGTAAGTTGAGTTTCTCTCCTTTTTAAATTGTTTTTATTAAAACCAAAATAATCAAGAAAATAATTATTACTGATGAACAGATAAGTGTGCAGATTACAAGAGAGTAGATTAAAAGTGATCTGTTCCAGATGACAGACAAATTAGGTATGCCAATGATTCTAGTAATGAATTTCGTACTTTTTTCTTTTTATTCCTCTCTGTTGTCTCTCCGTTTTGCATTTCCTTATATTTGCAGGTTGGAAATCTGGGCTTGTCCTCTAATTTTTGTTCCTCTTTTATATTATTTATTTTGGTTATCTTTCAGAAACATGTCTTCAAATTTTTAACCCTATTGTTGAATGATTTTTTAAAAATTTATATCATATTTTTAATTTCCCAGAGCTGTAACTTATTGTCTGAACTTCTGAATTTTGCTTTTTTAATAGTACTCTGTTCTTGTTTTATGAAAGTCATATGTCCTTCACTCTCCTCTTTTGTTTGCCACTCTACAGATAGTAACTGTATAGTTTCCTTTACATTGTTTCTCCTGTCCCCATTTGTATCTCTTTCAGTAGTGACTCTTTCAGTTTGTATTGTTGCTCTTTGAACTTTGCTAACTTACATGGTGATCCTTGTTTCTCTATTCATGCTTAATATCGTAGCACTAAAATTCTAATTTTAAGATCAGCATGCATTGAGGAAGCTCATTTATTAACGGGTCTCATAGTAGAATAACTGATTGAGAACCCAGGTGTTTTGTTTGTGACCTTAAATTGCCATATGTGTGGCCATTTCTCCTTAGTGGGTCATTTCCCCAAAGGGAAATCTTTTAATTGTCAGTAGGAGTGGAGAAATGGAGATGAGATAAGTAATACAAGGGGAAAGTCCCAGGTATGCAAATTGTTGGAGGTCTTTTTCCCTAATGTCCTTGGGGCCAAGATACTCATCCCAACTCTCCAGAAAAGTCTTCCGTCATCTGTCAGGTTGTGTAGCTTGGGAAAGAGGAGAGCCAAGGGATCACTGCATGCATGCATTTCCAGTGATCCACCTGGTTTTTCCTAGCTCCATTGTTAATAGTCCTATACTTCCTGAGTTTTGTGGTATAAATTGCTTTGCTGGTACTGTACATATTGAGAGAAAAAAAAAGCCTACAAACTATTCTGCTGCTATGGGCTAAAACTGCTACTACTGTGTGAAAAATGTGGCTGCAGATGTTTAAAAGAATTACATGGCAAGAAGTAACAGGAAACAGGAAATGGCAAGGAGCATTTCCTTCTTCAATTTCATTGGAAGAGCCTAACATAGATCCACCTGGCAAAGCAGAAATGCGGCTTGCAGTTATAGCTTCCACATCATCAAGCTCCAAATTTAAGGATGAATTTAGAGCTGAGAAATAGTAACTTACTGACTGGCACATTGGCGCAAATATTTACTGTGTGATCAAGGTCAAATTTTCAGAAGTGATCTCGATGTGTTCAACTCAGTGAGTGTTGACAAATGCATGTGCAGTACACTTAAGTGACCAGTAACCTAAACAAGATACAGACTATGTCCCTCACCTTGAATTTTTATTTTTCTTACAAATATTAAGATTTCTCTTTTTTCTGTTATTAATATTATATTGAACAATTTTCTTTATATAAGTTTCTTATTGGTTATAGCATGAGCACCTTCACCCATAAATCTTAAGTATCGAGGACAGTTTCCTAAAAATATAGAAATACCTACTATTTTTAGATTCTTGGTAAATATAAATAAATTGCTTTATAGAAAAGCTGAATCAGTTGAATACAATCTGTTCCTATTTAAAATCAGTAGGGTAACTCTAATTAACCAACATACTAAAACATATTAAATTTATATCATCATCAAAAATGCTCAGCAGTCTGTAGCTCAGTAATTCTAAGTCACAATATTGGAGAACATAATGGAAGATAAAAGGAGCAAGAAAGGCTAGCAAAATTCTGTTTATTGAGTGCTCAGTGTGAAGGTGCTAAATGGTTGAGTGGATCACCCAAATACAGGTGAAGGCTCACCTTGACTCTTAATTATGTCAAGCGAAGTACTGAAGTAAATGCAATTTGGAATTGCACAACAAGTATTGAAATATGGGCTCACAAAAATTTGAGAAATTTTTCTCAAATGTGCTAAAATGTGCTCAAATAATTTTCTGGGATGACTGAAATAAGCGGCTGTGACTCTGCTGACTTGTTTTTTTCACTGTTTCCCAAATTAACACATTACTGAACATAGTCTATGCTTATTCAACTGCCCTATTTTGTCATGTTTAAAGGTTATTTGCTGTTTAAGTAATTGGATGTACAGAGGGTTTTGCTTATTACAATCCCTTTGGGAGATGATGACTTGGATCTATTAACTAACTCGTACAGTGACAAAAAGCTCTGGAAAAAAACATAGTAAAGTGGCTTCTTTTACCTTACTTTTTGTCATTCAATTCAAATTTTGAATCTATAATAAATATAACCCAAGAATCTAGAGGGAGAGGGTTCTTTATGTACAAAGATCCTGAATAACCTTCAGTAATTGTTCTGTTGACTTAGTAGAAGCATAGCTCCTGTGACTTTCTCTTCGGTCTCTTGGGACTGAGCTCTACGGGGATTACTTGAACTCTCAAGTTCAGAGCTCAAGTGCACGCTGTGTGTAAATGCAGAATGACATGGAACAATGACATCTACCGGGAAGAGCCCTGAGCTCAGAATTAGTTCATTCCCAACAAGCCCTCTGAGAGATTACTTAAGATGGAACAATGACCCAGGGTAGTGCCCTGTAGGACAGACCCTGGTTCAGTGCTTCAAAAAGAAATAATTATAGAAAGTTACTCAACATCACAAAAGCTTTAGGATGCAGCATTTCCTGGAAGACGAAATCTGAATATGATGTAGGTGTATATAATAGGAGATTTTTAATAATGCCTTTCATCATTCAGAATAAAAATACTGTGTTCTGTAAAGATAAAAATATAAATGTACACAATTCATATTGGTGGAAATAAAAATATTCTATGAACATATTTTCTAATTCAGCATTTACCAACATCTTTTTTCTCTTTTTAGCATTTATTTTTGTTGATGCACAGGACTGGATCAGTTCCAGGATCAAGGTTGGTATTTAATAAATACTTGATTGGTAAGTGAATTGATTGATTCTGTCAACCTGGAAAAACAATGGCTGATATGGCTTTACTTAAGAGGTCTTTCTTATATGGCAATTTTTATCTATTTTATCAGATTTTACCTCAAATTTTTAAAAAATCAAGGTTACTAAAGAGTAAGAAGAAAAAAAGAAAGTCATGATTTAAAAAATAACAGATAATTGCAAAAACTACTCAAAGAAATGTGAGATTTGGTTTGCCCTATCCATTAAGTGACAATAAAAATGATTTTTTCAACATACATAGTTATTTGATATAAAATTTTCTTAAAAGAAAATTAAGGTTGAAATATGAATACAGATATATGTATGTTGCTTTCTATTATGCCACTTACATATTTAGTTCAAATACTTGCTAGTTTGACCCCTACAAACATATATTAGGTAATTGTTTTGTTCAGTATATTCATAAATTATCTGGAACTGTAAGTTAAAATTAGACTTAACAATTTGACAAATAGTATCAAATGAGAATGTATAACAAACACAAAGAATGATAGGGAAAATGAAAGCAGTATTTCTATGATGAAAAAATACATGCATAAATTGATTGGATCTGCTTGGTCTATTCCAGCTGGTGCCAGCACATTTCATATATGTTGATGTGCTGTAATGAAAACTTGTGAGTATGTGGGGCATTCACCTAGGGCTCTGTCCTCCCTTTCCTTTTGACACTCATTTTGGCAGAGGATGGAGACCCACTGCAAAGATTTTCACCTAAGGGAAGATCTTGAGGAACCTCACATTTTAGAGTGATTCGTCTTTTTGCATTTAGGAAGTGTATTGTAGGAGTAGTTTGGAGGCAGATCTACCAGTCAAAAGTTATAATAATGCTTGAACTAAGGCAGGAGAGAACAAAGGGGAGAAAATCGGATGCATTTGGATGTTGTAAGTGGAAATAGTTACAAAACTATGTTACCAACTAGAGGTAGGAAATGCGAAAAAATCGGATTCTAAGATGACTAAAGATTCTAAGATGAAAGAGAGCAGATTTGGGTGGAACATATTTTTGGTGATTTGATTGTCTGTTTATACAATGACATACCTCTTCCAAGTGCCAGAACAGTACCTAACACATAGAAAGCACTCAGTGAACATTTCTGAAGGAATGAATGAATGAGCAGATAGCTGAGCTAAGTACACAGACAACGGTACCATCTGGGAGGATGAGTGGTACAAAAGCAGAAATGAGGTTGGGATGTGAGGAGACGGAATGTTTGATTTTAGCAGTTTTAAGTCTTCAACTACTTGGAAACATCAATTTACAGATTCTTCCTTGGCATCTAGATGAACAGCTTTAAACCACAAGATTAAGGATGACTATTTTGGGAGTTATTAGCACATAAAATTTGTTTCAGTGGTGGTCAGATTACCTCAGAAGAATTTGATAACTAGAAAGTATGTAGGACCCAGGGTAAATCCCCAAAGAATGGTAATATTTAAGAACTATGTAGGGGAAAAGAAAATTACAAATGAATGTAAGTGCTCCAGGAATCCAAAACATCAAGATTGGATGATGTTGCAGAAATCGAAGGTAAAATTTTCAAGGAGCCAGGTGTAGGGGCACATGCCTGTAATTCCAGCACTCTGGGAAGCTGAGGCAGGAAGATCACAGTTTGACCTCAACCTGGCCAACTTAGCAACTTTGTGAGACTCTTGTCTCAAAAGAGAAAATAATAGTAATAAAAAAGAACTGGGCATGTAGCTCAGTGCAGAGGCCCTGGTTTCAATCCCTAGTATCATTCCAAAAAATTTAAGAAGGAAAATTTAAACTATATTATTCAGTGCCTAAGTCTGACTGATAAATTAATTCTATGTTTCCGGAAAGGGAGGGGCTCATTCATTCATTCATTCCTTCCTTCCTTCATCTGCATTCATTTAAACAGTTGGCATTTTTACTATGCAGAAAGCATTTAGTTGGACATTTTGCAGGGATATACAAGATTGACCTAGTTCCTGCCTCCAAAGATATTATAATGTAGTTTAAAAAAAGTGAAAACAATGAGTAGTGAAGTGCATTGATGACATTGTTTTGATTATAAAAGTTAGTATGAAATTATATATTTAGCAATAAAAATATGATAAAATGGAGTCCTGGTGGGATGAGCAAGTCAGGTACACTAGATAGAAGGATAAAGGAAATTTTCTCTTGGGAGGTAACAAAGCTGGGAACTCAAGCAGGAGAAAGAACCACCCATGTGCAGATTAGGCAGAAGAGTATTCTGAGCTGGTGGATAAATGAATGCAGAGGCTCTATGTCAGGAATGTGCTTGGTGAATTCCAAAAGCTGAAGGGTGAATGTGGTGAGGAGCAGGTAGGAAAGGAAGCAAGTGATGGGAGATACTCTCAGGGCTAGGCAAGTGGGCTGCTATGCAAGAATTTGTAGGTCAGGTTAAGGAATATGAACTTTATTCTCCATGCAAGAAGTTTTACAAGGAAGGCACAGTGTTGGCAACATTTGAAATAGGATCACTGAGTTGTTGTGAGAAAGACTTGAAGAGAGGCAAGGTTGGGGTCTGGTTAGAAAATGTCTAGGTGTCACCACTGTCTAGGTGCCATGGTGTTGGCTTGGACTCAGGTAATCCTAGTGGGGAGGAGAGCAGTGGAGAGATTTGGGGCTCTGTTTTAAAAGAGAGCTTACAAAATGGTCACATGTGGCCACGTAGCCTGTGACAGCGGGCTAGTCTCAGCTGAAACAATTTGATACGTTTTTGAGAGTGCATTTTCAAATGCTCACCTTGTATTGTCGTAAGGGAGTACTCAAGGTGCAAGGCTGGTCTGGGCCAGGGGCTCACAAGGGAGAGACACACACAGCCCAGGTCACTGAAAACACGCTGAAGAGGGAAACTGCTGTTTCTAGGAAGCAGAATGAACAGCCACACTTGATGGTCAAGCGTTATCTCACAATTGGCTACCTTGGGTAGCATCTGCCCAGGAATTACAATGCAAAGTACTCTGTTAAATTTTCTTTAGCCTTATACATAAAAATTTGAGGAAGGCTGGATAATATTGTATCGCTACTTACAAGCAGTACAAATCTATGGTTTGAAAATTGGGCTGGACCCCAACTCTGTTTATGCGTGATTTACTCAAGTCCCGATTTAATTTTCTTCAAAGACTGATTCAAAATTCTTTCTCTTTTCTGAATCTCCCTAGCCCATTTTCTTTCTTCTCACTGGTAGTGATTCCTGTATGAGACCTTCAGGTTAGATGCTTGACAATTTTACACCTCATTGACCATAAAATTGTCCACACCACACCCATTGTCTCATGCTGCCTTGTAATCCCAGAGCCTGGTATGTTCTTCCTCTTGTTCAAGACCAACATCTTTATCTTTGCCCTTAGTTGTAGCACCTTATGTCCTTTTTGGATATTGCCCCAATTGCCATGTCTTTCTTCCAATTCCATACTCTACCTGTCCCTGCTCTTCAAACCATAATTATGCTCTTTCTCATCAACTCTTATAACCGCTCTTCTGTTCTACTCTCCCTCTTGTGCCTCCTTTCCACCCAGAGTGTCTCCACTCCATGGCTTCCTTGGCAGGACATCTGAGTTCTCTGTGCTTTGACTGAGCCTTCATTTCTGCCTTCACCCTTTGCTGCTCTCTGGCTTCCTTTCTATGCTGGTACAAGCTAAAGGCTTGCACCTTTTCCAGAAGTTCATCGACCATTTCCCTTTACTTGTGAAACCGCTTCCCACTGTCTACATTGGTCGGGCTTCAGGTATCACCACCAGGACAATTCCAACATTTCTTATTATATTCCAGGTTGTTGGCACCAACTCCTTGAATTTTTTCATAATCCTGTGTGTATAGCTGTACTTCTTTATTCACCACAATACAAATGTGTAACACACAAATACATCTTTCCCTGTAAGAGTATAAAGGCCTTGGGGGTAGAGATCATGCCTTTTCCCTAGAAAAAATTTGTAAGCACCTAGATATGAAGAGGCTCAAAAATATTAATTGATTAAATATCTGAAAAAATGAATATATATGAATATATATATATATATATATATATAGAGAGAGAGAGAGAGAGAGAGAGAGAGAGATTGTTCCTAGGGCTATTGATACTTTGCCAAAAATACCCACAAAACAAAACTTTTCTGAGTCCTCCCTGACCCTTCTCCTTACAGTAAGAGTCTCATTCCTTTAGTCTACACTCTGATGAAGAGAGCCTGTGGATAAAGTAGTTATTTAGGGTCCTAAGGAGGAGCAGCTAGAGAAAAGAGATGCCCACAAGGAAGGCTATGGCTCCCAGAGATGTGTCTGCCTTATGGCCACAGCACTGAAGGAAAATAACTATTTGTTAACAAGTCCTAGTGTGTGTGAAAGCTTTGTAGGTGCTGCCTTGTTCCCTAGGTGAATTGAGAGGACTGCAGGGACCCCAGTCACACTTCCTCCTAGACTATTGTGTTCCTATTTCATCCAGGCAGTAAGGTCCAAGCATATTATTTATTTCCTTTTGATTGTTAGTCTTTGCACATTAATTTGTGTTTTGTTTTGCACATTAAGTTTTAAGCAGCCCAAAAGGAATGCAATGGCCTACTTCTTTTGTCATTTTTTTAATAGGTTTTCTTTGGAATTGTGGATTCAGTGACAGGTCAATAAAGGATGCCACACAGACACAGATTTCCTGATTGACCAGAGGACAGTAAGCTCAGATGATGCAAGTTTGGAGAAGAGGGATAAGAGAAACTGAGAGCAGGAAAAATAAAAACAGAGTCAAGCACCTGCACATAAGAAGTAGACGCGTGCTTATCTGGGATGAAAGAGAGATCCTTAGTCTGTAACTGTTTAGTCTTAAGTGTCTACACAAATCAATAAAAATGTAGCACCTGTGCTAACGCCTTCACAGAGGCTAGAGTCCTCCCTCCCTTCTTGAGGACCAAACCCCACCATCAATGGCACTAATGTCATGTATTCTGGGTATTAAATTTACAAAAAGAATTGTTCTGTCTAGCTGCATAAAAAAATTCTTTGCTTCCTGTACTGTAAGTGGCTTTGTGTTTAATACAGGTATATCTTACTTGTCAGATTGCTTTTTGGGTTCAGAAATTTTTTAAATCCCCTGCTTTTATTTATTATCTTATTACATTTTTAAATGTTGATGTTTATTTTTTATTTGACATTCAATGAATTTTCTCTGGGTCTGCCTTTTTATACTGGCTGATGTTTTATAACATATTGATTCCCAATATTTTCAACTGACCCACGTGTGATATGAGGATCACACTGGGAAGAGAGATGTTTACATCTTGCTATGAATAGCAGATAAATGAAATAATAAAGGTTGTCAAAAGCTAAGGAATAATGTAAGCCAGGTTCTTGTTTGCTCTCAAGGATAAATTGCTATGCAGCTTAGAACCAGTTACCTTCATGATGCACAAAGAGTGAAGTGGTTCTGGGTAGCATACTCCCCTTTTAGACATTTGAAATACTGAAGAAAAATTTTTGTAAAGAACACTATTCAAAATAGAGTGTTTAATACTTACCCATCATAAAGAACTTTATGGAAAATAAAAACATTCTACTGGACTCCAGAGATTGACTCCTTAAATTCATATGCTCCTGGTGGTGCTGTTTAGTTCTGTGACCTGAACTTGAACAAGTCATTGAGTCTGTGGGGGCCTTGGGTTCCTCAGATATCAAATGGAAACAATAACGATCCATATGATTGCTATGGGGAGCAACAGAGATAATGCTGGTAAGCATTTAGAACATTGGCTGATGCATAAGAAGTGTGTAATAAATGCTGGCTACTCCTATTACTATTGTAATTAGTCACAAGGGAATTGCTATATAAAATTATGTAAGTAGGAGCATATTCATTTATTTTTTTTCTCTTGAAATAAGTAACATGTTTAATCCATAGAGTATTATTGTTTTCCTCCTCGGATTTAAGAAGTGAGATATCTACTTCATCAACTAGCCTTAATTTTCCAGGTTAAATTGATTTCCTTTTTTGTTGTTGTTCTCTCAAAGAACTTAGCTTATAAGCTTTCTTGGAACTTACCATGGGATATCATAACTTGCCTCTCCATATCCATTTTCTGGAGCAGAATGTTGATTTCTTCAAAGCAAGGGCAATATTTTATTCTTATTTTTACCTCCATAGGAAAGAGGAGAGGGCTTTGCAAAAGTGGTTGCTCATTATGTATTTGTTAAACAATGGATGACAGTGAAATGAATTCTAGTAGTATTGTGCCTACTAGGGCTTACATTTTTTCTGTTCCCTGTGTCTATGGTAGGCATCTTTTGCAAGATCTTTTTGCTAATAGATGCCAATATCTTAAATTTTGGTTTAGTAGGACAACAAAGTTTAAGATGGAAAGAATGGTTAGAGTAGATCTTGTATACCTCACTTAGCATACATATTGGGTGTGTCTCTAATCCTGGTCTGAAAGTGTCACCTTTCTACAAAAGACCTTGTATTCTATTTTTCATAGGACATCTATCTTTATACCCTTCAAACATAGTTCTGAAATTCAAGCTCTTTTTAAAGAACAAATAATCTATGATGGCTTTTACTTCTCTAAATCCACATGTTAAGGAGTACCATGTCTCCTAGATATTCTGCTGATTGTAATGTCATATAATAAGCACCGACTTAGCCAGGTGGTCAGTGAGAAGAGTGTCTGAAATGCCTGCCTTTCCTGAGTATGTAAGGTGATAAATGAGAGGACAAGAACAAGCAAGTCACCTTACTAACCAGAAACTAATAGGCAATGCCAGTCAGAGACCACCAAACTCAGAATTAGAACATAATATCATATACAAATTGAGTAATGTTGACTTTAAGTAATTACTACTTATGTAGATTATGTATTAGTTCCTGTGACACTAGCTTAAAGCTCCAATATCCTTCCTATTTTGAAGATGTGTTTGCGTTCATGGTCTTATATAGAAGGCTCTTCCTAATTTTTTTCTTGGAACTGGTGTTTTGGCAAAGCCATATGTTATCATGTAGCTCATATGAAATGTGAAGCTATCCAGCTAGCAGATATAGAATACATGTGCATATCTATGATGAGCAGGTTGGAAGTTAAACCCATTCTTCCAAAAGAGGCCAACCATGCCTATTTGTGTTAGTTGCAGCTACTGTGCTCCAAAGTAGTAAGAGCTAAAGAATTGTGGGGGCAATATAAGAAATCCATATACATGCAAATAAAAAGACATCAACACTTATTGTGTCTTGTAAAAGTGTATATATAGTCATACACAGTATGTACATATTATATACACTCAGGTAGCTAAAAGTACATTTGGTTTTATTCAGTGCTTAGTTACCAGCTGCTTTCTTTTATACATTATGATTAATTTCATTGCCACTAGATTTTATGTTTCTGAAAGTCTTTTACTGAACCTAGTCAGAAAGCAGGAAGGGAATTAGGAATGCACGCTGGTGGAGCAGTCTATTATAATCTGATATACCCCCTAAAATTCTATGGTCAGATAAAGACCATAAAAGAATAAAAATAATGACAGAATTTTCTGCTTTTCAAATAAAACTCCTTGCAATAGTACCATACATTTCAAAAATATTTTATTTGTTCTATATTAATACACATTTCCAAGCTCTTAAACTTCTGAGGAAATGAATTAAAAGGGATATGCTTTCTTGATTGGTATGTGAGAAACCCCATGGAATGTGTAATACAAAAAGCTACATAGGCAAAATGTTTTATAAGCATGTTTAAAAGGGGAATCTATCAAGCCATTTTCTATATACTCCTGATTGCTGGCTTGTGTGCTGTGAAGAACAAAACTTCAACTGAAAATGCAAATCATACAGGAATCGTTAAAAGCCACAACCCAACCCTGCTATCACAGTAATTAAGATTTTCAAAGTAAAATTATTTTCTTCCTTTTATCCTGCTCTGTCTCTTAAAATAATATAGTCAATTTAATGGGTCTAACAATTTGGGGATTTTTTTCAGTTAAGATGTTGCAGGTAAAATTTATGCCACATTTGTTAAAGGAAAAACAACAAAAATACCCCCAAAAAACCTTTTTGTTACATATTAAGTCCCTCCCTTAATTAAGCCTTTTGGGGTTTCAATGTGTTGATCTCATTTTAAAACTGAGCTCAGCACAATTAGACACATAAGAAGGAGAAAGGAGATAAGCCCTGTATACAAAAAATATTTCAGATACTAATGTTTCATCCTGCAAGGCCCAGATTTTCTTTTTTTCTATTAAAAAAAAAATCCTAGAGTCAAATAAAGAAAAGAAAAAAATTGATTATTTTCAGCTTGTCATACATCTCATTTGGAGTGGGTCAGACCTCCCCATTCACAATTACCACTAGTTAATCTTATCAGAGAAAAATTCAATTACATTTATCAAGGTTATTCCATAGACTCAAGCTATTGCTAAAAAAAAAAAGAAAGGATTTTAGTGTTAAGAATGTAAGCATTGTGTTCCCTCAATTTTAAAATAAAAATAAAAAATAATTAAATTGTGCTTTTATATCCATATTATTAATGTAGACTTGCAATAAAGTAGTATGTGACAGCTTTGTAAAAAGGATTATTAATACATAGATTATGGAAGTTTAGGAGGGAGGCTCATAACTGTTAATAGACTTCAATTCTCAGCCTACACTGACATTTTAAAAAATCTAGTTTCAAATTTGATAACAGATTACCAGCTAGGCTGGAAGCCAACCACCTGATTAAGGCAATTTAAATGCTTGCAAAGTGGTGAGATTAAAATCAAATAAGTGCCGATTTTTTTTCCTGCTTCACTTATCTTTCCCTGGATTCGTTCCTTAACTACCAGGTGGTGGAGGACTCTGGGTAATTTTCCTCAGCGCCAATTACCCCAGGATGGTTTTTAGGGTGAAGCAGAATAATTACTGCACTATCAATCCAAAATGGGCTGCTTAATGTGTTTAAGAGAGATTTTGAACCTTAGCAGGGAAGCTGCCTGAAGCGTGCTCTGCTCGCAGTGCCAAAGCCCACTCGGCCTCCTCGGATAGTTAACCGTTCAGTGAGAAGGCAGCACACACCCAAGGTGAAAGAAAACAAGGAAAACTCCCGGGAAGCTGTGGGAAAGTTAATGAGCTGCTTCCAACGTGTGGCAGGCTGCAGTCGCAGGTGGCTGACAAAGCTAGGCAGGTTAAGAAAATAATATTTATCATCCAGCTGCCAGGACTGTCTCTATCAAAACTCTTTCTAAAATCCATATAAGAAGAAGAAAAACGGGCTTGAAAAAAACATTTTTTTTTTTTTTGGAAGAGAAACAAAAACAAAAAGCCCCAAGCAGCTGTGATTCAAATGCTATACCCTTGCTGATGGGTTAGAAAGGATGTGAGGGAGAGCAATTGAATCTGACAGCAATTTTAACACATTTTCCCTCAAATAAAATGGAGAATAGCAAACAACTAAATAAGATTGTTTATTTAAAAATTAAAATTAAGCTGCAACTTTGAAACGACACTGCTAAATTCTGCTTTGTAGCAACCTCAAATGAAGTAACATCTTCCGTCTGTTGAGCCTGCTCTGAATTTCCTTAATTATCACTATTTGAATGTAAATTTTGAGTTTTAGCCAGTTTGTCTAAAGAGGCACCATGTTAATTAATAAAAATAAAGAAATCATTATCTGTAAAGGGGCCACGGATGCTTTCTCCCTTTAGTTATTTCTTTAGACTGGTCTTTATAAGTGCTCTATGCCTGCTCTGTTTTCAGTGCGATGAGAGATTTTTTAAAAAATTATTTAATCAGAGACTGGTTTATGATTTAGCTTAACAGGTGGTTTGTGATAATGTGAGTCAAAGTGTTTTATTTTAGAGAAAGGTAGCATTTGAATTTGTGTCCTGCGTGGTTGTGCACACACAGGATGCAGGTGTGTGACGGTTTCCGTTTTGGGGAACAGCATTCCAATCTGTGTCTGTGTTTGAAAGTCAGAGCTTCTAGATTCTGACCCCAATGGTGTAGTATTCTGTATGAAACTGATTTATCGATGCAACCATTCCTGGCTCCTTACCTTGGTAATCAGTTTCATCTGCAAAGGAGAGAAAAAGATAAATGAGAATCAAGAGAAACGCATGCTGTTCTGTGTTCCAAGTACACATGTTAAACTACACGTTGGGAAGAATATCATGAACTTCATATTGGTAGGAAATGAACTCCTATCCATTCTGACAGATGCTCTGGTTATACAGAAAAGTATTTGGTAAGGCTCACACACAATCCATTTAAGATTATCACATTAAACCATATTTACTTCAGAGGTCTGTAATAATTACATATGCACTTGAAAATCCCCAGGACTTTGGCTGCTGTGTCACAGATTTATACTCAAACATTTTCATTTGATGTGCAAAGTGAGAAGTACTCTTTAGTGGCAAGACAATTATCTGATTCTACTAATAAATGACTGCACTAGTAGTCATTTTTAATTGAACAATTATAGGATATTGCACTGTCAGTTGATTATAGAAGTCATTTCATAAATGTCAAAAATCTCTTTAAATGAATTATGAAGCTCCAAAATAACTCCGGCAATCAGCCAGCAATAACGCAATAATCTGTTTACCCTGTTGTCAGCTGAACTCTTACCATTTCATGGAGGGGAACAGGCTAAGAGGAAAGCAGAGCACAGTGTTGGGAGCCCTTTCTTAAGGATTATGCTTAGCTTCAGCCAAGTAACTACCTAAGCTTTGATTAAAACAGATTCTGAGTGTTCTCGAGAACATGGCTCTGTGTGAAATATCTTATGGAATTAAAGTCATACAGTAAAGACAGACATCACGAACATGTATATACGTGTGTGCCACGCACGAAACATTTACAAGACATTGCACCGTCAGCACTGAGTTTCAAACTTTAAGGCTTGCACAGTGCTGTCCTAGACTCCATTCATCATATTCAATGGCTTTGGATCGCTCACTACTTCAGTCCTTTCTTCCACTAATACTCGAGTTGATTCACTTAAGTATTTCTTTAAGAGTCATCAAATCTTATTTTAAAAATAGACCCGGGAGAAATGTCATTCTTAATAATATGCAACAGAATGCTGCCCTGCTGTTTTTACCATTTCAACCTTTGCCATTGGCATAGAACAAATGTACATATATGCCTGGATATACGAATATTTCCTTTTCAACTGGTAAGAGCAAAAGCAGAGGTTATATTTCACTTAAAGAGCACACTGAGGTGATAATCTTAAGTGAAATAAATAGGATACACATGTGTAAATACTGAATAGTTTCTCTGGTGTGAGAAACAGAAAGAGTAAATAAGGATCAAAAAGCATGATAGATATTGTGAAATAGGAAGAAAAGGTCCAAAGGGGAAGGGGAAGTGGGAGGAATTGGAGAAAGGAAAGAAGGGAATGGAATTAATATGATAAAATGAAAAACTGGAAACAAAGTCTTTGTAAATAGGGAGTGGGGGAAGGATTAACGGGAGAGCAGGGGAAGGGGGAAAAAATAAGAACCAAGATAGATTATGTAAAGGTATACATTTCTAATGACTAATGTCATTATATTGTATACCTAAAATGTACCGATAAAATTAACTACAAAATTTTCCTTTAAAGAGAAGTTACACTGATAACAGAATAAAAGTTTCTGAGTCTGAGGATGGTAGGAGAAGGTGTGTGTGGGGGGAGTATTAAGCTATGATATATATATAGAGATATATATATATCTATCTATATATATATATATACACACACACACCAGTACTCCACAGTGAATACAGCCATCGTGTATAGCAAACATATACTAATAAAATATTTTTAAAAATAAAATTTCAAAAAAGTAGCAATGTAAATTTATTATAAAATAAATATTTTTATATAACATGGCATGTATTTCCTTAAAATATACTCCAATTTTGCAAATTCAGCGTTAGTAATTAGGCCTAAAAATTTTGATATGTAACCTTTTCATGGTTTTGGTTTCTACTTAACATCATTCCTCACTAGATTAGCTATGCATTTGTTTCTCTATGTTCTTCCAACGGTGTGTGTTACAAGAAAGAACATGAATGTTTGTTTTCAGCTAAATGCATAATTTATAAATTTCTTTGTGAAGTAAAAATTTTGAAGTGAGAAATAAAACCTTAATTTCCTATTTCATTAGCTTGGGATAATTTAATTCAAGTTAATTTTAATGGAAGCCACTCACTAATTTTACTTTATTCCCATTTAGATAATCATAATCTTACTGTTTCTTTATATATATATACACACATATATATGTATACATATATGGAACAGTATCTTATTTGTTGCTTTTAGATGGTATGTTTATCAATTGATGATAATACAGCAGACAATTTTCCTGGTCCCTAAAATACTCTCTTGACTTCTTTTCTTGGCAGGTCTTTTATACCATATATATTCCCAGATCTCTAAAAATGATTAAAATGATTCTATTAAAAAGTAAATTGTATTACTTTAAGAAAACACTATGAACAGAGAAATCAAAATTACTCTAAAACCTAGAAAATTGGTTTACCCTACTTTTGCATGAGGTGGGTAACATTGTGACTTCTAACAAGATGAGACCAGCTTCCTGTCATCTTGTAGCTTCCTTACCACGTTTATTGCTAGGAGTATACGCAGGGAAAACTCAAAAGAGCAACAAGAAATCTCTCTGAAGCTCACATGTTGTCTTGAGGGGGTGGAAGACAAAGAACAAACAAAAACATGTGTGAGTGTGTGTTGGTTGGAACCTGACCCAGAACTGATGGAATAAATGATTTACTGGTGACAAGGGTCATGACCTTATGTGACATTACCACCTGCCTGTCCCTACAGCTTTATCGAATGTAAAATGACTACTACCTTAGAAGAGTCTTATGAAATTGGTGGCTTAGTTTTTGCAAGGTTATACAAAATTGGATTAAAAAATGACAGCAAAGGTTCCTGTTTAGCCATAATAAAACAGACCTATTTGGTTAGTGGTTACTATACCATATTGTTGTTTCTCTTCTCAAAGAAATCAAATTAATTAACATTGGATTTTATTTGATCTGCAAATATCATTATCAGGCACCTGTAATTTTATATATTACCAAGAAGGAAAAATTGCTGATTTTAATTACATCACTTGTGACACACATCCCAATATAAAAGAGGATAGAATCTGAAAAAAAGTACCTTGTAGTTTCTCTGAAATGAAGTAGTATAATAATGACATAATCTTGCTGATAGAAAAGTCATAATTATCATCAAAAATATTATTTCAAAATTGAGTAAAATAATTCAGTGTGTTTATGTGTATATAAACTGAATATTATCTAAATTATGTTTCTGGTCTCAAATTACAAAATATCTTTCCTTACTGTCATTGGATGATTGAGCAGTACAAACATGTTTATCGACATACACGCACACACAATTACACGCTTTATGATCAAACTTACAGTGAATGTTTACAATTCATTACAGTAACAAAACACATTGCCATATCACCGCTTGTGATACTCCCCCTCCTTTCAAACACACTTATCCCACATTCTTGGCATGTTCTGAAGCAGTTCTGGAGGTGCTCTTTGGTGAGTGTCTTTATACAGTGAATGCTGCTGCCCAGTGCCAGCCAATGGAAAAGCAGGCTCATAAATCATAAGGTGCATCTGCATCCACCTTATTCACCAGATATGATTTCTGGCTCCTCCCCAAAGTCAAAATGACCTCAAAAGTAAATTTTTTGAAATGATTCTGGTCATGGAGGCAGCCAGAAGATGCAACTAAAGACACTAACTACAGAGGATTCCCAGAACTGCTTCTGAAAGTGGCAAGAATGATGGGATGAGTGTGTTCACAGGGAGTAGAAGTACAGTGAGGAGATTAATGATCATGTATCTTTTACTGCAATAAAAATTTAAAATTTAAACAGTCACCATATTTTGATATATTTTGTATACTATACCTATAAATATATAATACAAGTATATGTACACAAATAAACTCACTTTGTTACAGATTTGTAAAATAAATGCAAAGATCCAAGAATTAAAACTTACTTTGATAAATCTCTAGTGATAAGTAAATTATAAAAATGAGAATGAAAGTTATTGGCACACATAGGAATTAGGAGATAAAAGCTGAAATTACAGAATTTCTAACCAAAATAACATTTTTTTCTCATTTTACAAGATTTCTGTTGTTTGATATTTTTCCTCTTCCATACTCATCCCCCCCTCCCCCATATAGTAATCTCAAATAAGACCAAATTTATGTATATTTCTATCTATATTTATTTCTAGTTATACCCATGAAGAAAGCATCTTAAAGCCTGGAGGAAAATAATAATTTTTTAAAAAATGAAATCACGGAGAGTGTTGCTTTATAATTTGAGTATTAAAATATCTGTCAGGGATTCAGGAAGCTGATGCAATCATATGGTTAGTATCTAACCTTTTTCTTAATCTTTTAAGTGTTGAAAAAATTCACATGTAGAAAAAGTTATTAAGAAAAAATAGCTGGGATAGATGGGATTTTAAAGCATTTGTAAGCATCTAAGATACAATGAATTGTGTATTATAGGCAATATTTATAGAGCCTTTTGCATTATCTAAAGCTACCACAAATCATTTTACCACAAACTCATCTTTCAATATATTAGTCATAAAGTGCAAAGAATAATTAACAGGCTTGAACTGGTTGGTTTTCAATTTCTCAGTGTTTAGAAATACAAGTGCCTCTCAGGCTATCCTTCTCACACTGTTTAAGAGTAAGCACTGACAGAAGCAAAAACAAAAAATGCTTGATGCATCAGAGAGCTGGTCCAAATTGGAGATGGGTATACTGTGCCTGTCATTACTTCTCATCTTCACTTTTTCTTACCTTTACACCTGTTTTTCTGATTCCTTTTTCTCTCCCTGAATTATGCCCCAAATTTCTGTTTTGGTAGGTCAGCATGTTCATCTTCCCTGGTGGTACTTCACGTTTCTGAGTATCATATGCTGTATCTTAGATCCCGTGTTTCCAAACCCTTCATTAAGTGACTAAAACCTATCAGTAAAATAATTCAACTTAACATATTTGTATGAGCCTACTAATATGTTACTCTTACCACAGCTGAGAATTTTGATGGGAAATCTATTAAGAATAGGAACTCTCTCTTGCAAAATAAATGCTTGATGCTATCATTTCAGAAACAGGGACAATCCACCAGTTGGATGTTTGACCTTAAGTTGATTCCAAAATATTTCTCAATTTGTGGATATATTCCTTTATTATTCTTTCTACCTTAAGCTCTAATAAAGAATTCTCAATGGATCCCTGCAAATTTTCATGAGTCATCTTGATTGTCTTGGCATTTCAAGTCATTCATGGCCCCACACAACCTAATGCTCTTATTCCCCAAACCTCTGTTTTCTGTTGTGGAAGGTTAATTTAATTTCTCAGTTAATAGTACCTGCTCTGCCAACTCCATTCTCTTCCATCTTCATCTCCTCCGGCTCCTACCTACTTTCACCTTAGTCACGTGGCTTCATCTCAAAGTTTATCTCTTGAATCTGGCTCCTTTGATCTGCCTCCTTGGCACTGACTTGTTTTAAACCAGTAATTTTTTCTTAATAGATTATAATGGTTTTCTAAAGTCTGCCTGTAGTAAGATTTTTCCCTGAATTTGACACATTCTCTTGCCCTTTATTCTGTCACCATAGTCACCTTTTATAAATGTACATCATATATATATATATATATATATATATATGTTAGCCTCTTGTTATTTTTATTACAAAGTCTACTCATACATGCATGAAGTTAAAACAACAAAACAAAGAACACTTCACATCTAGATTTACATTTTCTTTTCAACCCTAGGTTTACATTTTCCTCCAACCCTTTTTTGGCCATTATGGAGTGCTCACCATTCTCCAAATATGTATTGTACTTCCTTTTATTCTAGCCTTCATACATGCCTAGAATATATCACATCTATGGTCATTGACAATTTCTCATTTTATAAGATTTATTTCAGATGTCAATCCTCTGCTAAAGCTTTCTTGATTCTACTAGTCCATAGACATCATTAACTTAGGAATTAATAATTTTGTAGATGCTATCCACATATGTTCTATCATCATCAAGTTCTACTCACAGTACAGACATGGAACTTTCCCATCTAAACCATAATGACCTCTGCAAGCTTTCAAATCCCACTCAATGTTTTGGAGTTACAAAAGTCCTGAATCACTGAAACACTGAGAATATCCACACAAAACTATCTGGAAGGAGAGCAGCTCAATTGATGTTTTTGGAGCACAACAGGGAGAATGATTGAACTTGTCCTTTGAAAGAACATGTCCTTTTCTGGGGAAATCATAAGTAACATATAGGCTATTGCTCACAAAAATATTTCGCCAACAAGCAAGAGAAGTACAGTTAAGATCCTGAATTATGACTTTGGCCATAGAAATAGAGCAGACAAGAATATTAATTAGGGCTTCATAACCAACAGGATGTGAGGTGAAGAAAAGAACAAAATCTAGAATGACTCCCTGGTTTCTGGTTTTGTTACATACAGATTTTTCAATAATAGAGAATCCAGAATGCAGGAGGAAAACAGGTTGGAAGATTGTGATTTAGGTACTTTCAATCCATCAAAGTATATAGTTCCTTCAGAAAATTATCTGAAGGAAGATACATTGATTTAAGTTTTCATCCAAGTTCTAGATCAGATGTGGAGAACTAAAACAATGAGGAACCAGACAATAAATATTTTCAGCTCTTATGGGCATGTGTCATCTGTTTCAGTTTGTTGAACTGCTCAACTCTGCCTTTGTGTTATGAAAGCAGCCAGAAACAGATGAATAGACATGGCTATGTCTCAATGGAAGTTTATTTACAAGAACAGGTGACAAGCCATATCTATCCTACAGTCTACAGTTGGCTGATTCCCAATCTGGAAGATTGAGGTCCTCTCTAAGAAAGAGGGTCAATGTCGTCAGAGTGGAAGAGATGAGTCAAAGAAAATAAACAGGGAGATCAGTGTGCCACTGGATTAGAAAAGGTAGAATACATAGAGAAAAAGGATAAAATAGAGAGGCCAGCGATGCTGTAAAACAAGACAGAGTTGTCATGGAAATGGAATTGGAGATTGTCAGTAGAACTAACTATATTAAGTGCACTAGAGAGCTTTAATGAATATGTACATAAAATAAGTAAAAAGCTCCCTGACAAGGTTTTTCAGTGAAGCAGTTATTAGTGACCTTAAAGTGAGGAGTTTCAATAGAATGTGGGCCAGATGTCATTCTGCTGTGGATTGAGGGGTCAATGTAAATATAAAAGGGAAATCAAAGAATGTTAATTACTCTCTTAAGAAGTTTGGCTCCAATAAGAGACGGGCAAGCTTAATTCAAAGGAGGACATTTTTGTTTGTATCAGCTTTGCATTTCCTTTGATCTTTTCCAAAGATTTAGGAAGGCAATGTAATATTTATTAATAATTATATGTTGTCACTATTCAAAAATGTGAACTTTATAATTAATGTCAGAGGTACTGACACACGGGCAAATTGATTATTTTAGAATTTTAAGAGTAAAGGTTAGCTGAGTGTGGTGGTGCACACCTGTAATCTCAGCACTCGGAAAGCTGAGGCAGGAGGATTGCTTTGAGTTGAGTTGGAGGTCACCTGGGCCACATAGTGAGTTCAAGACCAGCCTGGAATAATTAGTAAGACTCTATTTCAAAACAAAAAAGAGGAAATTTTAAGAATTAAATATTAGTTTTTGGATTGGCCAGTTTTCATTTCTCTTTCTTGGTTGCCTTGACTGTGCTAGCGATTCTTCAAGCACAATTAATACCTTTCTTTCCTAAACCTTTCCTTTTCTCCACAATTGGTGTGGCTCCTTCTTCCATGGTACATTGTGTATGAACTACTTGTCCTCTACTTGTTCTGCTTTTATTTTCTATGTATTTTCTCCAGTTATATTAATAAGGATCCATACATGTGACACATCTGAGAGGCCAGTCTCTTCAACCTTGGTTCTCAAAAAGAAAGCTATAATTACCTCCAGAGAGTTAGGCCACTTACAGGTAATCAATAAGAATGTGTGTTTCTATGCATCATAATTGCAAAAATATGTTCTAGAATATTGTGAAATAATATTGAAAATGTTGAAATAACCTGGAAGAAAGTAATTCTATATTTAATCTTCAAAATATACTTCTGAAATAAATATTCCTACAATCTTTATGTTCTTCTTTGTCTAAATATGAAGTGAGACTCAGAGAATATGTACATAAGGGATAGCAGCGTGGGACCAACATTTATTGTATGCCTCTTTCATACTTTAAGTTGATTTTCCTGGACGTTTTGTCACAAGGATGAAAAGCTGACTTGCACAGTAACTAAAATCACATCCAAACCATAACAGACTATTTTGTATGTTACTTTTATATATGAAATTTTATAATCAATATATAAAATATAGATTTCACACACATATATATGTGTATATATATGCACATCCATACATTAAATTGGTTCTCCATATCCATGAACCCCATGTTCATGGATTCAATCAACCAAAGATGGAAAATGTTAGAAAAAAGTTGCATTTGTGAGGAACATGTACAAACTTTCATCTTGTTGCTATTCCCTGAACGATACAGCTTGGAACTATTTATGTAGCATTTACATTGTAATAGATATTATGAGTACTTCAGAGATACTATAAAGTATGTAGGGAGATATACATAATTTGTTAACAAATCTACACCATTTTTACTTGAGCATCCACATGTTTTAGTATTTGTGGGGGCTTCTAGAATCAGTATCCCAAGATTCCAAGGGACAGCGGTGTGTGTATGTATTATTCTCATGTTACAAAGAGGACAATAAATTGCAAAATACTACAGTCTTGACTAAACCTGACTGAAATTCATTTCTAGCAGATGTGATGGATTCAAATTCAATTCTTTATGAAGCTACATTTATCACCCATTATTTGAAAAGATTTGACAACTACTTAAATGAAAGATTCAATGATATTTAATGAATAGGAGAAATAAAATTACTACATACAAATGCTTATGGTAAAAATGAGATTAAATTACTGGAAATGGAAAGCCTTGACCTGTGTTACAATAATTGAGAGCTAACGGTGAAGGCAGGACTTGGATAGCCTTCAAAGCCAAACTCTTTTATTTGCTACTAAATTGGAAAAGTGTTGAACATCGTTTACATGAATGGAGAAAATTATGGTGAAACTTCCTAGAATACATAACTCTATTCCAGGTTTCAATCTAAGTGCTTCATATATAAGAGCTTATTTAATTCTTATAATAATGATAAAAAGGTAGTTTCTATCATTATCCCCATTATAAAGAGGAAGAAACTGAGGCCCCGAGAGGAATGACATTGGCCTAAGGTGACAGAGCTAAGGCACGGTGGATCCAGGACTTGACTCAGGAGGAGGCTTTGGATCCTTAGCTGCAGGCAGCTAAACCATCTGGTCAAGTGTTAACCTGCAAATAATGAGGGCTGAGTCATGCTGGAATATTATTAGTTCACTTGAGAGAAAAGAATCAAAAGTAACTCTTACACTCCTTTCATAATACTCTGTGGTAACATTTTTATAGTAACAAAGGTCCAGGCTAATTCCTTCTGTTTCTCCTAAGTCCCTAAAATACTATGCACGAAAGCCTAGTCAGTATTTCTGATCACAGAATAAGTAGCAAGAGGTTTCAAGGTTTCTCAATCCCACTTGAATTAGAAGTCTTTTAGTGCCCTAGGCATTGTAATCCCAAGGGGAATGTCTCCCTTCCCAAACGTTAGAATGAATAGATTCCATTCCAGAATGACAGAAAAAGTAGGAAGAACGTGACTTCACTTCAGTCCTCAGTCTTACTGATATTTCCCTATACTATTTCAGTTCTTCCATTTTCATGAAAAGGTTTCATTTTATTTATTTTTAAATTGTGTTGTTGAGAGAACAGAAAACTGGAGGGATATTTAAAAGAAACCCCAATTAGTAGAGCTCAAGAAAGAGAAGAAGCAGACCAGGTATCGAAGTGATTCTGGTAACAGTTCCACCAGAAGGCTGGGTGCTCGGGCCATTCCTCCATGGGCTGCAAGGTGTGTGTTCTAGTCTGCACCTTGCTGTCTCTTGCTCCTAGAAGTATATAAAGCACTGCTATCATCTCTCATCCTTCCCAATGATTCTTTCTTTACTCTCCACAAGTACGAACATGTATGTCTACTGCAAAACATTCAACTGAGCGTTCCTTCAGTTTACAGTTTTAGCACTACAGTTGATTAATTCACCTATCTTACTTTTTTTGAGAGAGAGAGAAGATCTCACTCTATTGTCCAGGCTAGGCTTCAGCTCCTGGGCTCAAATGATCCTCCTTGCCCAGCCTCTCAAGTAGCTACGTGTACTGGCATTTGCCATTGTGTTGTGTCTGGGTCTTGCAACTTAAAAAAAAAAAAACTTTGTTAAATATTGCATCTAAACTACTCACATGATTTCACTCTTGTGTAAATACCCTACTTATTTAGACTACTGTCTTTCTAGGACATTTGTCTCCTGCTATTCAAAAGTATCTCTTAGATAAAACCTACAACTATACCTTACCCTTTTTAGGAAGAAATTTAACTGATGAAAGTACCACATACCATGTAATTATCATTAATCATGCAGGCAGTGATGTTGAGAATTCTTGGGGACACATAATTCACTAATCACCATGACCACATTTATGTCACTTATGATGGAGAAAATAAACACCAGTTCCTTAACAGCAATCATAGCTATGCTATTTCCTGGGGTTTGGACATGGATCTCTCAACTTTCCTGTCTCTATCCTGAATAAATGGCAATAATGTGAGTCTCAGGTGAGGCATGAAGTGTGCCTTAGATTGCCCAGCTAGATACACAACCTGGTATATTTTACTCACTTAACTGGCCTCTGCTGGTGACGGTCACACATTTGATATGAAGAAAGTAGAGACAAGTTGCTTGTAGACTCATCTTGATTACTGTTTTCTCTTTTTTTTCCTTCCTTCCTTCCCTTCCTTCCTTCCTTCCTTCCTCCTTGTGTCCCTCACTTTCTGTCTCCTTTTGCTTTCCTTTCTGTCTTCTTCCTCCACCCTCCCTCGTTCCCTTCCTTCTCTCTTTTTCTATTTTTATTAGTTTTTTATTTTTATAACTTCCTATAGTAATCTTTATTATCTTGAGAGGAAAATTATGCTCTAGAAATCATTGCCCCAAAATAAAAATATCTAAGAAAGTATATAGCACTTCTTCTGTGCTACTCCAAAAAAGAATAAGACAAGTTTATTCCTTTATATTGCAAAATAAGATGATATACTTTTATATTTTAGCTGACTATTGCAGGAAACTGGCAGAGAGAATCAGAATGCCCTTAGAGTTGGAGAAGAAGAACCAAAGCACTGCTTGGTGAGCAAAAGTTCAACAAGAAAGATGGAAGAGACAAGAAATTTAGTGGTTAGGTAATTTGACAATGAGAAGAACAGACGTGAGTGTGGTCTTTCTTGAAAACATCAGAATCACAACATATTTTTGATGAGTTGAAAAATCAAAGAAAATGACAGCACACAGATATTTTGGTATTTTGATCTTAGAACAGAAATATCAGAGTGAATATTCCTATTTTATGGGTTCAAAATGAAAAAGATCAATGAAGCTAAATGTTTACATAAATTTTAATCAAAATGTTTGAATATATTAAAAAAACTCAAGAAATGAGGTAAAGCTGTTAAAAATGACCTAATTCTAAAATCCAAAATTTGAAGTGCCTTGAAATTCAAATTTAGAGCATGTTGCTTTTCTAATTTTTAAATTAGAGATGCTCAACTGATGATACATAAATGTTCCAAATCCGAAAACCTCTGAAAATGAATCAGCCTTGGTCTCCAATGTTTCAGGCAAGGGCCACTCAACTTGAATCGAACACACTACCTCTTTTGCCCTGAATCCCCTCCACCCCCAGGGCCCACAGAGTGGCTACCTCTGAGGTTTCTGGTCAGTTCCATCCTCAGTCCTGTGAATGTCCCACATAGCTCTTTAACTAGAGCACTGAGGTCCCCATCTCTGGACATCTTCAACCCATGCTCTCGTTTTTTAGTGGGTGGTCCTGAGCTCCATCCCTCCTATGATTCCTGCCCTGCTCCCCAAGAGCATCAAGAGATTGTTCTTTTCATGCCTAAATTCAGCTTTAACTGAATGAGAAAAGGGGACCCAAAAGAGCATTGAGGGCTGGTCATAGCAGGAACTGAACAGTACCACATGGTCAGGAGGGCATGGGGTCAGAACATTTTGAACATGAGGTGAGTGATGGCAAAGGAGAATGGTACAGAGACAGGAAACTGAAGCAAGAAGGATGAGAACAGCTATTTCCTGATGGCTGAACATCTGGAATAACACACCATGTGCGCGTGCGCGCACACACACACACACTCATATTGTTTTTTTCATCCTTTAAAAATGCCTGCCAATGGTCCATTACTTGTGAATCATGAATGTTAATAATGCAACCATTAATCAAAATGGAATAGAAAATTTAAAATGTCAAAGATCATTGAGGGTTTTAAGTTTTAAGTACACAGGTAACAATGTAAAATAGCTGTTCCAGAGATTAGAAAAGATTTGATGCTTTAGTCAGCATATAGTCGACAATTTTTCTTCCAATCAAAGGAGAGCTTCAAGTAATAGTGAATGTTTTCAAATCTTAATGATTAAAAAATGTTGCCTATAAAGAGAGAGAGAGGCAGTTCCCAGCAAATAGGAGTCTTCCGGGTCAGCATGCATGGCTTCCAGCCCAGAGGAAGCTTCTAGGTAGGCATGCTGCAGCTTCCAGCATGGAGGAGGCTTTCAGGAAGGTGTGCAGCAGCTCCCAGCATGGAGAAGGGTTCTGAGTAGGCGTGCCATGGCTCCCAGCCCAGAGGAAGCCTCAGGGTCAGCGTGTCACAGCTACCAGTCCAGAGGACACTTCCAGGTTGGAGTGCCATGGCTCCCAGCACAGAGGAGACTTCCAGGTCAGTGTGCCACAGATCCCAGCCAGGAGGAGGATTCTGGGTCAATATGCCCCAGTACCCAGCCGAGACAAAGCTTCTGGGTAGGTGTGCCACAACTCCCAGCACAGAGGAGCTGAGCCATGTGGGTGCCACCAGCACCCCACCCCTGATGAAATGAGAAGACATGTAAACAAGCCTCAGAACCAGACTTCCAGATCACCTACAGTAAGCCAAAGGGAAACAAGAAGGAATACTCTGACACTCAACAACCTGGACTCCCTGAACTAGCAAGGAAAGAGGATCTGGAAAAAATGAAATCAGAAATAATTTCTCACATAACAGCAGAGATTCTGCCCATAGTGCAAGACAAGATTAATAAATCTAGAGAGGACATAGATTAAAAAAAATAGAGGAGCTGAGGAACATGATGGAATCCCAATATAGGAAACAAATTGAATCCACAAAACAGATGCAAACAGATTTCCAGGAGATTAAAAATTCCATTGAAAGTCTATGCAGCAGAATGAGCCAATGTGAAGACAGAATTTCAGACATAGAAGATAAGATTGCAATTTGTGACCAGGAAAAGACAAATTTCTTTAAAATTTTAAGGGATCATGAGAAATCAATCCAGCAGCTGCTAGATGATGCAAAGAAGAATAACATAAGACTGATTGGAGTCAATGAAGAAACAGGAGAGAGTGCAGATGACATAAAAAAACTGTTCACAGAAGTGATGGCAGGAAACTTTCCAAGCAGGGGAAAAGAACTTGACATACAGATAAGTGAGGCACACAGGAATCCAACTAGCCTTGATCAAAAAAATCTACCTATAGGCATATAATTGTTAAGATTCCAGAAACCCAACAGAAGAACAAAATTCTACAAGCAGAGAGAGAAAAGAAACAAATCACATACAAAGGAAAGTCCATCAGAATCACAGCAGATTTCTCAGTGCAAACCCTCAAGGCAAGAAGAGCTTGGAGTGAAGTATTTCAAGCCCTAAAGGAAAAACAACCTCCAGCCCAGATTGATGTACCCTGCAAAACTATCTTTCAAAATTGATGGAGAAATAAGATACTTTCATGACAAAGGGCACCTCAGAAACTTCATGAATGCCAAACCGGTATTCCAAAAAATTTTAGAGAAAATCCTAGGAAAACATGATGATCACAACTCCAAGAAGCCCAGCAGAATGAATCCACCAGGCATGACAAGAAATGAAAGGCAAGGGGGAGAATCCAACAAAAAGAAAAAGTCATGACAATGATAAGTCAATATGTATCAGTTATAACCATCAATGTTAATGGTCTCAACTCACCAATAAAAAGAAATAGACTGGCAGAATGAGTCAAGAACCAAGATCCAACAATATGCTGCATACAAGAAACACACTTGATTCAAAAAGAAACTCATAGACTGAAAGTTAAAGGTGGAAAACAATACTCCATGTGACAAGAAAGTGAAAAAAAGCAGGAGTAGCTATTCTCTTTGCAGATCAAGTGGATTTCAAACCCACACAATTTAAGAGAGACAAAGAAGGACACTGTATCCTTGGAAAGGGAACAATCCAAGAGGAAGAGATGACAATCATAAATATCTATGCACCAAACACTAGTTCACCCAACTATATGAAACAAATACTTACAGACATAAAAAATCATAAAAGCACTAATACAATAGTAGTGGGGGAACTCAATACCCCATTGTCACATACAGATAGATCACCTAGACAAAAAATAAGCAATGAAATACTAGAACTCAATCAAACTCTTGAACTAATGAACTTAACAGATGTTTACAGAGTGTTCCACCCCACAAAATCAGAATGCACATTCTTTTCAGCTGCATACAGGTCGTTCTACAAAATAGACCACATACTCACACATAGAAAGTATTTAAGAAAGTGCAAAGGAATTGAAATTATCCCCTCTGTATTGTTAGAGCATAGTGCAATGAAATTGGAGAAAAATAGCAAAAAACCCCACAAAAACTTCATAAACACATGGAAATTGAACAACACACTTATCAATAACCAATGGGTCACAGAGGAGATTAAAGAATAAATCAGATATTTCCTTCAATTAAATGACAATGACAATAAAACATACCAGAATCTATGGGACACAATGAAAGCAGTCTTACAAAGGAAATTCATAGCAGTGAATACTCATATTAGGAAAACAGAGCAAGCCCAATTAAACAAGCTGATGGTGAACCTCAAGTTTCTAGAAAAAGAAGAGCAGGACAAACCTAAAGACCATAGAAAGGAGGAAATTATAAAGATCAGAGCAGAAATCAATGCAATGGAGACTAAGAGAATGATACAAAAAAAATCAATGAAGCCAAGAGTTGGTTCTTCGAAAGAATCAACAAAATTGACAAACCCTTAGCCAACCTTATCAGAAAAAAGAAAGAAAAGGCCCAAATCCATGCAATTAGGAATGAAAAGGGTGAAATGACAACAGACCCAGCAGAAATCCAGAGGATCATCAATACCTACTTCCAGAACCTATATGCCAATAAGATGGCAAACACAGAAGAAATGCACAGATTCCTAGATACATATGAATTACCAAAGTTGAATGAAGAAGACCTAAAAATTCTAAACAACCCAATATCAATCAATGAAATTGAAAACATAATTAAAAACTTACCAACTAAGAAAAGCCCGGGTCCTGATGTCTTCACTACTGAATTCTACAAGACATTTAGAGAGGAACTACTGCCACTACTGTTTAAACTCTTCAACAAAACTGAAAGGAAAGCAATACTGTCGAATTCATTCCTGGAAGCAAGCATCACCTTGATCCCCAAAGCAGAGAAAGACCCAACTGAAAAAGAGAACTATAGGCCAATCTCACTAATGAACATAGATGCAAAAATCCTTAATAAGATACTGGCAAATAGAATGCAGAAGATCATCAAGATTGTACATCCTGATCAAGTGGGATTCATCCCATGGATGCAGGGATGGTTCAATATATGAAAATTAGTCAATGTAATACTCTATACCAATAGAGCCAAGGACAAAAACCATATGATCATCTCCATAGATGCAGAAAAAACATTTGACAAAATACACCATGCATTTATGATAAAAAACCCTACAAAAAATCAGAATAGATGGTCTCTACCTCAATCTGATAAAAACCATCTATGAAAAACCAACAGCCAATATCATACTAAATGGTCAAAAACTGAAATCCTTCACACTAAAATCAGGAACAAGACAAGGATGGCCACTATCACCATTCCTGTTCAATATAGTTTTGGAAACATTAGCTACAGCAATTAGACAAGAGAAAGAAATAAAAGGAATAAAGATAGGAAATGAAGAAGTCAAATTATCATTATTTGCAGATGACATGATACTCTATATCATAGACCCCAAGAACTCCACCAAAAGTCTTCTAGATGTAATAACCAAATTCAGTAAAGTAGCTGGATACAAGGTCAACACAAAAAAATCAATAGCTTTCCTAGACACGAACAATGGACTCACTGATAGAGAAATAGGGCAAAGAATTTTTTTCACAATAGCATCCAAAAAACTGAAATACCTAGGCATCAACCTAACAAAAGAAATGAAAGACCTCTTCTCTGAAAACTATAGCACTTTGAAAAAGAGATTGAAGAGGATATCAGAAAATGGAAAGTCATCACTTGCTCCTGGATAGGAAGGATCAACATAGTAAAAATGGCCATACTTCCAAAATTGCTTTATAGATTCAATGCAATACTAATTAAAATCCATACTTCATGGACGTTGAGAATGCAATCCAAAAATTCATTTGGAACAAGAAGAGACCCAGAATAGCAAAAGCAATTCTAGGTAACAGAGACATGGCAGGGGGTATTACAATCCCCAACTTGAAACTATACTACAAGGCTGCTGTGATAAAAATAGCATGGTACTGGCAAAGAAACAGACCTGAGGACCAGTGGAACAGATTAGAAGATGCAAAAACAACTCCAGACACACTCAGCCACATCATCTTTGATAAAGGAGCCAAACACCCTCACTGGAGGAAAGATAGTCTCTTTAATAAATGCTGCTGGAAAAATTGGGTTTCAACTTGCCAAAGACTAAAACTAGACCTATATCTCTCAACATGAACTAAAGTAAAATCTAAATGGATTAAAGATCTAAATATTAAAACAGAAATCCTAAATCACCTGGAACAGAGGTTAGGTAGAACTCTTGAAGACATTGGTGTAGGAAAACACTTTATGAACAAAACCACAGTTGCCTGTGAACTAGCACAAACAATCAAGAAGTGGAATCTCTTCTTACTAAAAAGCTTCTGCACAGCAAGAGAAATCACCAACATTGTGAAGAAACAACCCACAATGTGGGAAAAAATTTTCACCAGTGGTCCCTCAGACAAAGGTCTACTATCTCGAATATATAAAGAACTTCAAAAAATCAGACCTTCCAAATTTAAAGACCCAATCAGAAAATGGGCATCTGAAAAGAACAGACATTTCTCACACAAAGAAGTAGAAATAGCAAAGAAACAGATGAAAAAATCTTCAACATCACTGGTCATTCAAGAGATGCAAATGAAAACAACACTGAGATTCCACCTTACCCTAGAAAGAATGGCTGCTATCCAGAAATCAACCAATAACAAGAGGTGGCAGGGCTGTGGGGAAAGAGGAACACTGATCCATGGCTGGTGGGAGTGTAGACTGGTGCAACAATGTGGAAATCAGTATGGAGATACCTCCAAGAACTAGGACTGGAAGTCCCATTTGACTTAGCTATTCCACTGCTGGGGATCTTCCCCAAAGAATTAAAAGAATCATACCACAATGATATATGTGTACCCATGTTCATAGCAACACAGTTTGTAATAGTTAAACCTTGGAAACAGCCCAAATGCCCATCAACTGGAGACTGGATAAAGAAAATGTGATTTTTTAAAATAAAATGGAGTACTACTCAGCCATAAAAAATGAGAAATTAGAGACATTTATTGCTAAGTGGATGCACATTGAGGTGATACTCTTAAGTGAAATAAATAGGACACACATGTAAATACTGAATAGTTTCTCTGGTGGGGGAAACTGAAAGTGTAAATAAGGACTGAAAGGTATAATAGATAATGTGAAATAGGAAGAAAAGGGGCAAAGGGGAAGAGGAAGTGGGAGGGGTAGGGGAAAGGAGAGAAAGGAATGGAAGTAATATGAGAAAATGAAAAAAAGCAAACAAAGTCTTTGTAAATAGGGAGGGATGGAGGGGTTGAAGGGAGGGCAGGGAAAGGGGGAAAATATGAGAACCAAGAGAGATTATGTAAAGGTGCAAATTTCCAATGATGAATGTCATTATATTGTGCACATATAATGTACCAATAATAGGATAAAAAATAGAGAGAGAGAGACAGACAGACAGACAGACACAAGTGGCTAATTGACATTCTTATTCCTGAGCAAACTTGTAAATAGTACTGTTCTCACAGGAATTAAATCAGCTGTGCTGTAGGTAACTTTAGAATTCAAAGGTGCCACAGTTCCTCTCTCTGTGTTGATGGAACCAAGCAACATTAACCTTTTCACTTGCACTAACAAAGACAAGTGACAACAAGATTTGCTATGACTTCTGCACATCAGTTTTGCTTTTTTGCTCAAGGCCCTCTCCAATTACACCACACTTCAGAACTAATTTTGCACAGGTTTACCTATATTGTTTCTGCACTACTTCTGCAATACGACATTGATACCTTTTTTTTTTTTTTGCAAAAGAGGGATTTTAAGGAGATGAAATAATTGTTCAGTAATGATATCGAGCAAATCTTTGTATCTTTTGCAAATACGTTGGCCTTATCCACCCCCACTGTGGTCTTTTAAATAAGACAACCCCCTAATGCTTAAAGCAGCAACATTAACTATTCTTCTACCCCCAAATTGAAAAATCAGACATCTTATTTTTAGGCGGAAGTAACAGAGAAAGAGAAATCTCACTGAAATATAGAAATTGACTGATTTTTTTGTAATAAGAAATTTATTTTTTAAATGTTTATTTCTTCAAATACACTTAAAATTTAAAAACAAATACAAATATAAGCTCATTAAAATATGTTGTGTGGATGTATATGTATTTATTTCATTTCATAATAAAAAATGGAGCAAATAACTAACATCAATATTCAGCTATTTTAAAAACAAAAATACATGTGTATCTTTTTGCTTTTAACTAGTAATTTGATCATTGCAGAGGGATAGAAATTTGTATTTCATGATACTCTATAGTATGAAAATCTCTTGACTGAGATGAGAAAGTATGACCAGGGCAACATAAGTGGAAAATAAAACCTAGTAAGTAGAAATGCACAAAACTTTATTTGACTATAGTTGTCATATCCCTTGACTATAAAAAAGGATGGTAGCAGCCAATGATATGCTTCTATAAAAAATAACCAACCTAAATTCACATTAATGAGTGTTCAAATTTCAGTACAAAGAATTGAATGATTATGTTTGTTCAAATAATGCATTTTAAGAGGAGCAGCATCTGTACTATACATGAGGAAAGACATATCATATAATGAGGACTTTGACAACTAGTTCATATATGGTACATGTGTATGAATGTGATATGATTATTTAGAAAAATAAAGGATTGTGGAAGACATGTAATCTGTCTTCAGATATTTGAAGGAGTGTAGAAAAGGAAGCAAACAGAATGAGGACTGATGAATTATCTAGGGGATTAAAAAGTGGAGGAAATTATTAAGAATAGATGGGATTCACATAGCACATGGTATCACAAAACAAAATTTGGATGGCCATCTGTCAGAGGTACTAGTGAAATCATTTTTCTTCTAGGATCACTTCCAACTCTGAATCTTTTGAGTTTTTGTTGTTTTTAACTCTCATTCTAATCATGAGACTTCTACTAAAGAAGCTGCAGAGCTTTTTCTAAACCACGTTTCACAGAACAATAGTTCTAGTGGCTCTTAATAGGTGCTTTGTGAAAAAAAGAAAAAGATTGGTCAAATTACTTTAGGGAACATTGTATATCATATCCTCTTCTTGGAGAAGAACAATGTACATTTCTGCAGTAAAAGTTCTGAGCAGTCTTGCGTTAAAAATTCTGTTTAACCCGGAATAAGCCAATACTCTGAACTTAACTGAATATAGTACATTTTTACAGTACACCTATCTGTACCTCAGAAACTGTCTTCCTTGGCATATTAGTTTTGGAAAAGCAATTAATATCCAATAACATCAACAGCTTAAGTTGATGCATAACTCATTTTGAGCACATTTACAAATACTAAAAATACAAAGGAGAAAATTTACGTGTATAAGATTCTTTTCCTAGAAAGTTAAAAGTTATTATAAAGACCTCCAAACACCTGCTTTACAAATTTAAACCAAACATATATTTCAAGTATTTTGTATACAATTAAATTTTTTCTCTTTATTTTTCATGATTAAATACCTAGTTAATAAATCTAATTCCAGAGAATTGTCACTTTTGCTCCTCTTTGTTGATTTTCTTATCTTTATAACTTAAATTTATTACATTTCCAAAAATTACTTTTATATTTGCATCAATACTTTTCTTTTTTCATTGTAAACACTTTTATGAAACATTGAAGATAAAATATATAAAATATTCAAATAATTGCATGAACACTGTTTCCGGATGAAAATGGCGACAGTACTGACACTAAGATGTTGTCTGGGAGACAGTGCCCCCCTGTGATAGATCAAAATTTCCATTCATTAAAAATGTTAACTATCCAAATTTGGTGTATAAAATGAAAGGTTAGGAACTGTCGATACACAAATAAATTTTAAACATATTGTTTTGCAAATATACCATTAGAATTATATTGAATTAATTACTTTAATTATGAACATATATATTCAAAGCTGATCATATCACTCTCAGACAATGTAGATTAGAGGAATTTATTGCTTCACTTATAATATACATCTATTTCCCCCTCCCTGGTCTGTCATTTTCTAGATACATTCTCAGAGCTTATAAGTGTGCTTAGGTTATTTCATCTTAAAAAATATATTTCTTCAATAATTCAGTTCCCATAATCCCATAATTCTATAGATATTCTTTTTCATCACTTGAATTCCAAGGGGAATTTTTAAAACTTATCATCATCCTTTGAAAAATTAATTATTTCTTCCATCATGCTTCATGGCATTTTCTATGTGCCATTATTCAAGCATTTGTATTGAGTATTAATTATTTTTATTCACTGGCCTTCACTATGAGACTAGAAACTCCACCGAGATAAGAATCATGTCTTATTTGTCTTGTATCTCCAGTTGCTAGTACATAGTAATGTTTGTTGAGTGAATGAAAATGTGATTGAATCAGAGATAGCCATGTTCTTCGTTGAGTCCCTCGTGGCTAGCTTAGACCATGAGACATTGTGGGGCTTCATAGTTTTTTATTAGTTTTCACAAAGTAAGTGTCCATGCATGGCTCATTGTATATACCCTCTCTGCAACACTATTGTCATGCAATAAAATTTATTGAATGAAAGAATGAAGAAATCAATGTTATACTCCATAGTTTGTATTTCCATTCTTCATTATTTATCTCACGGTGGAATTCTGGAAACATGGTTCTTCTCACATCCTCTTACCAAACACTCCTTTTGTAAACGTCACAATTTTCTCTTATAATGCCAAGTAAACTATTTTTGCAAATCCTCATGGCTCCTGTCAAAAGTTACCTTTCAGATTATCTCAATTTTCTGATCATATAGTCTTATTTTTGGTAGCTCATCTTTATTCTGCAACCTAAACAGAGGTATATATTTAGGGTTTCCATACTTGTATTTCTTTCTGCATAACATTGGTAATTTTACTAAACTCTGAGTTTAAATGATAAGCCTCTTTTCACCACTTTCTCATATTTTATTCCCACAATATCATCTACCTGCTATGTATCTGTCTATAATAGGAAAGTATATAGCAAGATTTCAAAAAATTCACTGTGCTCTTCCACTGAAGTTCTTTGATTAATAGTATGAATCCATTTTCTTTTAATCACTGTGGCTCTTTGGCTTTTTCCAATATTTATTAGTCCAGCTGACATTTCTTGAGTATCTACTATGTCCCAGGTACTGTCCCAGATGCTAAATATGTTACAGGGAACAAAATCAGTTCTTGTCTTTATGGAATTTATACGCATATGAGGTAACTATACAAATGATATGGAAACAAGTATATATTCAAAATGAGAGGAGGAAGGGTACAAGGGAGAAAGGTAAGGCAAAATATGGGAATTGGATATGATGATGGCAGTAGATATGATGCCAGGTTATCTGGGCAGTGAGGAAAGACCTTTGATATAAGAATTTGAGAAGACATCTGAATGGGTAAGGTAAGAAAATATGTTTACATGGAATCTATGCAAAATTATCTAGGTAGAGGGAAGGACAAGTACAATGTCTCCAAAAAATTGTATGACACACTAAATTATATCAAGAAGTACCAGCAAGCAGACATAGTAGAAAATCATGGAAGTGAAAAAAGGATGATTTAAGGAGTACAAAGACCGAGTTACTCAAGTTTTGGTAAAGACTCTGGATTTTGTTCTCAATGATATGGGATGTTCTTTAGAGAGTTTTGAACAGAGCTGTGATTCAATGTTTCTTAGCTGCTGGGTTGCAAGTAGACAATGGGAAAGTAATATTATAAGGGACTTAGAGTGTTAATCCAGAAAGATGCAATTATGGCTTGGATGAAGGAGAAGTTTGAGGAAAGGGTATGAAGTGACTGACTTTTCAATTTCCTTTGAGTATAAGCTGGTGGGATTTCATTATTAAATCTGAGAGTGGCAAAGGAAAAGTAAAGACTAACTTTAGTCTCCAACAGCTGCGTCATGTAGTTAACATTTACTGACCCAATAGCAAATGGAGGCAGAGCCAGCTTGGTGGCAGCTATACTCAGTGTGAAATGACCATTATGCACCTAGTGGACATGCAGAGTTGGCAGTTGGATGCAGGAGTCCATAGTTTAGTTTACCACCAAACAATGTAGTTGAAAGGTAGTTTTAAAAGCATGGGAATACTTCAGATCTTTTATTTCCTTGATCCTAATTCTATGCAATCTCTTTTATCTGTTTTTCATTTCTTCCTTATTTTATCTGCCATCATTATAGTCCAAGACCTAATATTTTCTTTTATTTTAAGTAGTTTTTCTAGTATTTTCATATATCCAATTCATTTTACCTTTTCTTTGTCAAATTAATCTTTTTAGAGCTGAGCTGTTATAGTTTCCTTGTGCGTAATTTTCATTGGTTCCTGTACTCAGAGAAACATCCTCAAATCTCAACCTTCCATAATCTACAATGAGCCATATTTTCTCATTCTGTCCTCATATACTATATGTTTTTCCAGGCTAATGTACTTCTTGTTTTGTAATACAACTTTAAACAGTTATACTCAAGTACTTTATTCCTCTATGTACAAACCCTACATGAACAGTATACCTTCCTCCAAACATCTGGACAAACGTTTTCCTGATCTGCCTCTGAAAGAAATGTCTTCCTCACAAAGTCTCTGGCAGTGCATTACTCAGAACCATGTCAAGTTTTGTTCCTTGTATTCTTCTTATGCATGCATGTGCATGTATGTATTCTACAAATATGTATTCTACAAATACTTGCGGCAGGAATAGATTTATGAGGTGATTTAGACATGAAAAGGAGCTGGAAGCATGTTTCCTACTAAATTGAGGAGCATGAGAGAGTGGAAAAGATGAACCAGGTATTATTGGTGACAGAAGCTGCATGTCCAGTCACTGTATCTATTTCCATGAGCACATACCTAATCTGTGGGTGGTATTTGGCAGGTTTCCTTAAATTTCATAGAAATATAGTCCAGAGAGTTTGGGAAATGTCCTTAGTGACACAGGTTTGAGCTGCTGAAATCCTTCAGAAATAGATCAGAATAACTGGATTTCATGAAGATGGTAATAGGGACCCCTATAAAGTGCTGGAACAGGGTATGGTCTGATGAAATCTGTACTTGAGGACAGCTGAGGAAGATTATCTTTCAACTTGAATGTTTTAAGATATTATGTTCAGTAGTGATTCTCATTCACATTGTAAAAGAGTAAGATCGATTCCCTTATGTTTAAATGACTACTAGGCACTCTATTTCTCCTAGATGACTGGCAAGGACAAATTCAACATAATAAAATCCTAATAGTGAATGCAATTTCAAATATTATTTGCAGTTATAGGTTTTCCTTGCTAATTGTTTCTCACTTTTATGTGTGTATGGGTTCAAAAGGAAACCACTATTTGATTTCATGAGAAGTTAATAAACATATATTTTACCCTTAAGACATAAAGACCCTAAATATTGGACTTTTCTGGATTTCTTCTCCAAATATTGAAATACCATCATCCAACCATAAGGAAGAAAACAGTTGATATATAGAATAGAGCAAAGTGAAAAGGCAAAAAGTGATGAAAAAACTGCAAGAGAACTGAATTCTTGTGGCTGATGTTTGCAGTAAGGATTTGCAATAAGGATACTATAAGAAAATGAATTTGCAATATGAAATAGACACTGTCAGTGTCCCGTATAAATCACTCATCACCTAGATGCTATGAGAATTTGTTGCTAATGCCTCATATTTACTTGCTTCCATGGAGAGTTGCTTTCAGGCACTGAAGTCTTCTTTTCCTGTGATGTTCCCCCAAATAGTGACTGATGCAGGCATAAAGAGCTGTTCCCTTTCACCTCAAAAAGAAAAAAATGGGGCCGGGGATTTAGCTCAGTGGTTTTGCCGCCTGCTGCGCAAGCTCAAGGACCCGAGTTCGATCCCCGGTACCAAAAAAAAAAAAAAAGGAAAAAAAAAGAAAAAAATTCTACACTGTGACTTATGCTCCGAGGTGCCTTGAAAGTCAAGAAGAGGCCACGTGTTATTCAATAGTTCATTCCTGTCTTCCTCCTTGTCTTCATCTCCTTATTCTCCCTCTTCTTCCACTTCTCCTTCTCTTTCCCCTCCTCCTCTCCATTTCTCCTCCTCTTCTTCTTCTCCTTCTCCTTCTCATTTTCTTCTTTCTCTTCTTTTCCCTGAAGCTCTTTCTGTGTACAAGCATTCTTATCTCATCTCTACCTCTAAAGACTTTAGGTGATACAGGAGTGGTCCTAAACATAGACTTTCATGGTAGAATTCTAGTCAAATCACCTAAAAATGTCTGAAAATTATGAACACATGACTAGTGCAAAGTGGACCATATAAGTGCAATTGTTAAGAATTTCAACTATGATAAACTTGAATACATTATAAGAAGAGCATACATTGATGTGTACAATCTCTGCCTCATTATGAGAGGTGTAGGTGATAAGAAATTCTATAAAATTGGATTGCTGTAGGTGAGTAGAGTTGATGATTTGAAGAAAATAATATGCTTATTTATCACAAATTTAGAGAAAAATATGAGTTATTATAGCTAGTAGCATGGAAATGGAGACATTTTCTTCCTACAACTATACAATAGGAAGAATAGAAATCTGATTTCAGGACTTTATTGTAAGATTGACAGTAGCTTCAGACAGTCTCCAATAAGAAATTCACTCTTTTAATATGAAAAGAACTGGACCCTGACATATCTGTATAGATATACTAAGGAACCTAGAATACAAGATCTGAAGTGTGGGGACAGCAGGAGTGTCCTACTCTTCTGTTGGAAGATGGAAATACTCCCTTCCTTAAAAACTGTAGAAGCACAAAAATATGTCAGGTGCTTAACAGATTTTTGCTCTCCATACAATGTGCCCTTCATCTAGGCCATGACAAAAATCAAACATTATCATGATTCAAATGGACCTTAGTAAATGAAAATAAGAATTATATGCTAAGTAGTTACAGTAATGGCAAAACTTTACTGTGAAATATAAGGAAAATATTTCTGGTAGAGGATCTGGAGAGTATTGAATCTTAAAGGATAGAAAATAAAATTTATAAGAAAGACTTTGTTGATAGGAAATTACTCTCCCCTGGCTAGTGCCAGGATAAATAGTTGTAATATACATTTTGAGATGATTTTTGGGTAAAATTATGTTCTGTATTAAATGAAGGAGAAATGCCAGTAAGGTTATACAACATGATAGAAAAAGAAATCCAATAACTCCGAGAAGTAGGATGATTCCATGGGCCTCCTAAGTAAACCAAATCAGACCACTATGCTTCCAAAGGCACAAAAGCCAACACAGCCTGAAGCACATTTCTGAAGCAGTAAGGAGCAAGCTGTTGATGGGAAGAACAGCATTGCTAAAAAGCTCAGTATTGCCTATCTTCTATGAGCTGAATGAAAGTAAACTAATATAGGACTTAACCCCCTAAGAGGAATAGGGTCTGATAGGAGTACAAAAGATCAGGGACTTAAATATCAGAAGCCAGGTGGGCATCATGACTGTAATGGGCAGCAAGAGTGGAAAGACAATTGTCATCTTGACCTGCAGGGAGCCAGAAATACTAAAAATTCCTGTGGACAAGGTATTCCTGTGGACAAGCCAAGGGTATCACAATTCTTTACACATTTTCTAGAACTAAGCAAATTCTCAGACACAAAACCCATTAACTGAAGGAGAAATCTTATCCTATTGAACAAAACTTTACTATACCAGAGCAAATATATATAGCAATGATTCCATCAGCTCACCTCTACAGAAATCTACATCCATAAACTGGGGAAAAGGATGTTCTCTGATGATCCAAGGACTATTGGAGATGGGTCTGAGTTAATATTAGTAACCAAGGGCCCAAAGACTATAATAGTCACTAATAGAGGAGTAACATATTGGGATAAGATGGGAAATGAATTACTGGGCCAAGTCTATCTTGCATTTGGTTGACTGAGTCATCAGGCCTACCAAGTGGTGATATTCTTAGTTGCCAAATGTATAATGGCAAAGAGTACGCTAAGCAGAAGCAGATCACTCCTATCTGTTCCTTAATATATGTCATAAATCCATGCTATTAGCAAAAACTAAGTGGAATCTCCTGAAATGGTTTACCTTTGGTGAACCATTAAAAATATTACGTTGTATTCCAAGGGAACACATAAAATTAGTTGCACCAGTAAGGACATAAAAAAATAAAAGAAAAATGACATCCATCTGATACCTTTATTTAATTTAGCTGTCTATCTTCTGAAAGAGCTGGGTAGATTTTCACAGATAAACATAGACTACCATTAATTTGACTAAGTGGAAGCCCTAATAGTATTTGCTGGCCTGGGTATAATACATTTTCTAGGGCTAATTGCCACAGCCCCAGGTACATGATTTGTGACTATGTAAATTTGAATGTTGTATGTTTTTTTTCCATGCCCACAAGGAAAGAGATCAAAGCAGTTTACATTCAATGAGTATATGTTCACTGCCTTATTCTAGGACCATGTTAATTCTATTATTCTCTGACACAATAGAAAAATATGAAGAAAAATGCTGTCATTTTTTATTAGCTTCTCTTTTTTAATGTCAGGGTTTAACTTGAGTACTAGTGACCATTCCCCTATTATACCTTCATCTCCAACACTACCAGCTTCACCAATAGATTTCAAATTGATGTCTCCATCTTGTATTTACACGTGCACACACATACATGCCCATATACCCACATATACATACTACCTCACCTTCTACACTCTACCACTTACCTATGTTTTATGATATTTTACATTTCTTGAAGCAATTCCATGTATTTACTCCCTGTGAACAACTCTAAAAATAAAATAATTTTTCCTCATTGTATGTATTTAGAGAATAAGGCTTAGAGAATGTTGTGACCTGTTAAGGTTTCATATTTCCATTATATTTACATAGATAATTGATGTCAAAATTCAGGCTGTTTGTATTATATAGGTCATAAAAAATGCTTCTAGTTGCCATTGAAACTCATTTTAAAGTTTCTAGATACTTAATTATAGGTGAATAACTACAGACCTGCATGTAGCCTAAAAATATTAGTAATTTTTAGATTATATGGGAAAAATTGGAAAGAACATTCACACTGCTGCATACAACTAAAAAAATGAAAGAAAAAAGATTATATCATTCTTGAAAAAACGGATTGATTACCAATTATGGTGTGGATATCTAAAAAAATAGCTCTGAAGAGTTACAAGCAGCAGAAGGATGAAAAGATGTGTATTTGAATTATTATAAAGCATTATTCACTAAGTTTTTATCTACTCAGATTACATTTTCCCTTAGTTTACATCAAACTGCCACAAACAAGTTAACACTTGCATTTCCCCAAACAAGATTTTCATTTATATTCCCTACCTCCCATCCAAACAAATCAATAGAGCCTAACAACTCTAGAAGTATGTTTCTCTAACAATGGCTTTTGAACAATAAGTAGGAGCATTCTCAACCAATATTACACTGTAATAGTTAGGAAAGAATACAGAATAATATGCTTTCATTGTTCATATAATCAGGAACCATTTCACGAAGGGGTTGGTTATTTAAGACTGAACATCAGAACAACTAAAAAGCAACTTCACTTCAGGGTTTTCAGTATTACCCTCCCACAGCGACTGGGTGAGAGACAGTCACAGGAGACAGTCATTAAGAAGGTGTAGGCCAGACATAGATCACACCCACCCTCAAGAGTTTAAGCTTAAACTAAGAAGGACATAAGGCCCTGCCCTTCATGTTGATAGGCCAGATCTGGTGAATGTGGCTCTCAGAAGCAGCTGGGTCTGAAAGTGTTGGCATCAAGTAGTACAGTGGTTTACTTGAGACCTGGCCCTGCTTCCTACATCCAGCAAAGATCAGAAATCTGATTGCTTTCTTCATCTACCAATGTGAGCAAGGACATGCTTTGGCTTTGACAGCTGCCACTGTCTGAAGGAAACCAACAGAGGGCCCCCTGGGGCAAGGGGGCCTCTCACAAACCAAGAGGCCATAATGCTAGGCAGAGAAAACTGTAATTTACTGGTTTCCAAAACTATAGATTCTTGAAAGAAAACACTTATTCAAAAATACAGAAAAACAACTTTTTGGACTAATGTTTTGCCTCTTTCTCCTTCATTGGTTTTGGGAGTCTGGGGATTTTCCTTTTTCCAAGTTTTTCTTTTTTCCCCTATTTTATGCTCCTCTTTCCTCTTCTCTTTTTCTTTTTTAATCCTTCTTTTTTTCCTTTTTATCTCTCTTTTTCTTGTTTATTCTTTTCTATTAACTTTATGTAATGCTATTAATTTCCTTTTACTACTAAATAGGATTCTTTATCTCACTGCTCTCATAGCCTTCTCATCTTCCATCGCATAATTTATCAAAATTTTCCTCTTTCATTATTCTATCCCCCACCGCATTTATATTTATTAGCATAGTCATTAAGCTTTATTGATATTTAGATATTTTGTTAACTCTATGTTATTACTGCTGAATTTTTTCCACTATTAGTGGAGAAGTATTTGTTGGATAATTACTATATGTCCATATTTGTTTTGTTTTACTGTTCATACTATAATTATAGATCTTTTTCTATGGTTAGGGGTGGTATTTTATTGCTTATAATATGTCAGTATCATATTTCTTAGATGCTATTACTGTTGGTGATTTACTTACTATTGCCAGGGTGGCAGAGTTTCTGATATTAATAGGTTTTCTCTGTACATCAGTAACCAGATTTATCTTTGAGTTGTTAATAATACTATGATCCATTCCTGAAGAATTGGGTGCTGGGCCAATTATAATCCATCCTCCCCTCCCAAATTAATGGAGGTGGTTGGATCTTGGGACAGAGGCAGACTTTATGCTCAGAGTGCACCACTGGAGAGAAGACCCTAATTAAAGAGAATGTCACACTAGCAACAAACTTTCTCCCCTGTAAGTGCCCACAAGCCTCAGCACAAAACAAAAACAATAGAAACATGAGAAGGCAATAAAATGCCTCCAAAAACTTCCAGTTCCCCCAAAGCTGGTCCATAGGGCATTGAGGGGGAAGGAAAATAAAAGCCATATAGCCAAATTATTCAAAAGGATATCCTAGGTTATAAAAAAAACCCAGATCAATAAAGTGAGCATCAAGCTCAAAAAAGACGTAAAAAAACCAGATACTGGACATAATAAACAAAGCATTCAGGCAGTTCACTGAAGATAGTAATAAAAACCTAGCTGAGCAAAACAAAATGATGCAAAATATAAATGACTAGTTTAGCAAGGAATTAGAGTCCATGAAGAAGAAACAGATATAGAGGAGATTAAAAATTCTATTGAACCTGGGCATGGTGGCACATGCTTGTAATTCCAGAACTCCAGAGGATTGCTACAAGTTCCAGGCCAGCCTGGGAGTTCAAGGCAAGCCTGAACTACTTAGACTTTTCTCAAAAAAAGATTCCATTGAAAGTATGGGCAGCAGAAGCAACCAAGGTGAACATAGAGTGTCAGAATTAGAAGATGGGGCTGCTGTCAGAGACCAAGTATTCAGAAATTCCTTAAAACAAGAAGAGACAATGAAAATGGATACAATAGCTGGTAGAAGAGACAAGGAAGACTAATCTAAGGTTAAATGGAATTAGTGAAAAATCAGAAGACAGCAAAAATGGCATTAAAAGCCCGTTTACCTAAATAATAACAGAACACTTTCCAAACATAGGGAAAGAATTTGATATACAGATAAGTGAGGCATATAAAACCCCAAATAACTATGATCAAAATAGAACTTCTCCATAAGCATCATAGTCAAAATTCCAGAGGTTCAACATGGATGGAATCGTAAAAGCTGTTAGAGAAAAGAAAAAAAAAAATCCCTTAGAAGGCAAACCCATTAGAATTATAGTAGACTTCTCAAAACAAACTTTAAAGGAGAGCTAGGACTAGTGAAGTATTTCAAGACCCTCCTCCAAAAAACTCACTCTCAACCCAGATTGGGAAAATGTTCTTTCAAAATTGATGTCAAAATTATGTATTTCCATGACAAATAGCTCCTTAAGTTCATAGTCAACAAACCAGCAATCCAAAAAATTCTCAAGTGTATCCTAGAGTGAGAAAATGAAGGCTACAATGCCAAAAAGCCTAACAGAATGTATACACCAGGCAGAAAAGTGATAAAAAGACAATCAACTATAGGAAAATAGTGGCAGAAATGAATTAGTAACTTTCAATGATAACTTTCAAAGTAGATGGCTTCAATTCCCCAATCAAAATATATAAATTAGCAGAATGGATCATGAAACAAAATCCAATGATATGCCATATACTAAAAATACATTTAACCAAAAAGAAATTCACAGATAAAAAATCAAAGGAGAAACAATATCCCATGTAACAGGAACAAGAAAACAAGAAGGATTACTTATCCTATTTTCAGACAAAGTGGAATTCAAGTCAAAAGTGACCAGAAGAGGCAAAGAAGATCACTACACACTAGTTAAGGGAACAATCCAACAGGAAGAGGTAATAATTATTAACATATAGGCAGCACACAAGGGTGCATGAAACTTACTGGACATAAATGATCAAATAAACATACACAAAATTATTGTGGGAGACTGTAATACAACACTATCACAAACAGATCAACGAGATAAAAAAAATCAACAAAGAAATATCAGAGTTGCATAAAGCCTTGAACAAATGGACTTAATAGACAGCTACAGAGTGTTCCATCCGACATCAACAGAATACAGATTTTTCGCAGCAGCACATAGTAATTTCTCCAAAATAGACCATAGAATAGCCCATACGGAATGCTTAAGTAAATGCAAAAAAATTAAAATTAGCCAATAAATGTCATCAGGTCATAGTGGAATGAAACTAGAAGTCAATGGCAGTTCTTGCTTCGGCAGCACATATACTAAAATTAGAAGTCAATGGCAAAAGAAGTCACTAAAATTATGCAACACTCTTACATAACCATGGAAATAAAACAATACTCTTACATATTCAATGGGTCACAGATGAAATTAAGGATGATCATGCCAGTATAACATACCAGAACTTCTGGAATGGAATCAAAGTAGTCCTAAAATGGAAGTATATAGCTCAGAATGCCCACATCATAAAAACAGAGCAAGCTCAATTAAATAACCAGTGATGCATATTAAGTTCCTAGAAAGCAAAAACAAACCAAACCTAGAGCTAATACAAGGAAGGAAATTATAAAGATCAGAGCAGAAATTAATGAAACCGATATACAGGTTTAATACAATCCCGATTAAAATACCAATAGCATTCCTCACTGAACTAGAGAAAACAATCCTAAAATTCATATTGAATAAGATGTGATCCAGAATAGCAAAAGAAATCTTGGGCAATAAAAGTAAAAAAAATGCATCAAAATTTGTTATGCTACCAAACTGCAATAGCATAGTTTTGGCACAAAAATTCATGTAAATCAACAATGGAATACAGAATACAGAAGCTACTCCCAGCACATTCAGTTATCTGAACTTTGATAAAAGGGCCAAAAACATAAGCTGGAGGAAAACTAGCATCTTAAACAAATTTTGCTGAATGTTGAATCTACACCCGTATGTCTCACCCTGTACTAAAATCAAATCAAAATGGATCAAGTATCTCAATGTTAAACCAGAAACACTTAATCTGCTGGAAGATAAAACAGGTAAAACTCTTGAAGACATAGGCATAATCAAGGACTTTCTGAACAGAACCCCAATTGCACAAGAAATAGTACCAAGAATAAACAAATGGGATCATATAAAATTGTAAAGTTTCAGCACAGCAAAGGAAATGTGAACATTTTTGCCAGATGTCCCTCAGAAAGAGAACTTAGAATATCTAGAATATCTAGAATATATAATGAACTAGTATCTAGATATATCTAGAATATATAATGAACTAAAAAATTAGACCCCCCTAAAATGAAGACCTAATTGAAAAATGGGCAACTAAAATGAATAGACACTTCTCAGAAGAAACACAAATGGCTAAAATATATGAAGAATTGTTCAACATCACTGGCCATTAGAAAAATGCAAATTAAAAGAACACTAAGATTCCATTTATTCCAGAAAAAATTACTATCATTAAGAAGTCAAATACTAGCAAGTGCTGCTGAAGCTGCAGAAAAAAAGGAACCTTTCTCTATTGTTAGTGAGATTTTCAACTAGTACAGTACAACTATAATGGACAGCAGTTTTGAGATCCATCAAAAAATTAAATTTAGAAATTTCATTTGACACAACTATTCCCCTTCTACATGTCTTCCTTAAAGAGTTAAAGACATCATATTACAGAGACACAAGTTTTGCATATTTATTTCAGCAAAACTCTTGATAGCTAAATCCTGGAAGCAGTCCATATGTCCTTCAACAGATGAATGGATAAGGAAAATGGACCATGTATATACAGTGGACTAGTATTCTGTCACAAAAAAAGATTAACGAGTCATTTGCAGAAAAATAGATGTATTCTGAGATCATAATGTTCAATGAAATAAATCAGACACACAAGCTTAAGTATCTCGTGTTTTCTCTTATATGAGAAACTCAAAATATAAATAAAAAGCAAAATAAAAACAAATAATAGGAAATGGAGATAGTTCTTTTGAAAAAGGGATGAGGACCTAGATGAGGGGAGAAAAGAGGGAGGAGAGGGGAATGGAAGGGAATGAAGGAAGAACTAATAATGAGTTATGTATGTACACCAACTCCCCACGAGGAATGTAACCATTATATACTGCAAACATGTACCAATAAAAAAGAGAAAATAAAATAAGATTGGCATGTTCTATTAGTAAGCTTTTCCATTGCTGCAGGATTCACAACTTAAAGGAGGAAATTGTGGTTTGATTTATGAATTCAGAGATTTCAGTGTCTGGTTAGCTGGTTGTATTGCTGTAAGTCTGAGGGAAGGTGGAACATCATAGTAGGTGTGCACAGTGGATGATTTTGTTCACTTCTTAGTGGCTCCAAAGCAGAACACAACAGGAGAGTCCCAGGGCAAAAAATACTCCCCAAAGACACTCCCTCAATTATCCAGTTCCTCTGTCTGGGCCTCACCTCCTAGTAGCATATTCTTTTCTGAACATCAGGGGATTAGTCCCTGATAAGTGTAGAGCTTTCCTGACTCAGTCACCTCCAGGAGCCTCCTAATCTAGTCAACTTGACAATTAAAATTAACTGGCACAGCATGGAGTCAGAAAAGATCTCAAATAACCAAAGTAATCTTGGGCAAAAAGAAAAAAAGCTACAGACACTATACTACATGATTATAAAATATGTTAAAAGCTATATTAATCACAACAGCATAATATTGTCGAAACAAAAAACAGATACAAAGAAACCCCAATGAAACAGGATAGTAACTTGAAGAAATAAACACCTATTCCAGGCTTTACAGATTGGCTTTGGAAGTGAAAGCCATTCAAAACTGAGCCCATCCCCGATTTACTGTGGGCCTTGCCATAGGATCCATGGGCAGACTTGTTAATAGAGTTCTCAGATAAGCTGGCCTGTTGCTTGGGTCAACAAGTGGGTAGGCTGGGCACCTAAATGCACAGGGGCTGCCCAGGTGCCGACTCCATGTGGTCCTGCCCTGAAACTCTAGTCTATGGGAGGCTGGGATCATGGTTGCATGGGGGATGGCTTGACACTAGGGTCTACTAGGTCAGGCCTGTCAGCTGGGTTCATGAAGAAAGACCCGTAGCTGTGTTTGTGGGGCCTGCTCTCAAGACTAGGTTCACAGAGGTTGACCGTATTCCAGGATTGGGGTTGATCTAGTCCAATGGGTTGGTCTGACACTGGGACACTGGGACAGGCCTGGTGACATCTGGAGATAGCTGGATACTGAATTTATTTTTAGAAAGCAAACATTTTCATAAGTTATAATATCTGATCAAGATGTTATTAAAGCATCTACTACTCAGTGGCAAAAGGGATTAGGTAATTGGGTGGCAGTTATGTTTAAATATTGAAGCTATTCCATGTTTATTATCCAGTGATTTTAAATTCCTAAACTAGTTAAACGAGGAATCTTTTAGAAATTATTGTGTACCTTGCAGAACTAATAGAAAAACTAGAGAATAAGACATAGTACGGGAAATAGAATATATACACCCCTGTACTTATGGTACCAACATGAAAACAAATGGCCAATTATTTCTTGCTTTATTTTGTAATTTAACTAAAAATTTAAGCACTAGGAGAAGTTCATTTGGCTGGAATAATGTCGAAGACCTAATTGTTGAGGGCTACACGTTTATGTAGCTGAAGAACATGAATGACATTTGAATTAAGTGACCCACTAAAGTTAGCTTTCTCAAAAGACATCAGAAAGGAGGAAGTAAAAAAAAATGTATCTAGTATGTTGAATTCAAATTAGACACAAAAAAGGTCAAACTTTGGCAAGAATTCAGCAGACCATTTACTACATGATTATATCTTTAATATAAGATGATTTGATCTAAAGTAGAGAGTACCTAGTCTAGTATATTTACAAATAGTGGCTTTAATGGAAAATAAATAGGGCTAAATGTATGAAAGGACAGGGGATGCCCAAGACTCTGCTTCCAAGCTCTAGGTGATAACAAATCTATGTTCAATTAATGAGTTTATTTTTTGGCATCGACTTTATACTTAATTTATTTTTCCTTCATTTTCCACACAATTTTACACTCAAACAAAAAGATGGATTTCAGCATAATATCAATTATGGGTCATTTTATAATGCATTCAATTTACTAAAACTGTATTGTCTTTGAAAGTTTTATTATGTAGAGATAGCCCACAGAATTCTTTTAGCGCTAGAAAGCAATGCATTTTTTCCACCTATTTTTAGGGAATTGTTCATGCATAACTGAAATTTTGCCAAAGAGTGAGTACAGTAGGAAAAATCTCAGCGGTTAACTTTAAAAGGCATCTGATTTTTATACTGGCCAATTAATTGTTACATTTTAAAGGACTCTCATAATTTTCACTCCTCAATTTCAAAGAGATATTTTAGCAATTTACTTTTTATTGTCTATTAACATTTAGGGCATTTTCTAATTTTACAACCTTACATCTACATCACTTGTTAACCTTGTGTTTGCCAGCCTAGGAATTGTGTTATGAATTATTTCATACAAATTTAGGTTGGCATTGAGATGAGTAGGAAAGGTACTTGGTGAAATTTATAATTTATAGGGAACCATATTAGAATTGGTTCTCTGAAAGAAAAAAAAAGAACCTGTGATAGAAGATATTTATCCTTCACACACCCACACACAGAGTCAGCCCTCAGTATCACTTTACATTTGTAGATTCAGCCAACTGTTCATTAAAATCTGTGCCTGTACTGAACATATACAGATATTTTTATGTTTCATCATTCCCTAAACAGTATCGTTTAAAACAATTGTACATTGCAAATGGTATCATAAGTAATCTAGCGATGATTTAAGGAATACACGAAGATGTATATAGGTCACATATAAATGCAACACTACTTTACATAAAGGCACAGAACTTCTACATATTTTGATACCCATGGATGTCCAGGCACGACTCGCTTGTGGATACTTATATAGGGTACTGAGGAATGCTTCTGTATGTGTGCATTTGTGTGTCTGTAATTTATTTAAGGAACTGTAGGGATTGTCTTGTACAATTGTGGAGATCAGCAAGTCCTAAATCCACAGGGTAGGCTAACAAGTTGGAGACACAGCGACAAGTTCATGTTGCAGGTTAATTCCAAAGGCAGACTGCAGGCAGCAGTTCCTCCCCTTTGGAGGAGCCAGTTTTTATTTGAAGGTCTACAACATATTGAGACCCACACATATAGCAGAAAAGTGCTTTACTCTCCCAATTTCAATGTTAATCTCATCTAAAATATAACTCTTAACATGAATACAAATGTTTGGTCAATTTCTGGGTACTGTGGTCTCGCCATGCTATCATATGAGCTCAATCATCACAGGATCCCTTTTCGACAAAAGAGACGTGGTCAGATAGCTCTCCACCTAACACTTCCAAAGATATTTTCACATCAGAACCAGGAGAGAGGTCATTCAGCACCACAACTTCTCCATTTACTGTACTGATGTACGTAAAGTTTATCTTCTAATATTCTGTTTCTTCATTTATAAATTATACCACACATTTCCTCTTAGAAGTTTTGTAAAGATAATATATATGCCATGCATGACATTTAAGGACATTTACTAGACACTGTGATGACCCTTGAACACACTTTTCCTTCCCATCATAACCATAATTACTTACTGAGGTAATCAGGAGAACACAAACAATCAAAATGATCCACTCAGATAAATTTGTTTCCTATTGAAGTCTCCTCCCAACCCTATGGAAATGTGCACTGAAACATTTTGAAGCACATAAACTATTTATTCAGAATATATTACTTGCATTCAAACTCTGTTTATGAAAAAGTGAAGTATTTTTCTAAGACGAATATATAAACTTGCTATTTGAAAAATGTCTTTCTTTTTGTACTATACTAAGTAAATATTTTATAAAATGATTATGTTTATGCTGTAAATTTATTTGAAATACTTCTTCTTTCAAAAAATACAACATACCCTATTTTTATAAAGCAGAGGTCAATGATATTTAGATAATAGTTTGGTTATTCTTATAAATGCATTAAGAAGATTTCACCCAGATAAACTATCTCTCTTGTAACAATGTCTTGAGACTCTACTATATGTCTATTATCCATGGTTTTCAATCCCAGCTTTTTATCCCTTCGATATCTAGTTTTAAGATTGGTAGAATGTGTTTTACAATCCATTCTTGTCAATCATTTCTGGGATCCATGATTTTTCAACTTTGAAAATGTGTGAGGTAAGTGCAATTTAACTGGTAAAAGACTTGTTGCATTTGGACAGAAAACTGCAAATCTGCCTGAGGGACTGCTCTAAATCTGAGAAATAAGTTTGTGATTTCCCCGGATGTGCTCAGAGATGTTTTCTGTAATGTTAGCATTGCCTATTCCCAACTGAATCATGCCTTGGTGAATATGAGAGAAATTATTGCACTGGGAAAAAAACACTGCAGTAATAATCTCGAGTTTTGGGTTCCTGTCCATGCTCTGACACACTGAGAACTTAGCTAAGTGCATTCACATTTATACATTATCATTTTATAATCTGTAGAAGGAGTGGGTGGAAGTGGTTGTGCTATTTAGAAAATATCATGTCTAAGTGGTCCTCTTGCTAAAGAATAATGCTTTTCTGTAACACATAATATTAGTATAAATCACTCTAACTTTGCCATATGAAAATTTTGACATCAGTGCCTATCTTAGGAAAATCTTAAATTTATGGGCAAGACTTCACCATTAGAATTTTAGTATAAATATAGCTGCATTAGTACTCAATGAACTTATATTTTCTACATAAAATATTGGCTCTCTGTGATATTTTGATATTAGAAGCTTTGGGTCTAAGTTAAACATAGTTCCCATTTTCTATCTTTATTTGAAGATTGATAATGAACTGTTGGAATATATTGGTTTGATCAACTGCAATGCTTTTCACCTGAAAATCCTCTGTGATGTTATTTTACATACACAATTGTATAATACTCACAAAGATCTTAGTTTGTGTAACTCTTGTGTGTGTGAGACCACTTCAACATTACAAGTATTATGACTTTTAGTTATAGAACAAACACTTATTGTACCTATTCAGTTTACATATTCTCAAAAATTATTCATTCATTCACACATTTATTCAGGGCCACATATTTTCAGGAAAAATGCCAGGTTCACCTCCTCAAATTGGATGGCAACTCTTAAATTATGAGATTGAGTAGATATAAACTAAGGATTTTTAGAATGAATCCTTAAAATTTGATTTTCTCAGTGAAAATTTTAATCTGATTAAAGGGCTTTAATGAGTCATATCAACAATATATATTTGCCTATTTTAAATGTATTGTTCAATAAATTTTTACAAATATGTATAGTTATTTCACCAACTAGATTGTGATGTAGAGACTCTCTCCTGAAAGTTCACTTATGTTTGTCTTAGTCACTTTCCTCATTACTGGAACAAAATACCTGACACCAGCAAGACAAAGGAGAAAGGATTTATTTAGCCTGCACATGTGCGCATTAGTAAAGGGTTCAGTCCCTAGTTGGCTGACACTGAGACAGAGAGGCATGGCACAGGGACAACCTGCAGAACAGCTGCTCACCTTCTGGAAACCAGAAAGCAATGAGCAAAGGGAAGAATTGGGGAGCGAGTCAAACCCTTATAGTCCATGCCATTATTGACCTCTTCCGACCAGATCCTTACTTGTAAAAGGTCAGCCCCAAGCCCAGTAATCAAATCACATTCCCAAAACCCCTCCTAGAAGGTCATGAGGCTCCTCAGTTACACGGAGATGTAAGCAATCACAGTGCTCCTCTGTAGTCAGTCCCATCATACCAAGTCTGGTCTTGCAGTTATTTTATTCAAGTTTAGCTCTAGGAATTTCATTATTTTTTTTATCCTATTGTTTATAGTGTTCATTTTTTTTCTGTGACTTTTTATTTTAAGATTTAGTAAATTTTTCTTTGGCTTTTTTGAGTTATAACTAGTATACAAATACAGCATGTAATTAAGGCACACATTTAGCAAGTTGGACGTAGGTCTATACTCATGTTACTATTATCACAATCCAGTTAATAAACACAGTCACCATTTTCAGCAGTTTCCTATGTCCATTTCTTCTTTGTCTGTATGTGATAAGAATACTTAACATAGGATGTAATGCCTGGCACATTTTTAAGTACACAATAACTTAATGTTATCTGTAGGCTCTATGATGTACAGTAGCTCTGGTACTTACTCATATAACTCTAAACATATCAATTTGGCAACAACTTTTAATGATCCTTCTGCTGTCTCCTTTGGTAATAACCATTCTATTGTTTACTTTTATACTTTTGACTGTTTAATATTTTAGGTGTGTGTTTTAAAAGGGATCCTGCAGTATTTGTGCTTCTATGATTTACTTCACTCAGCGTAATGTTTTCCAAGACTATATAATTTGTTCAAATGACAAGATTTTCTCCTTTTTAAAGACTGCATATTATTCCATTGTAAGTATATGTCACAATTTCTATGTCCATTCTTTTGTCGCTAGAGACTTTTAATATCTTTGCTTACTCAGGAGTGGGATTCCTAGATCATACAGTAATTCCATTTTTAATTTTGGAGAAACTTGCATAGTGCTTCCATAGTAAACACATCCATTTCACATTCTCACCAATAGTGTTAAGTCATTCCAAGCTTTCCACAATCATGTCTCTTTTTCTTTTTCCTTTTGATAAAGGCCATTTTAAAAAAAGTGAGGTGATTAGTCATTACAGTTATGATTTCCATTTTTCTGATGATCAGTAATGTTGGACACCCTTTCACCTAACTGTTAGCAATAAGTATGATGAGCTATTAGTATGGAGCTATTTCTTTGTAGAAATGACTATTTAAATCCTTTGCCTACTTTTAATTAGATTATTTATATAATTATTTATTTGTGTTCTTGAGTTTTAGGAATTACTTTTATATCATAGATACTAACGTTTTATTAGATATATGGTTTGAAAATATATTCTCCAATTCTATTAGTTGCCTTTTCACTCTGTTGATTTTTTTTCCTTTGGCTGTGTAAAAGTTTTTAGTTTCATATAGTCCCACTTATCTGGTTTTAATTTTGTTTCCTGTGTTTTTGGTTTGATATCCAAGGGATCACTGATAAGGCCAATAACAAGAATGCATTCTGTGACATTTTCTTTTAGTTTCAGTTCTTAGGTTCAAATTTTTAGTCCATTTTGAGTTCACTGATTTCATTTTTCAATTGTTCATTAATGTGTTATAAAAATTTAATTTTGCGTATTAACTGTTTCCTATGAGTGCTACATTCAATTGTTATATCTAATAGCCTTTTCCCCAGGGCATTTCTTAGGATTTTTGAGATATTTGTTTTATATGTCAATAAAGATATCTTATTTCTTTCTTCTCAATTTGTATTCTTTTATTTTTTCCTTCTCCTATTGTTCTGATGGGAATCTCCATTACAATATTTTCCAGAGTGGCAATAGTGAACATCATTTTCTTTTTTATGACCCTATGGGATAGTTCATCATTAACATGTATGTATGATAGAAGTTACACAGATGCCCTTTACTTAGCTGTACAAGTCTTTTTAAAAAATATCAATGTATAAGTGCTCTTTCTGCATCTATTCATTGTCATATTTTAATATATTAATGGAATAAATTACAATGACATCTAATTATGCCAGACTAATGATCCTTCATAAACTGAGTACTCTCTTCTTTGTAGCTTAGAAGAATTTGACTGTATGACATCTGAAAAAAATTAGAATTCATTCGTTCAGTGCTAAAGACTTAGAGTTTCTTTGAGGGAAGTTTAAACCACAAATTCAGGGGGTTTTTTAACATAGGGATATTTACGTTACATATTTTTTTCAGAAGTAAGCTTTAGCAGATAAGTTATTTTGAGGTTCTTTCCCATTTTATTCAGTTATCAAATTGCCATGAAGTTGTTCAGACTATGTCCTAATATTTCTTTTTATTAATTGAACACCATAGGATCGCAGCTTTGCTAATCTTTTAAAATTCTATGTCATCTATGTTTCCTCTTTATTTTTCTTATTAGCTTAGCTTAGCTAGAAGTTTATCAATTTTATTGATCTAAGAAAGGTGTAATTTTTTCAGTTTTTATTTTTTAATAGTAAATGTTTACATGTCATAATGATTGCATTCTTTGTGGAGAGTTGATAGAAATACATAACATATCAACTAAGGGATGTAAAAGTGAAATTTTGAACTTCTTCAATTTATTTTAGTCTTGTGTTTTTCATTAAACTTACTTTTCTCTTATCATTAGCAGATCTTTTCTTTTATCTATTTTTGGATTCTTCCCTTTCTTTCTTTCTTTCTTTCTTTCTTTCTTTCTTTCTTTCCTTCTTTCATTCCTTCCCCTCCCTCCCTTCCTCCCTCCCTCCCTCCTTTCCTTCCTTCTTTGTAGTTAGCACTTTTAGGCAAAGTATACAATTCCACAGAAAATTTATTTTCAATGAATAAAAAGTTACATATTTTATATTGTTGGGTGTTTGATTTTTGAATTCCTTTAAACAGGGTTTGATTTGTATGTAAAGCAAGGAATCTATTGGATACCTTAGAGGCTTTTCCTTAAGATTTGTTACGTCAAATGCTTATTTAGGGTAATTTATCCCTATTACTGTCGCAGTGCCTTTTTATGGTCTTTTCTCTTGCTTTTATGTATTATTAGGTTTTCTCTGGTTGGCATGAAAACAAACCATTTATAGATTTCTGAGATCTCTGATAAATGCTTAACCTACTGCTTTCCATTATTTTTCACAACTACAAGTAAATTAATGATTTCCCTAATAAATGTCCAGAGAAATATTAAGTCAAAGATTTAAACAGGCACTCCTCTCTCTCTCTCTCTCTCCCTCTCTCTCTCTCTCTCTCTCTGTCTCCCTTCATATTTTTTAGAATTATGTGATAAAATTGGCTTTCTGAAATTCCAATCTTTCTCTGACTCAGCTGAGTCCTGGTGTCTTTCGGGAGCCCCCTTCCCTACACTGTAGACTGGAAACTGCCTGAGACACCACTCTGCCACAACAAAGAGCTTCACCTAATTCTTCCAGGGACTGCGATCTTGTGCTCTCATTTCCAACGCGTGGAGATTGTCATTGGACATTTTATTTCACTTCCTAGTACTTGAAGATGAGAGAGTAAATCTAGTCTGTTACTCTGTCATAACTAGGACCAGAAGTCTCAAACAATTTTGAATTACATAACTATATATACTTACATAATATATAATGTGTCCTTACCCTGGTTAAAAAGTATTAGCATAGGTTAATGGATCATCACATTAAAATTTTTTAATTATGAAATTTATGAAGGATATCTAATAAAGAAAATGATGTGTTTAATACTCAACAGTCACTCAGCATTCACAAAAATGTTTTTAGATTCATTTATATTTACATTCATTCATTCACCAGTCATTATTATTATTTACTTACTATATAGTATAGTATGTAGCATATAACCCTAAAGAAAATGTAAGAATAATACAATTTTTATGCATTTAAACTACATCACATCTTTCTCTTTTCATTTTAAATCTGCTGTATCATCAGTGACCATACTGATAACTCCATAATTTGTAAATAGTGAAAAAAGTATAAAAGCCTAATTCGCCTTCTTTTATCCACATGAATAAGTCTATTCTTTTCTTCATCAGCTTCAAAGTATTTGCAAAATTTGGGGATCTTATGACCTTCTGGTTATTTGAATTACCTTGAACTTTTTTATTTCTAACTATGAACTTAAGCAGTAGTGTTCAGATGCAATGCCTAGATTTTGTTCTGGCAATAGACATATGAAAAATTCCACTTATTTTACTCACCCAGTTCCTGGATAATTTTTGGCAAGAGAGCTCCTATTATGTGTGATATTCTGGCACCAGCAGTAGTGAGCAACAGGCAGATATAAGGGGCTACATCAAATGAACTCTTCAAATGTCACTTCCTTATCTAACGCATACAATGTAGAAATTAATTTTCTACTCATCTCTAGTTAGCATTTCATGTCTCTTGGTGGTTTCCCCAAATTATTTCTTAATCTATAAGAGAATTTTTTCAAGAATCAATCTTTCCTCTATCCCAAGTGCTTTCTCCTCTAATATCTTGCATTCTTCTTAACCACAATTCAAACTCTTTTTCCTTGCTTTTTGTAAGACAGTACCATAGTATGTGGCATTTTGTCTGCATGAAGATCTACATCAGTAACAGGAGAGTAGGTAGACATTTTTATTCAGTTTATCGTAAATATACATCCTTATAATCCTTATAAGTATGTCATGGCAGAGTGATGATTTTCTGCTAGAATAACAAAAATGCATGTATCATATTTAAGTTTCATTAAGTCTAATATTTTTCTTGCCTTTGTCCAACAACATCAAAACATTAACTTAGATCATTGACACATTTTGTGTGTGTGTGTGTGCTTTACATGTCTGAAATCGTGTTTTGGCTGGTTTTATAATAGCAAACAAATTACACACAACTAGGCATTCAAAAGAGATTTCACTTAATAGAGATTGAATAAAAAAGAAATAAATGAATACATGAATGCGGAGTTAAGATTTTTCAGTGATATTTTAGATAAAAACCTCACATAAACACATTTAACTAATGACACTTAGATAAATGAACCTATGAAATATTTAAATTTGAAAACAATGTCACTCTAAGCAGCCTTTATAGTTTAACTGATACATAGTATTTGTAAGAGTCAGAATACTTTCCCATGTAAATGTTTTTATAAAAATAAAGTTAATAATATTTCAGAGTTTTTAAAAAGTTCAACTTTAATAATTTAAGCAACTGCTAAATGTGGTATTATGAAATAATTTTTGAGCAGTGAAAAGTAGCATAAATGATGTATTTGAAAAAGTCTCTTGCTGTGCCTCTAGATCAGCGCAGTAGTATAAAGGTCTCTGGAACAAAATCGATGTATCTGAGCTGTTATCTAGGGTGTGCTCTTATGCTATTTTTTGCAGAAGGATTTGTTAGATGCTTACCTGTTGTGAAATTCAACTCGATTTCTTGAGGGTGCAATCTAAGGGTGAGTTATATCATCTCTTCATAGCACTGTTATATCAGTGCCTATGTGACTGTAATTCTTTCTGGGCTCCTCTTTATTCAATGGTTGCCATACAGAATGGGGGACAAAACAAATATATGTCATGCTGTTAGAGTATTGTATGTCACATGTATTTATCAAGAGGTTAAAGAAGGAAGTGTACAGAATGCTTCTTTAGTACAAACTCTTCTATAGTAAGTTTTAAATATACTTCATTTTGAAGTGGTTAAATTAGGGAATATATATATATATAAATGCTGAGATGATTTATACAAATAATGTATATATTTGTAAATATATATTTACATATACACAAACATAAATATATAAAGATAAACTTATAAATATACATTATGTAAATATATATATATATATGCTAAGATGATTTGCCTCAAAGAGTTGAAATTAAGAAAATTAATGTCAAAAAAAGTTAATGTCTTCTTAACATTAAACACAGAAAAATGGAAAGTTAATCATTAATCAAAGTTAAGCACAGAGAATCACCTACAAATCATTTTTGTATGTCTTTTTTATATTTTCACATGTATGTAATTGGCAGATAAATACCTGCCCAGAAAGAAATTCTAAAAATAAAACACATATAGTTAATGCTAAAGTATATAAAGTATATACAAATTATTAGTCCAAGAAAGAAGAATGACATTTAAAAAAGAATCAAGCAATTGTGGAGGGTTTGAAAATTTGCATCTCTTGCCATTTTGTGAAATATTCTCATGTTAATGAGAATGCCAACTGGAAAATTCTTATTTTTGTTTTATACAGGATTAGACTGTAAGAGGCTCCTCTAAATAATTGAGAAGATTGATTGTCTGTTTTCAAGAACATCTGAATTTCTACAAGTAATTTTCCTTTAATAAAGTAGGTTTTATATCTAGAAAAATTATGAGAAAACTATGACATGCCAGCATTTATAATCAGTGCACATAATTTGATATCATAACTATGTGTCTATTTCATTGATAAAATGCAAAGCATTATGTGATTACACTGCTTTTTGCATATAAGCAAGTACTCACTGGCATTAATTCATTAATACAGGAATCTAAAAAATCTTCACATTTCTAGATGGTAAGTGAAGCTAAGTTAGTATTTAAGAAAAAATAAGGGGTTGGGGAATGTAAAACATGCTAGATGCATAATCCCCTCCCCATTTTCCTTTCTATCAAATGTATTCTGCTTCTTTCATTCTCTTTATTCTTCCCATCCCCTTCCCCACTGGCTCCTTACTCCTTCCTTCCCTTATCTCCTGCACTTTTTCCCACTGCCTTGAAGTGCAGGACTTTGAAACATACCTTGTTCTTATCTTATCTTTTATCTTTTCTTTCTCACAGCTCTTTTCTATTACATTTTGACTAAGTTTCATGGGAATCTTTATTTGTTGCAAAACTGGAAAAACACCTATTATAGGCAATCTCCCACCATAAGCATAACCACCCAAGAGGTGAATGCCCGACCCAGAATAGCAGAGTATGACTGGAAACTGGAAAGCTGCAGGTTTTTGAGCTAGCAGATATGAGCTTACTTCCCAATGAGCTTTCTTCTTATGAAATGTATTGCAATGTCTTTTTCCTGTCTGTTGTAATCCATTTAACACACCCACCTCGATGTGGGATGACTGCCTTCATTCTCTCGCTTTCTTTTTCTTAAGTGTGACTACATAATTTCTCATCCTTCTGTACCTGAGGTCAATGACCCATATAGTCTTCTTGCTTGTGGCTATGCATACCTTTTCATGTATGCTACTAGTGATTTCATTCCCTTATTGTTTTTTGTCTCCATTGTTGACATTAGTGTTTTACAAAAATGACTATAGTAATCATTCTTCTAAAAATTTAATATCCCCCACTGTGGCCCAAGCATATTAATTTATCCTCTTTGTTCACCCTTGGCTTCTGTATAGCATTAGGAACTAAAAGTGGAATCCAAATGTGAAAGTATAGAACTATTACCTTTTTATATCAATGACTTCATTATTTATTGCCATTTATTTTGTAATTATTGCTTAGGAGAAAATCTATCATTGGTTCATGCCAGCTTTAACTGCAGCCGTGGATTTAAAGACAAATTCAGATTTCAGCCTTCCCCTGGGGCTGACGGACTTCTCCTTTCAAAGTAGGACACTTCTATCTGATGGCATTAACCATAAAATCCCCCATTTCAAGTCTATGATATCCTGAAGGACAACGGCTCATTTCATTTCTTATCAAGAAATCAGGCAGATCAGTCATATTTCCCGAATCAAATGACATTTCAGAAAATTCATTTGAACCAAAAATGAGGTTTCTTCTCTACAGATTCCAATTAGTTTAAAAGTGGTTTTTTGATGAAAATTTTCAAAATAACTGTGCCGTTCATAAAAAATCCTGATTTGTATGTATATGACTATATCAACCCATATTTTACACACACACCCACTCATCTACATGTACTTCTACCCACACATCTTTTGACACATCTACACACACACACGCGCGCGTGTGCGCACACACACACACACACAGATTCCCCAAGAGCTACCAGTCTCCACCCTGTCAAGTCGTATAAATCTTTAATTTTAGTGATCAGCATTAATAGGAAAATACTTAAGATCTTTCCTCCCTCCTTTTTTTTATCCCATTGCCCTCAGTATTCCAGTGGGAGTGTACTCGCTTTTTTGCTCCCTAAGTACACAAAATTAGCTGCTTATCAGTTGATCTTCTTACATGATCCTTTAAAAACCCTTTGTGTGTGTGTACAGGCACCTATGCAGCATGCAAGGCTGCTTCTGCCTTCAGAGGAAGCCCAGACCTGCCACCCCCAGCCTTTTTCTGACCCACTCACAGGGGGCTCAGGCCTAATTAAATTGCTCTCAAAGACAAGAAGGGATGAATTTTGTTCTTTCCATTTCCCTTGTCACCCATTTAACTCAGCTGACATACACTGACTCCTTTTTACTTACGTTCAAAAAAACCCACCTCGCATGCACACACACACTTACACTCACACATGCACACACTCACACACATACACTCACCCACGCACAAAGATCCATAAAGACAGGGCTTAGAGAGCTGGGAGCAGTAGGGAGGGGATGTGTTCGTGGAAAAACTCTTAATCTGGATACTCTGTGTGATTTATAATTTCAGAAACAAACAATGGAAACAAGATAGAGAGAAAGTCCCACAGGAGGGATCTGATTTCTCTGGCTGGCTTTGATTTTATTCCATTAAACTAACACTGAAGACAACACACACGCACGCACACACATCAGTGCTTCTGGTCAACACTGTAGCCCTGTTTTTCTTTTTCCTGGGCTCAGATTAATGAGGGAGGCTTCGGCTTGGACGCCGAGCAGAGCCTGCTAACGTAGCTGTGCCCACGAGGGGCAGAGGGAACTGAGGCCACTTTGGCCAGCCGGCTATTGATTGGACTGGAGGTCGCCAGGGAGCGGCTGCTGGAGCTGCATTTCTGAACCGGGGTTGAGGGAGGGGCTGCAGAGCTCTGGCTGGACCAGACCAAGGTGCCCTGTGCAAGTCAAACTCCAATAAGGGCCTAGGAAGAGCCAGGCAATTAGCCTTTGAAGGTCATGGAAAGTTCCCTCCCCCTCTTCTCTCTCTTCACCACAGTCTCCAGCCTGCCTTCCCTCCTCCTTCTTTCTTCATCACCCATACTCCAAACACATCTGAGGAATCCATTCAATTAAATCTCTCTCGGCTCCAGCTGGCTCCTCAGTGAAAGGTCAGTAGAGTCTAGGAGGGAGAGAAAGACACAAGGAGGAGCTAGAGCTCCCAGCCGCCTCCTCGCAGCCTGCTATCCCACCACCCCAGGGCTGCCCCGCTCTGCGCTCCACACGTCCCTTCTACCGACCGTCTTTAATGACATCCGATAGTCAATCGCTCCCCAGCAGAGAGAGGCATGCCCTGAAGCATCATTGTGGTAGAGAGAGATCGATCGGATATTTTCTAAAAAGATGATAATGATAACCTGTGGACACGATGTCAGTTTGTTCGCTGTGCTTCTCGAAGGCCTATCAGGGTTTCCCTGGGCCAGCCCAACTGCTTGGAGATGCTGTGTGAGTCCTTGGTATTCTTCCCTCCCTTTATTTTGTCTCACCTTAAAGAGACCTAATGAGATGGAGGAATACTGCCCTGCTTAGCTCCATAAGCAGGAATGAGGATGACTGATCTTATTTTTCCAAAGCGTATGCTTCAAAGTTATCTATGTAAACATAAGAACATATTTTAGATTTTCTTGTAAGGATTTAGCTAGGCATGCATAGACTTAAAAAATTATTAAGTCTACAGTTTAAATTATAGGCATTAAATAATTTGGCAAAAGATTCATTGCATAAAAGTAGTTCAGAATGAGAAAGTTTGCAGAAATTTTACACACACACACAAAGGCACAGTTTTCTTTCCTTTTTGAAGAAGATAATGACCACAAGATTATGCAAAAGATATTAATACCATTGTAACCAAAGTATTCTTTTACTCACACAGCTTAGAATCACTTATATTCAATATTTAGGCATAAATATTTTATATTATGTTGCCATTCCATTATATTTTTAAAACATGGTAGTCTTACTGCATCCGTACACTTCTCATCTGTTCATATTTTCAAGGCTCTGTACTTTCAACTTTTCCTAAAGTGTGGTAATACTGGTTCTAGTCCAACGAATATCATGCTTGCAATAAGACTTTTTGTTGTCACACTATTTTCTGTATCAATGTGATGAACCAAGCTACATTTTTCTATATTCCTATTAACGTATTTGATGATACTTTTTATTTTGTGGTATAATTGGGTGAGCAATCATGTGATAAGCATAAGTTTGGTATGAAATCAAAAAATATATTTTGAGGAAAGTTCCTAAAATGTTAAATCTTTTAGAAAGGATTACCGAAATAGTATTACTTCTTTGTAGTTTTTACTACTATAAGGATAGCATGTTAAGAGACATCAAGTATAGTTAATATATGATACTTTTTTCTTGTAACCTAACATAATGTTGTCTGACATGTGTATGAAAGGTAGATGTTTGCGTGTTTAGTTAAGTCAAACATAGGTGTAATCCGAACTGGATTTTTGGGGTGTTTTTGTTGGGAGAAGATTAGGAAATACACAGGAGGAAATGGCATGCAATTACATACTTTTAAGTGCTTCAAATTTAAGATTTTCTTTATAAAGTAGCAAAAGACAATAATTAATTCCATCTGGTATTTTATAAATAATCTGTGTAGAACTCTTGCATTTATATATACACAAGATAGAATTCAGCATATTTTATAGGTGAGTGTGTATGTGTGTGTGTGTGTGTGTGTGTATGTGTGTGCATGTGTCCCCCATATAGAATCATCTGATTTTGCCAATTAAGGAATGTAATTATCCCTTCTGGTAGTGGCTACCCAAATTCCTGGATTTTCTCTGGAAACTTTTGACTACTTTTTAAACTTTTTAAAATAGTTAATGGAATTCTTAATTCATTCATCAAACACATATTTATGAAGCACTTATTATGTGTAACATCATGTCAGTTGCTGAACCCATTCAGATAAAAAACAAAGGATGAATGCACATATCCCCTGCCTTTATAGAGGCAGAGTCTAACAGAAAAGAAAAATATTGCACAAATATTTGAGAGTACTAAGTCAACAGAGAAGTCCAATATCTTATGGGAACATATGACAAGCCAAACAAATGGAGGCAAAATATCACCTCCGTGCATTTGTAGTCACTAGCCACAGTCCCTGAGTTACTCCCAGGTACCTCTTGATTTCCCCATACGTGGCATTAGTGGACAGAGTTCTCTTAAGAATTGAAGTTTGGGTTGTTGAATTCAAAAGCACAGGGAGTCTGGAAAACAACACAAAGAAACAATATCAGAAGGAGTGATTTGAAAGGATCTGAGCACAGAAGTAACAGTGTCTGGTACAGTAATGAAATAGGATTGTTGGTTTATACATGTTTATATGGGTTATATAGATGGTTAGCCGCTTCACTCACTGATAGAGGAAAAGTAAAAGAAGTAGTGTATTGACCAAATGTATATGGGTGAGATGATAAATTATGTTTCACATTGGTTAATTTGAATTGTTTCCGAGATACTATCTAAGGAGTTTAGTATTGGTTGAATGTTTAAGTCTAAAATCTCAAAAGAAGAGTTTGAAAAAGCAAATATAGTAAGGTTGCAGGATATAAAGTTAATATATAGAAGGCAATTTCTTTGCCACATGTCAGCAATGAGCAAGCAGATTTTGAAAGTGAAAATACAATACTATCTGCATTAGTAGACTCAAATTTAAAAACGTAGGCATAAATATACCAAAATATGTACAAGTTCTATATGAGGAAAACTACAGAATTTTGATGAAAAAAATTAAAGAAGTATTAAATAAATGATAGATATTCTATGCCCATGGATAGGAATTCTCAATATGTCAGGACGCCAGTCCTTTTTAACTAGATCTATGGATTCATTGTAACCTCAATGAAAGAAATCACAGCAAGTTATTTTAACATCAACAAAATTATCCTAGAATTTATAAGGATAGATAACATAATTGCCAACACAATATTGAAGAGAATTTAATTGAAAGACTCACTCTTCATATCTTCAAGACATTATAAAACTACATCTGAGCTTAATAGATCAATGAGAGTAAGTGGAGCACCTAGAGAAAGACTCATGAGTGAGCTGAATGCCGACAAAGAGAAAAGGTAACGCAATGGAGAAGAATTAGGCTTTTCAGCAAATAGTGTCAGAACAATCAGCAATCCACATGCAGAAAAATCAGATCTTAAATAATTCAAAAAATTAACTCAAAATATATTAAGGATGTAAATATAAAACACAAAACTATAAAACTCCTAGAAGATCACATAGGAAAAAATCTAGATGGTCACATAAAGTACTTTTCAGCTATAACATCAAAGGTACAAATTATTAAGGAGTTAATAAGCTGGACTTCATTAAAATTAAAAAGTTCTGCTCTGTGAAAATAGCTATCAAGGGAATGAAAAGAAAAGCCACATTCTACGAGAAAAAAATTGCAAAGGACATATGTAATAAAGGACTGATATTCAAAATACACAAAGAACTCTCAAAAGTCTATAATAAAGCAACCTGAATAAAATGTGAGTTAGACCTTAACAAATACCTCACCAAAGAAGATATAAAAATGGCAAATAAGCATATGAAAAGATAACTTATGTTATCAGGAAATATACAATGAAATAAGATGCCACCATACTCCTATTAGAACGGTCAAACTCTAGAACATTGATATCAAACACTGATGAAAATGTACAGAAACAGGGACTTTCATTCATTCCTGATGAGAAAATAAAACAGTACAGCCAATTTGGACAATAGTTTAGCAATTGTTTACAAGAGTAAACAAATGGGCTTTGTGAATATTATCCAGAAAATGTAGTTTTTGATATTTACTCCCAAACAGTTGAAAATTCCTGTCCACTGAGACACCTGTACATTATATGTATAGATTTATTCATAATTACTTTTAGAGTCTCGGCTTTCAGACTATTAGGTAAATATTCATGCTAATGGAACTCAAAAAACATGTACTGATAAACTGACAGATGTCTATCTTTTCAGATAGGAGGGCAAAAATATCTTCTTTTGGCGACATGTGTTAAGTATTTGGAGTTAATAAATTGCATTGAGAATTTTCTTTAGTTTAAACCAGTTATATTCCTGTTCCTAGAAGGAATATTTGTCACATATTAATAACAAAAATGTTAACAGTCAATTGCTCAGCATTTTCTATTTTCCAATAATTATATATATGCTTATTATATATATTATATATAATTATATATATGTTTAGGCAAAGAGTTTTTTCTTGAAACTGCAAGTATATATAATAAATGAAAGTTCTCATAAGTGGAGGTTTATGCTTACAGATTTATAGTATCTGCATTCATTACTCAAAAGAAAATAAAATTTCCTTGATCAGTTTCAAGGTCTTATTTATTCATTTCAAAAATGTTGTGACACTACACAGGTTTCCCTGTGGTATGCTCCTGGACTAGTTTAAGCATTAGATGTTTGTTTGAAGCACTTATTTAATGTAGCAGTGTAAACAGGGAGGGAGAGATTAATGACCTGTGTTCTTCGATTTCACTGTGAAGCTTCATGCTATCCTAGTTAGCTTCATAAAGCCATTGATAGTTCAAAAATATCTTATGAATGACTTTCATGAGTGAGGTTAAGTTTTAGACAAAGATTACTTAATAATATAAGAACTAACATGAAGATTACTTGAACAATAGTATTCAACTATAGTTGAATATAGTCACGACATGATTCAACTATATATATTGCTATAAAATTAGTTACATGTGGCATATGGAAGTGTAATCTTTGTAGGAAAACAAAATAAAATGAATTCCAGTTTTGGTACTTTAGCATAAGATATTCCTGTATTTTGTTTAATAAACTGAAAATTTGTCATTTAAATTCTTTTTTTAAAAAAGAGAAATCAATAATTTTTTTAAGAAATATTGCCCATGAGCACATTGCTCCTCACTCAGGAATGATAAAATTTATAACAGTGATGTTTGTTTGAGTCTATGATAAGAGAGTCTGTTGCATTTGATTTGAAATTATAGAGCAATTTGATTGTGGGAGTTTTCTTGCTTTTTTTAACATTTTATTTTATTGGTACAATTTAGGTATAAAATATAATGACACTTATCATTGGAAATTTGCACCTTTACATAATCTCTCTTGGTTCTTATTTTTCCCCCTTCCCCTGCCCTCCCTTCAACCCCTCCATCCCTCCCTATTTACAAAGACTTTGTTTCCATTTTTACATTTTCTCATATTAATTCCATTCCCTTCTTTCCTTTCCCCTACCCCTCCCACTTCCCTTTTCCCTTTGCCCCTTTTCTTCCTATTTCATGTTATCTATTATACCATTTAGTCCTTATTTCCACTTTCAGTTTCTCACACTAGAGAAACTATTCAGTATTTATACATGTGTGTCCTGTTTCACTTAAGAGTGTTGCCTCAATATGCAACCATTTAGCTGTAAATGTCTCTCATTTCTCATTCTTTATGGCTGAGTAGTACTCCATTTTATAAAAAAACCCCACATTTTCTTTATACAGTCCCAGTTGATGGGCATTTGGGCTGCTTCCAAGGTTTAGCTATTGCAAATTGTGCTGCTATGAACATGGGTACACACATATCACTGTGGTATGATTCGTTTAATTCTTTGGGGAAGATACCTAGCAGGGGAATAGCTGGGTCAAATGGGACTTCCAGTCCTAGTTCTTTGAGGTATCTCCATACTGATTTCCACAATGGTTGCACCAATCTACACTCCCACCAGCCATGGATGAGTGTTCCTCTTTCCCCACAGCCCTGCCAGCATTTGTTATTGGTTGATTTCATGATAGCACATTCTTTCTGGAGTGAGGTGGAATCTCAGTGTTGTTTTCATCTGCATCTCTCGAATGACCAGTGATGATGAACAATTTTTCTTATTTTTTTTTGCTATTTCTAATTCTTTGTCTGAGAAATATCTGTTTATTTCAGATGCCCGTTTTCAGATTGGGTCTTTAAATGTGGGAGGTCTGATTTTTTTTAACTTCTTTATAGATTCAAGTTAATAGACCTTTGTCTGAGGAACAGCAGGTGAAGATTTTTTCCCACGTTGTAAGTTGTCTCTTCATATTGTTGGTGGCTTCTCTTGCTGTGAAAAAGCTTTTTAATAAGAAGAGATCCCCTTGTTGATTGTTTGTGCTAGTTCACGGGCAACTGAGGTTTTGTTCATAAAATCTTTTCCTACACCAATATCTTCAAGAGTTCTACCTAACCACTGTTCCAGGTGATTCAGTGTTTCTATTTTAATATTAAGATCCTTAATCCATTTCGATTTTAGTTCAATGCATGGTGACATATATAGGTCTAGTTTTAATCTATGGCAAGTTGAAACCCAATTTTTCCAGCACCATTTATTAAAGAGGCTATCTTTCCTCCAGTGAGGGTGTTTGGCTCCTTTATCGAAGATGAAATGGCTGAGTGTGTCTGGTGTTGTTTCTGCATCTTCTAATCTGTTCCACTGGTCCTCAGGTCTGTGTCTTTGCCAGTACCATGCTGTTTTTTTCAAAGTTGCTTTGTAGTAGAATTTCAAGTTGGGGGTTGTGATATCCCCTGCCATGTCTCTGTTGCCTAGAATTGTTTTTGCTATTCTGAGTCTCTTCTGGTTCAAAATGAATTTTTGGATTCTTTTCTCAAGGTCCATGAAGTATGCTGCTGGGATTTCAATTGGGATTGCATTAAATCTGTATAGCAGTTTTGAAAGTATTGCCATTTTCACTATATTGATCCTTCCTACCTAGGAGCAGAGGATGTCTTTCCATTTTCTGATATCATCTTCAATCTCTCTTTTCAGAGTGCTACAGTTTTCAGAGAAGAGGTTTTTGATTTCTTTCCTTAGGTTGATTCCTAGGTATTTCAGTTTTTTTGGATGCTATTGTGAAAGGAATTGTTTGCCCTATTTCTCTCTCAGCGAATCTGCTGATCGTGTACAGGGAAGCTATTGGTTTTTGTGTGTTGACCTGGCATCCAGGTTTCTACTGAATTTGGTTATTAAGTCTAGAAGACTTTTGGTGGCATTCTTGGGGTCTTCTATACAGAGTATCATGTCATCTGCAAAAAATGACTATTTGACTTCTTTGTTTCCTATCTTTATTCCTTTTATTTCATTCTCTTGTCTAATTGCTTTGGCTAATGTTTCCAAAACTATATTGAACAAGAGTGGTGATAGAGGACATCCTTGTCTTGTTCTTGATTTTAGTGTGAAGGATTTCAGTTTTTGACCATTTGGTATGATATTGGCTGTTGGTTTTTCAAAGATGGCTTTTATCAGATTTAGGTAGAGACCATCTAGTCCGATTTTTCGTAAGGTTTTTATCATAAATGTATGTTGGATTTTGTCAAATGCTTTTTCTGCATCTGTTGAGGTGGTCATATGGTTTATGTCTTTGGCTCTATTGATATAGTGTCTTACATTGATTGATTTGCATATGTTGAACCATCCCTGCATCCCTGGGATGAATCCCACTTGATCAGGGTATATGATCTTCTTGCTGATCTTCTGCATTCTATTTGCCAGTATCTTGTTAAGGATTTTTGCATCTATGTTCATTAGTGAGATTGGCCTATAGTTCTCTTTTTTGGTTGGGTCTTTCTCTGCTTTGGGGATCAAGATGATGCTTGCTTCCAGGAATGAATTTGGGAGTATTGCTTCCCTTTCAAAGTCATTGAAGAGTTTAAACAGTAGTAGCAGTAGTTCCTTTCAAAATGTCTTGTAGAATTCAGTAGTGAAGCCATCAGGACCCGGGCTTTTCTTAGTTGGTAAGTTTTTAATTACATTTTCAATTTTGATTGATATTGGGTTGTTTAGAATTTTTAGGTCTTCTTCATTCAACATTGGCAATTCATACATATCTAGGAATCTGTCTATTTCTTCTTTGTTTTCCATCTTATTGGCATATAGTTTCTCAAAGTAGGTATTGATGAACCTCTGAATTTCTGCTGGGTCTTTTGAATTTCACCCTTTTCATTCCTAACTGCATGGATTTTGGCCTTTTCTTTCCTTTTTCTGATAAATTTAGATAACGGTTTGTCAATTTTGTTTATTCTTTTGAAGAATCAACTCTTGGTTTCTTTGATGTTTTGTATCATTCTCTTAGTTTGCATTGCATTGATTTCTGCTCTGATCTTTATAATTTCCTCCCTTGTGTGAGCTGTGGGTTTGTCTTGCTCTTCTTTTTCTAGAAATTTGAGGTTCAGCATCAGGTTGTTTAATTGGGCTCACTGTTTTCCTAATATGTGTATTCACTGCTATGTATTTCCCTAGTAAGACTGCTTTCACTGTGTCCCATAGATTCTGATATGTATTGTCATTGTCATTTAATTGCAGGAACTGTCTGATTTCTTCTTTAATTTCCTCTGTGACTCAGTGGTTATTCAGAAGTGTGTTGTTCAATTTCCATGTGTTTATGTAATTTTTGTGGTTTCTTTTGCTCTTGATCTCCAATTTCATTGCACTGTGGTCTGATAATATACAGGGGATAACTTCAATTCCTTTGCACTTACTTAAATACATTCTATGAGTGAGTATGTGGTCTATTTTGTAGAATTACCCGTGTGCAACTGAAAAGAATGTGTATTCTGATTTTGTAGGGTGGAAGACTCTGTAAACATCTGTTAAGTTCATTTGTTCAAGAGTTCGATTGAGTTCTAGTATTTCATTACTTATTTTTTGTCTAGTTGATCTATTTGTGACAGTGGGGTATTGAGGTTCCCCTTTACTATTGTATTAGTGGTTATTTGATTTTTCATGTCCATTAGTATTTGTTTTATATAGTTGGGTGCACTAGTGTTTGGTGCATATATATTTATGATGGTTATCTCTTCCTCTTCGATTGTTCCCTTTACAAGGATGTAGTGTCCTTCTTTGTCTCTCTTAAGCAGTGTTGGTTTGAAATCCACTTGACCTGCAAAGAGGATAGCTACTCCTGCTTTTTGGGGGGTTCCCATTGCATAGAGTACTGTATTCCACCCTTTAACTTTCAATCTATGAGTTTCTTTTTGAATTAAGTTTGTTTCTTATATGACGCATATTGTTGGATTTTGCTTCTTGACCCATTCGGCCAGTCTAATTCTTTTGATTGTTGAGTTGAGACCATTAACATTGATTGTAATAACTGATACATATTGACTTATCATTGTCATGACTTTTTCTTTTTGTTGGATTCTCCCCCTTTACATTTAGTTTCTTGTCACACCCAATGGATTCATTCTGCTGTGCTTCCTGGGGTTGTGATCCTTGTTGTCTGTTCCTAATATATTGTTTAAAATTTTTTGGAGTGCTGGTTTGGTATTCATGAAGTTCCTAAGGTGCTCTTTGTCATGAAAGTATCTTATTTCTCCATTGATTTTGAAAGACAGTTTTGCAGGGTACATCAGTCTGGGTTGGAGGCTGTTTTCTTTTAGGGCTTGGAATACGTCACTCCAAGCTCTTCCTGCCTTGAGGGTTTGCATTAAGAAGTCTGCTGTGATTCTGATGGTCTTTCCTTTGTATATGATTTGTTTGTTTTCTCTAACTGCTTGTAGAATTTTGTTCTTCTGTTGGGTTTCTGGAATCTTAACAATTATATGCCTATGTGTAGGGTTTTTTGATCAAGACTAGTTGGAGTCCTATATGCCTCACTTATCTGTATGTTAAGCTCTTTTCCCCTGCTTGGGAAATTTTCTGTCATTACTTTTGTGAACAGTTTTTTTTTTATGCCATCTGCACTCTCTCCTGTTTCTTCATTGACTCCAATCAGTCTTATGTTACTCTTCTTTGCATCATCTAGCAGTTGGTGGATTGATTTCTCATGGCCCCTTACAATTTTGAAGCAATTTTTCTTTTCCTGGTCACTAATTGCAATCTTATCTTCTATATTTGAAATTCTGTCCTCACATTAGCTCATTCTGCTGTGTAGACTTTCAGTGGAGTTCTTAATCTCCAGGAAATCTGTTTGTATCTGTTTTATGGATTCCATTTGTTTCCTATATTGGGATTCCATCATGTTCCTCAGCTCCTCTTTTTTTTTTTTCAGTCTGTGTCCTCTGTAGATTTATTAGTCATGTTTTGAACTATGGGCAGAATCTCTGCTGTTATCTGAGAAATTATTTCTGATTTTATTTTTTCCAGATCCTCTTTTGTTGCCAGTTCAGGGAGTCCAGGTGGTTGAGTATCAGAGTGTTCCTTCTCCTTTCCCTTTGGGGTTGCTGTAGGTGATCTGGAAGTCTGGTTTTGAGACTTGTTTATGTGTCTTCTCATTTCAGTGGGGGAGGGTGCTGTTGGTCCTCACATGGCTCACTTCCTCTGCACTGGAAGTGGTGCAAGGGCAGCCCAGTAGCCCCTTCCTCTGGGCTGGGAGCAATGGAACGTGGTGGGAGTTTTCTCATACAGAAAGCCAGCCCACTCATACAGCCAACATGAAAGAGGACAGAGGTACAACATTCAGGTGAGAAAAAACAAAATTAAAAATCTTATGTCCTTTCCTGAAATGGCACCATAAGCCACGATTGAAGTTGAAACTAAACTTGAAGTAATATGAGGAAGTGCATTTCATTTTAGGTCATTAAAAGTCAGATTTCCTAACACTTGCAACTGAAAGAACCTTTATTTGTACAATAAAATTTTTGGATAAAGATGAAAATGTTGGTCAACAATTTCCTGAGAAAAATTGATCTACATTAAAATGATTGGCACTATGTATAATAATTAGAAAATTACACACCTGTTAATGCTCCACTCAAAAGAGTGTATTTTCTTTTCATGTTTTCCATGTCAAATTGAGTGCTAATTGATCCTCTTGGTCATAAATAGTTAATAATTACCATTACCTTGTATTCAGTCTCTTACAGGTGCATTGGATTTTGGTACTTAAATTTCTATTGCATCAAAAAATTGCTGAATTTTTATTCTAAAGCTGTGGTCTGGGTTAGGAATATATAAGTTCTTAAAATAAACACACACGTGTGTTAGATCTTTTATTTAATATTGATTTCTACAATTCTCTGTCCTGTGTAGAGTACAATATACTTTAGCTCCTCATGAAATCCTATTTCATATCCAAATGAAATTTGACCACATATTCAAAATGTGAACTGTTTAAAATACCTAAGTCTTTGAATAAATTAAAATGAAAATTTGTACAATCTTTCCCTGCTCTCTTAGATTTTTTTCACTATTTTCTTATCCTCCCCCAAAGTTAAATCACATATTATTTTATATTTAAAACTCCATTGACCTTGATGTTTCTAATTGACAATAACAAAATTTGGAAACACTGAATTACACATAAAATGGGACCAGTGGTGATATATTTATTTCAAAAATTTCTGACATACTGTTGTTTCCATTTACAACATAAGGTTCATTGAACAAATGCTCTGAATGTTTACCATAATATTTGCATCTTGCTTATAACAAATTGCTAACCGGTAAGTTTATGGGATAGCATATGGGTCTCGGTTCTTCGGTTGGCGGCAGTTAAACAAATCCTACATTTTTGCACACAAATAAATGCTTGAGAAAGAAACTATCCATTTTATGTAATCATATGTCCATTTGGATGTAGGTCAAGAAGGAGTTGATAGTCTGCTTGTCAACATAAAACCTGCCCCGTGCTGATTTCTATTTAGTTGCAGGGGTTGGTTCAGCTAGCTGTGTGTATGTTACAGCCCATATGCACAGCTACGTGTATGTTACTTCCTGTTTGTAGAGAGGCCAGATGGACCCTCCCTAAGCATGAAACTCTTACGGTATGAGGACTAACTATGAGCAGTTTAAATAGCTTGCTCTTGTTTTTTAAAAAAATGATTCATTCTAGGGTCCATATTTTTAATAGTTATTAGGGATTTTGAACTGCAAAAGAGTTACCAAATTCTATTTGTTCATGCTGCTCTGCAAATGGACCATCAGTGCCACTTTGAGTTATACACAAAACCATCATTCCCATTATTTCTGATTTCTTTTTACAAATTATAGATTAACATGCTAGAAATGGATACTTTGGAAGTAAGTTCTATGTAGTGATTTTTAGTTTTTATTGTACCTCATAGAATATCTACATATAGGAGTTTTTCTACCTCCAAACATAATAATTTGAAATTAAAGTTAAATTCTGTGGATAAATGAAATGTTCAGAGTACATAAAAGGACTTATAATGATTATTGGTGGTAACTTTCTTGGGGAAACATTTCAGATACAAAGAAAATACATAAAATAAATAATTTTACCCATTTTGTGAAGCAAAGATTGTGTTTTCTAAATCATTCTATGGAATATCAACATGAAGAATACATCTTTGGGTTAAATTCTTGCTGTTATATTTGAATATAATAAAATTTCATATAAAGTAGTCTAAATTAATGCTTTTCAAAAATTTATATCAAGACCTATTAATCTTAATTATTATATGGTGATATGGCAGGTTAGAAACTTTATGTTTTTCATGTTCATATGACTTATTATGCGCTGAATCTAAACATCCATAATTGAAATAGAATAATTTACAAGGATATGTTAAAATATGTAATTAACAAATGTGAAGGTCCACAGAATATTTTGTTTCGTATACTTGTTTAGTGGAAAAGAGAAAGAAGATATAACATGCAAAAAATTTCTGCAGGCAAAGCAGTCAAGCAATTTAATTATCTGTTACCAAGCAGGTCATCAAGTGAAAGAAAACAAAGCTCTAAATGTAAAATTCTACTAAAAAATATGTTCACTAAAATTCTATCACCAACATTCTAAATGTTTTTGTACATATAATTCAGAAGATGAAAATAAAAATTAATGAATTCTAACAGGTCTAAAAATTTTATTTTGAGTTCAGAGTTTAAAATTTATAGTCTCAACAAAGTATTTAATAATATAAACTTTAGAGGAATAAAGGAAGAAAGGGTTGGGAAACTACAGTAATAGGGCAAATTGAGAAATTTTAGTGATTTTATAGTAATCTGTCATGAGAAGTGAAGTGCCTTGCCTTTAATGAACTAGTCATCTCTTAACATTATTTTCTATCTTTTAACTCGCAAGTTTCCTACTTCTCGAGTGTTATTTTAGATGACAGTTTAGTGAAACACTGAAACTTTGCTCAAATGAATAATTTTGCTCTAAGAAAAAGATGAAAGGAGCAAAATTTTCAGACTCATTCATAGAAAATCCTAAGTATTATGTAAAGAACATCTCCTGCGATATTATGAAAATATCCTTGTTGAGAATTATTTTCATAAGCTGGAGAAGTCAGGACAAAGTTGTCATTGTAAATTCTATTTCTGTAGTACTTGATGAATAAAGAATTGTTTCTTTTATAGTATATAAGAAAATTATTTTGGTTTACTGTAATCTGTTTACTCATACACAGCATTACAGGTGGAACATTTTACATGAACAAATATTGATTCATCATATATCATCTTAGAAATAAGAGAATTCACAAGTTTCTCACCTCTAGTACTATTAGCATTTTGAGGTAGTAATTAACTGTTGGGGGCTCTTTTCTGCACACTATCAGATGTTCAGCAGCTTCCCTGACTTCTGACTACTGGAATCCAGCAAACAGTTTTCCCTGAGTTGTGACTCTCCAAATATCTCCAGACTATGCAAAATGACTTCTGGAGGACAGACTCAATTCCAGGTAACCACAGACCTAACAGCAAATACTGCTAAATTTTTACTCATTTTGTTTTGCAAGAAAGTAGACAATAATAGAAATATATTGTTTTACAATTTTAATTTTGTGTATGGGAGGGGGGAATTAAATGCAGAGCCTCCTGTACTTCTATATGCTTACTATGCACTCTACTACTGAGCTAAACCTTGGAACATTAAAATAGTTTTATTTATATAAAATATAAATAAAAAGTTAGTATATCTTCTACATTTATAATAAAACAGGAGGATTTTTGTTTGTAATATTTTCTCAAGTACAGAAAGTTTTTATCATTCAAAAAAAGACATATATAATCATACTATATATACTATACTTATTAAAAGAGATTTACACAGCTTGACAACAGGAGAAATTAAAGTTGTTTTTTGGATCATGAAGATAATATTTACTTTGTAATGTATAGTGGCTCTTTACTTTAATAGTTTAATTTGATGTAAGCTACATAACTATTCCCCAGAGAAATAGTAATGGATACAAATAGTGAAAAATCAAACAAAGAAAACACAAAAATCATTCACTCTGTTTTTCCTTTGAGATTATTGACCATTACCTAATTTTATTTAGTTGGCCAAAGTTGGAAAACAATTACTGAGAAATTTCTCCTATAATCTAGGTATGTGTTTTACTTTAATGTTAATAAAGTATAACTAAAGTAGAAAAATAATTACACACAGTATATGTTTTAGTCCCATTTACTACTAAGTAAAATTTTAAAGACATTATAGTACTATTTGATTTAGAGCAGTGACATAAAATATAAGACAAGAGGACAAAATATCTTCTAGATTTTAAGACCAGTATAATTGTTTCTACATTTTCATTATTTATTAGAAAACTTCTCATAAGAAATTATTAGTATCTTTAAGATAGACACCAAAATTTACTAATGGCTGTTACTGCTGTATATTTGTATTGGTATTCTGAAGTATATAAAGTAAAACACAAACAAAAAATTTTCTGTTAATAATTTTGGATTCAAACCTTTTAATATTTTGACTTTATTTTCACTATCTGGACAACTATATTTTTAAAAATAGAAAATGGTCCCATTCAACATAGAGACAGGAGACTGTGTCAGATGCAGAAAAAAACCTGTAACATCAGAATACTGAATAAAGCTAACTTTCAGAACCACTGAAACTAAACTAAAATTTACTAACAGAAATATAAATTCCAAAATATTTGGAAATGAAGCCACCTTCATCCAACTTATCTCATAGTCAAAAAAGAAGAAATGGGATTTAACAAATTTGAATTGAATAATAATGAAAGTATAATATAAGAAGTTTTATGATAGCTAAAGGAATGCCTAGAAAATAAGATGCATCTTTAAATGAAAAAAAGAAAAGATTTAAAATCGATGGCTGAAACTCCTACGTAAGAAATGGAACAATGTTTAAGTTTAAAGTAAGTGGAAGAAAATGAAGAGCAGAATTAAATTAGGGGTATGAATTTTTTTAAATGGAGAAAATTAATAAACCTAAAAAGACTCATTGAAAATACACCAAGAAAACTCAAAATCTTCTGTGTAGGTTGCCCAAGAGAAAAGATAAAATATAAATTATAATATTAGAAAAAAGAATGAATATTAGTACAGATTCTACAGACATTAAAATCAAAACAAGGATCTATTAGAATTATTTTAAGCTAATAAAGTTGACAAGTAAAATGAAATTAACAAATTCTTCAAAAGAATTTACCGAATATGATCAATGAAAATATTTAAATACTTGAAAAATTTATTTCAATTAAAGAAATCAAAATGATAGTCTGTACAAAGAAAACTATAGAATAGCTGATGAATTCTATCAAATATTTAAGAAAGAGTGACTGCCACTTCAATGCAATCATTTCTACAAAAAAGAGAAGTGGAGAAATACTTTTGTATTTTTTATGAGGTCAATACAATCTTACACTACAATGAGATAATTTACAAGAAAACAGAAATATAGAATCTCTCATACCTATACTTGCAAAAATCATTTAAAAACTAGCAAACTCAAGCCAATAATATATTAAAAAGATAACACTTATAACCAACTAGATTTACCATGGCATTGCAAAATTGTTGTAAAAGTTCAAGATAACCAATATGAGGCATCATATAATGAAATAAGATCACTTTTAGAAATGCAGAAAAGGCATTTTAGTAAAAACATTCACCCATTCATGGTTTTAAAAAGATAAGAATATGGGACTAGAAATAAATCATCTTAATCTGGTTAAGAATATGTATTGTTAAAATAAATCAGCTATCATTATAGATAATCTTATAGTCTAAGACTTTGAATGATTTAGAACCAGGGGAGAAGACTCAAGAATTACGGTCTCATGATTCCTCTTCAACTTCATACTAGTAATCCTTGCCACTCAAGCAAGGTAAGCAAAAGAAATGAAAGTTGAAAGATTATAGGGTCTATATCTGCAGGCAGTATAGATAAAAACTGAGGAATCTATATAAATCCTTCTAATATAATGAGTCAATTTAGTAAGCTCACCAAGATCAATATACAAAAATCAATGCTTTAATAGCAATGAACAATTGGATCAAGACATTTAAAACTAATATTACTAGAAATAACATTATAAAAATGAAAAACTTGGGATCAAATCTAACCAAACATGTAGAAATTGCTTACTAAAAATTACAAAACATTGTGAAGTGAAATGTTATAAGAAGATCGAAGTAGACAGATAATATTTATGACCTTTGAAGTGTATCACTATAATGCAGTTATTTTCGAGATCATTTGCAGCCTAATTATGGTATACTTTTTATTATAAGAACTATCAATAATGGGCTGGCAGTAAAGATGTTCAGTGACCCTTGCCCACACACATCTATATGAACCTGAATTAGTAAGGCATGATCTTCTAAATTATTGTAATAAAAATTTTTCTGACTATACCTCTTTCAACTTTTCCTGATTAGTAGCTTCATAATATAGTTGAGGCATTGAATACTTCCAGAAAGAGATAATCTTTTGCCAATACTTGGGTTCTCTCCTAAAAACATGCTAATTGCCCCTTTGGAAAAGTCATAAAATAGTTTCAAGTATTTTGAGAAATTATTAGCAGTAAAATATGTTGAAAATCATATGACCATATTCCAGGAGTGTTTATATCTGGCTTTTTATTATTTTTGATTAGTATGTATCTCTATCTTTACAGCAGTATTACAGTTTGACTACTGAAGTTCTTTAGTAAGTTTTGAAATGAGAAAGTATTAGTCCTCCAACTTTGTTCTTCTTTTTCACGATTGTTTTGGTTATAGGTAGAGGTAATCGATTCTATTGTCCACCAATGAGTATGAAATTTTTGTGGGTTGTACATATGTAATTTTTATAATGTTTATTCAATTTCCAGCTATTTCTAGATTGTTGAGAGTTTTTATGATGAAAAAAATTTAAATTTTGTCAAATATGTTTCCTGAATAAATTTAGGTAATTATTTCCACTTTTGTTCTGTTACAGTGATATACACTATATTAATTGATTTTCATATGTTGAACCATCTTTGTGTTCAAGGGATAAATCATAGTTGATCTTGGTGTATAATATTTTGAATATGTTGCTGTTGATTTGCTAGTAGTTCAGCGAGAACTTTTGTATCAAGGTTCATAAAATATATGAGTGTATTTTCTTTTCTTCCAGTACTGTCCTTGTCTGATGTTAGCACGTGAATAATGGGCTCAGAAGGGTTAGGAAGTAATTCCTCCTTACCAGGTTTCTGGAAAAGTTTTAGTATTATTATTATTAATTAGATATTCTGCAAAATTTACCAGTGAAATCCTTGGGGATTTTCTTTGTTGGGATATTTCAATTATAGATTCAGTTTCTTTATCAATTATTAGACTACCCAGGTTTTCTTCTTGATTCAGTCTTCATAGGTTTTATGTGTTTAGAAATTTGTTCATTTCATCTAGGTTGTTAAATTTATTACTGTAGCAGTTTCTTATAATTCTTTTTATTTCTGTAAAAATTCATCGTGTTCCAACTTTCACTTTTATTTTTAGCAAAAAACCATACTTTTTTAAAGTCAGTATATCAATTTTGTTAATATTTCCAATGGACCAGTTTTTTAGCTGCATTAGGGATGAAACCTAGGTCTTTTCTCCTGAACTACATCTTCAGTCCTTTTTAGTTTTTTGTTTGAGACAGGGTCTCAGTAAATCTCAACCTCCCCAGGCTAGGCTGGAATATACAATCCTCCTTCCTGAGCCTCCTAGGATGCTGCGAATGCATGCACCACTGCAACACTCCCAAAACTTTGATTTTACTGATTTTCTCTATTCTCTTTCTATTCTCTATTTTTTTAAAATCTGTGCTGTGATCTTTATGATCTCCTTACATCCGCTACCATTGAATTTATTTTGTTCTTTTTCTAATAACTTAAATTGTAAATGTAGGCTAATACAAGATTTTTCTTGTTTCTTTTGGGTTTTTTTTTTGATTCGGGGATCGAAGTTGGGATCTTGCGCTTGCGAAGCAGGCGACGGAACCACTGAGCTAAATCCCAGGCCCTCTTGTTTCTTTTTTTTTGGGTGCCTGGGATCAAACTCTGGACCTTGCTCTTGCGAAGGAGGCGGCAGAATCACTGAGCTAAATCCCCGGCCCCTTCTTGTTTTCTATATAAACCTTTATAGATATGAATTTCTCAATACTGCTTTTGAAACATTTCTTAAGTTTTGGTATTTTGTGTTTTCATTATCATCTATTACTCTATTTTCTCATTTTCCTTGTTATTTTTATTTATATATTTTGGTACCAGGGATTGAATCCAATGTCATCACACTGAGATATAACCTCAACCCTTTTTTTTCCCAGCGTTTATTAGTACATGTTGCGGAGCAGAGAAGAGTTAAGGCCTGAATGGCACAAAGGAGAAAGGCTGCACTCAAGGGTGATTGCACATTAGGGAAAAGTAAGACAGCTGAGGGTGTTTACAGAGATATTGGAAACCAGATGAATCTTGTGTTACTTTGACTGCTTCTGCCCGTGCTTGTGTGAATAAAAGTGAGGTGAGCCAAAGGCTCAGGCTTCTCTGCCTACTAGAGGTACGAGCCCCTGGCTGCCCGCATGTTAACATGTTAAGCTGATTTCATGTTCCTTTGTCATTCATCCTTGCTCACTCTTGGGTCAGAACAATGTAGTGAGTCTAGGTCCCAGGGCAAGGCCAGCCAGGTGAGTTGTCTACAGGAGGCGGCCCAGAGTGGGGCTCGGGACTCAGGGTTACCTACAGTTGGTGCCTGAACAGGGATCTGAGAGCAGAGTCGCCTGAAAGTCCACATTTGCAGTACATAATGATTGAATTCACTCTAGGGAATTAGTACATGTAGTTAATATGTTAACATATTTCAATTCTTTTTTCTTCTTTCCTCCACCCCCTTTTTATTTTTCCAGCATCAGATTCATTCATTTATCTTATAAGACCTTAGAAAGTTAATTTTCACATATACACATTGAAAAATGGACTAATAGGACAAAGAACATATGAAACATGTAAGACAGCTGTACAACCACTTTTATTTATTTTGAGGCAGGGTCTTGCTAAGTTCCTAAGTTGCTCACTGTGGAATTGAACTTGCAACCCTTTTGCCTCAGCCTGCCAGAGTGCTGGAATTATAGGCATACAACACCATGCCTCATTGTTGGCTGTTTAAAACGGTGCAATTTAATTTCCACAAATCTGTGAGCTTTTCAGCATTCCTTCTGTTACTGATTTCTAACATCATCCTGTGCAGAAAACACACTATTTATGTATCCATGTTTTAAAATATGTTGAGATGTCATTTGTAGCCTCATACCTGGTTGGTTCCCACAAATGTCTCATGTGTTCCTGTGAAAGATGTGAATTCTGGTGCTCTTGTGTGGAATGGTTGGTATATGAATATACAAAGTTAAAAATAATGCTTTTTGACTAAATTTTTGAAAAATATATTAGTCTGTTAACTCATGTAGAAACAAAAAGTGGAGTTGTATACCAGCTTTTATATTTGTCCCTTGTATTTTCCTTTCTGAGATCTTGATTTTTAAAAATATAGCTTTCAATTATTGTCCATTATCTTTTCATTTTTAACCTGCAGGATTCCCTTTAATGTTTCTTTTATGGAAGGTTTAGTGATAATGAACCCATTCAGCTAAGATTTGCTTTAGTCATATTTAAAGGACACTTCTGCTGAATATGGGTTTCTTGGTTGACAGATATTTTTAGCACTTTGACTATATTAGCCCACTGCCCTCCGACTTCCAGTACTTCTGATGAAGCCATTTTAAAACTTTCATTGAGTGTCCCTCGAATGTTATGAATTGTGCTGCTCTCGGGAGCTGTTTTTGACTTTGACTTTCAGCAGTTTGTGATGTGTTGCAGGATAGATTTCTTTTAGTTCTTACTACTTGAAGTTCATTAAGCTTCTTGGATGTTTATACTCATGTCTTTCAGCAATTTTTAGAAGTTCTTGGCCGGTATTTTTTTCAAGTAATCTCTGTATCACTTTCTCTCCTCTAAGACTTCCATCTTGTTGATGTTTTTCTATTGAATGTGTTCTTCAGGTTGCTGAGGCTGTGTGTGATTTTCTTTAACATTTTTACTTTTGATCTTTGGACTGTATATATAATGAGGAACAACCTTAGGTATAAGCTGAAGGTCTTTCTAGTTTTCTCCGAGCCTATGCTTTTCTATGCACTATGTGGTGACTTTCTAATTTCCTCTGTGCCACTGCTTTTGAATATAATTGTCTTTATTTCATGGTTCCCAAATGGGGAATATGGAAAAATGAAAAGAGGAACTAAGGCATTAACCCTTTAAATCTCTGGAATTTGATTCAAGCCAAAGATTGGGACTTGCAATAAAGGGATGCTGTGTAACGAGGGCTGCTGATCTCTGTTTACAGATCCACAATCAGAGACAACACTTAGCATTACAGAACTTGATATTTGGATATCCTCTTTTTTAGTCAGAGTTCTTCAGGAACTGTTAATAAGATATATGAAATACATATTTATATAAATTTATAAATATACTTCTACAAATACAAAATATGTTTATACATGTATAAAATATATATGAAATTATCTCATACAATTATAAAGTCATGCAAGTCCAAAGAACTGAAGAGTTAGTTGACAAGCTGGACATTCAGGAAGAGCTAATGTCTCAGTTTGATAAAAGAAACCAGACAGGTTAAATTCTCTCTCATTTGAGGAGAGTCAGACTTTCTATTGGATGAATTACGTGCACATTAGAGAGCAATCTGCTTTACTCGGTCTATCAAAGTAAATGTTAGTGTGTCCTAAAACACTGTCACAGAAACACTGAGAATATTGTTTCACCAACATCTCTCTGGGCATCTCACGGCTCCCTGTGTAACCCAAAATCAGCCGCCACACTCACATTAGCTCACTCAGCCTGTGCGCAAGCTGCTCCAGGAACGCATTGAGAGCTACCTGTTGTACAGTCAGAATGTGGAAATGAGTGGTTACTACACAGGAAATACCTAAACATTATGAAAAGTAACACACGCTTACTATCTAAGCCTTCACGTGGAAGGTAGCAGCCAGAGTTCCAAAACTGCTATAGCGACAGACTCTGTCTGGGTGGGGAGAATGATACCTGATGCCTCCTTCTGTGCATCTTCCTGGAATTCTCTTGCATTTCGGCTCATTTGTACCTGAGTATTGTATGTAGTAAATGCTACATCATTGTTTGTTTCAACTTTATTGTCTTTCCTTGGATAATGTTAAAGTTTGCTTTGGACAGTAGTGAAATTACTGGTTGGTAACTTATTCTTCTAGAGGTTTGTTTTTAAACATTTTAGGTAAAGATTCTAATATGCTGGGTGGGGTGGCCCAGGCCTGTATTACCAGAACATGGGAGATGGAGGCAGGAGGATCATGATGTCAAGGCCAGCCCGAGCTACATAGTAAGCTGCTGTCTAAAAAAAAACCACATAGCTCAGTGGTTTTGCCGTCTGCTGCGCAAGCGCAAGGACCCAATTCAATCCCTGGTACCCAAAAATAAAAATAAATAAAAAATTAAAAATAAATGAAAAAATAACCCCCCCCCAAAAACCATAACACTATTTAGTTCTAGTTTATTTGTATTACTAATATGTAGTCTTCCATTAATCTAGGCAAACAGCTCAATTTATTCAAAGAAATCTCTTCAGTTGGGTGATGAACAATAAGCATTGGAGACATAATTTTACCAGCATACGTTCATAGTAATGGGTAGAGATCCTGAAGTGGACTCTCTTGATGTGTTTTACATAACAGTGGAGGTGCAGAATATTACAAAGAAAGACAAAAATCTTTTAAAAATTCCCATCTTTTCAAAATGTCTTTTCATATTATCTATTTCTTACCCTTTCTTTCTTATACAGTGATTTATTTAAGTCTATCTTTCAGGAAACAAGCTCATTAAACTATTACATTATTTAAATCATTAAATCATTAAATTATTTCTATTTAATATTAAAAACTGATAGGAATTGAATTTTGTTTCCTCAAAATTCATATACTGAAACCCTACTCTTCAAAGCATCTATTTGGAGATAGTGGCTATTGGGACTTATTAAGGCTAAATGATGTCATAGGGAAGGATTCTATATATGAAAAAGACACTAGACCTCAGTGTCTCTCAGGACACTCACACACACACACACAAACACACACACACACAGGTGTACAAGGACATATACAAGCTAAGGAGAGAAGCTCACCAAAGATACCCCTTTCCAGTACCTTGACTTTTGACTACAAGCCCCCAGAATTGTGATACAATATACTTCTGTTGTTTAAACCATCAAGTTAGTAATATTTCATTGTGAATCCCTGAGCAAACTCTGCCATGTTTATAAGTATTTTTCATTTTTTTTCAAAGTACTTCAGTCTCATTTGACATTGATTTTTTCCTTTTGGCATGATTTCTGGTCCCATTTTATTGCTTTTAACCTGTTAATTACACTCATTTTAAACCCTTTATAGTTGTTCCTTTCTTTCTATTGTTAGGTGAGGAAGTATTATCATCTTACTTTCTTTCTTTGTTTTTAAAATATGATTTATGTTGCGAGTTTCTGCTATAAAGGTATTTATTTACTTGCTTATTGAGGAGAAAGCCTGTATACTTTGGATTAGGAAGCATCCATTCTGGGAGGTTTTGTATTCCTTGTTTCTTTCTGTAAAGGTAGAATGTATGTCAACTAGCATTTCACAATGGGATGTGGACAAACCTCAAGGTGCTACTTTATTTTTCCTTTGGTCTGTTTATATTTTCCTGACTCCATGAGGTTAACACATATTTTTTGCTTGTAATTTCCCCACTCCTTCTTTCATAGATGTCATAGCTGTTCATTGCTTCTTAATGTAAATAGATCAAGTTTAGGATGTTACATGTTTATGACATATTACTACCCATTAGATGTGTAAAATGATACTCTTAAGAACTGTCCCTGTCTTTGAACTTCCATTGAGCCATTTTGGTTTCAATTTTGAGCCATTGTATTGTTCAGATTTTGAGTTTTTACTTTCTAAAATTATAAACTTAATTTCTTTTCTGATTGTTCATTATCTAAATAACTTGTTCTCCATTTTTTTAACATTTTCATCTACGTATTGGGCAGGAGAGACTTCTATAGGATCTCAGTTTCCCATATCAAATAGAAATCTTTTTAACCTCTTTAACTCTAATTTTAAGATCTATAAAATGGGAACCATAACTTTTTACTAACTAGGTGTTCATGGAAGCAAACTAAATTAGCATATGTTAATGGATTATCATTTTTCCTGATGAATCTTAAATGTTCAGTATATGTTGTTCATTTGTGTTATAATTCACAGCAACATACACCTAAATTGTAACATACAAACCTACCAAAACTCAGCATTTGAAGCAATATGATATTGTTCACTTTTAAAGTTTTTCCAGTGAATGAATATTTCTTAAGCATTTTTCAAAATATCTGAAATGTACAGTAAAATTCTGAGAGAGATTAAAATAGCCCTTGTATTATTTGCTTTTATCTAATTTCTCCAATATATGCTGATATTCCTGTTGATGGCATTATGTTTTGGGTTAATATACGAGATTTGCAATTTTGTACAAAGATCTTATGCACAACAGTCTTCAATGTGCTGTGTTCTGCTGGAAGCATTTTTGAGTCAATGTATTTTTAATTATCCTTATACAACATTGATAACTAATGAATGGATTTTTAAAATCTTATAATTGTAGGAGAGAGGTAGTTAGGACCGAAGGCAGAATATTTGTAATTCAGAAGTTCTGGTTTTTTTAGTAATTCACTTTAATGCATCTAAAAATCTATATATACACATATCATCTTTCTTTTATTGATTAAAATAGTTACAAATCATTTGAAGTACGAAAATAGTTTTTTAAGGGAATTAGAGGAAAAAAGAGCAGTGAGAGAGAAAAGGTGAAGCCATTGAATTAAATTAGTAAATAATTAAAAGTAGGTAAAACAACAATGTTCACACATTTTTAATTGAAGACACGCTCATTCCTTTTAAAATTCATTTGGTTCTGCAATTATTTAAACTATGCGCTGAAGACAGAGTAAAACTATAGATTTGAAGATTGTTGCTGGAAGTAATATATAAATCCAATTGATCAGTCTGGTAGAGAATTGATGCCACAATTTGTACCCAGTGGCATTTTTCCTCTCTTCCTCAACTGGCTTTAGAACATTATCAGAAAGTCAATATGATATGCCAATAGCGTGATCTACTTTCAGCCATAAGTCCTTGTTCCGATTAAAACTTAGGTGCTTACACTGTGGATAAGAATGGATAGACAGTCTGACTCCACCTCACTATGTTTCTCTCAGAAAGAACTTGACTCAAGTTCACTCCAAGTTTTCATATAGTTTTTAACATTCCCAAGTGACAGTCAAAAAGCAGTTGCAAAGGGCATTTGTCTCTTCAGGATGACAAAAGAAGAAGAAAAGGAAAAAGAAAACAACAGAGCAAAATGATAGTGTGTACCCAGCTCTGCAGTCTGGTTTCAGTCTTTCTCCAGCAGCCTCCTGTCTCCAATTGTTTTCCTGATGTTCTGATCAAGTTACCTTTAAAATACACTCTTCATTTAATGCTTTCATTCTTTCTCTTTTAATTTATTAATGTGGTTACCATCTCAGCATTATCTTTAGAGCTCACTCCCTTTTGAGCTTACTCATTCTCATGAAGCTACTGAGAAAGTTTTAATGCCTTTCATTGGGTTATGTTAAGAATTTCATTCTGAAATTTTAAATCACAGATTTCTATTCTTTAACAGTGCAAAGCTCCATGAGAAGATCCTATATTGTGCATTTTATCCTCAATAAATATGCTAAGCTTTTTGGCATGTTTTAAGCAAAGTTATGTATATATCTTTCAAAAATATTAACTGATGTCTGGATTGCATACACTGCTATACAGTAGATCCCACAGAGTCTCCATTCTGGCTGGGCTAAGGCAATATCCTACAGCATGTGCTATGTTATGATTTGGATTAAAAAATGGCCCCAAAGGCCTTATGTGTTTAGAAAATGTTTGAATTATGAGGTGCAATAGCTGACTTGCTATTAGGAGTTACGGTCATTAAGAAGAGGTGCATCATTCACAGTGTGAACTGGAAGGGGACAGCTGTGTTCCTGGCTTCCTCCCTTCTCTCTCTGCTTCCTGCTCACCATGATGGACAGCCTTCTTCCACCAGACCCTTCCACCATGCCCTTCTTGTCTTGGAGCAGCTGACTATGGACTCAAAACATGAGCTAAAATTAACATCCCCTCCTTTAATTTGTGAGTGTCATGCCTTGTATCTCGGTGATAAGGAAAGGGACTAATATATGCTGCTTATCAACTTTACAGTGAAGATTAAAAATACCTGTGCAATAGAGTGTTGAGGTATAACACATTTAGATAATTTTCAATATTTTTCCATACAGGATTTCTTTAATTTTGGACATTAGGCAAGCAAGATAAAGCTTAATTATAGAATTGTGTAGTTTACTCTGAATAAAGATTTTGGATAGGTGTGCATTTATTTGTAAACTTCATTAAAAATATGTTCTCAATGCGTTCTTGTATTATGTGTGCTGGAACGAAGCTAGGGAAAGGAAGCTTGTTAATACTCTGCATGGGACCTATATCCTAACGTGCAACACAAAGTCACTTAGCAATATAAATAGATGATGATGATGAATAGATAATAGATTAATAAAGGGGCAATTACTCCGGACTAGGATGAGATCAATGATATACAGAGGTCATAGAAGACCTCCTAGATGAGGTGATATTTGAGTGGAGACCCTACAAGATATAAAGGACAAATAGAAAAACAGCATTCCAAGCAAAAAGCAAAACATTGAAAACCTCTGAGGGGTTGGATTATGAGGGGTCAGGGAATATACCTGATTATATAAGGTAACGATTACACATCACAAACATATACCAATAAAATGAAAGTTAATAAATGACAAAATTCTGGGGATACTTGTAGATGCAGAGAGAACAAAGTGAAGAGATTGTGTTGGGTTCCTTGTGTTGTGGGTTCCTATTCAAGGGATTTTTAGAAGAGTCTGGTAAGGGGAAGAGGAAAGTAAAAAAAAGCTAAGCAAAAGTCCAGCTGTAAGTGAAGACTTCACTACAACCTGATTGCTCTGCTTCTCCTGGAATCTGAATTTACAGTCTCTACCTCTTGCAGTATGAGATCTAGGCTTTGAAACATCAGCAGCATTTAGCCGTCAGAACCCAGGCACTGCCGGATGCCAGCGCTTCGCAGCAAAACAGCTTCAGTTGCTCAAGGGCCCCTCCAGAAAGTGTACGTGCAAAGCATGCAGAAGCCCTGGGGATCGGTAGAGAGAACCAGAAGAACTATCCTAGAAGACCTGGGAACACATGGAAGAAAAAGGCCAGTGCTCTGCAGTGCTTTTTGCATTAGATGTTGCCCTGAGACTGAAATGCAGAAAACGGAATACTAAAACATGGTTCCTTCAGTGACTGTGGGGAGAAGAAATCACCTATAGATATAAAATTAATTTCAACTATAAAACAGTGAGAAAGAAATATTTATTTAGCCATTATTACTTTGTGTTAAGTTTACTGTAGACGTGTTAATCTGTCATATCATCCATTCATTTTTACTTTAACCAATATATGCAATAAATATGTATGCATTAAATTGGTGAGATTAGGAGGTTGTCGTGATGTTACTGGGAAGAGACACAGGTGGGACTTGACTATGGAGCTATGAACATGGAACCAGCAGGAATTTGTAGATCTCAAAATTAAATTTTCTGCTTTTGTTCAGTCTCAATTCCTTCTTCTCTCTGTCTCTTTCTTGCTTTCTTTCACTTCCCATCCGCTCTCTTCCTCCACTTCTCTACTTCCTTTTGTGGTATGAAATGTAATTCTTCAAATTAGATGAATTATTATTATCTGCCTGTAATATCTCAACATTCATATTTCAGATGAGTACTTTGAAAGTCATCACCACTAATATTTTCAGACATTTACTTTTCACCAAATATTATCTTTACACTTAGTTTCCCTGCTGATTTTTTGGTCATCTATTCGTTACTAATAACTTGGATAAATGAGAAAAGTACATAAAACATCAAAATATCAATATAGGATAAATAGAAAATACTTGTTTTATTCATCTATAGCAAGAACACACTTCAAGATAATATTTATCATCATGATATCTTTTGATTTTCTACTGAATGAACAGTGTTTTTTTTTTTCATTGCTTTTTGCAGCTGTTTTAATTATTTTATTAAAGCAGTAGAAGGTAAGATTTCTTTATTTTGGCTTTTCCATTGTTCTTCTCTGATTGCTCACGTGAAAGTAAATGTTAAAATACATGTTTATGTGTGAAATCATTTCTGTGAGCCTGCAATGAGTGATGAATGATGTCCTGCTATGAATGACCCATGTGAATTTTTTAGATTTCTACCTTATGGAACAAGCAAATTTTGACAGTGAATCCTTATCAATTCTAAGAAACCACCAGTTTTGAATAAAGCTAAAGAGTTCAAATTACTTCTGCATGCATGTGTCTAAGTACTTAACAAAGAGCTCCCGGAATTTGTTGTTGAAACAGGAAGGAGCCGAGAGATGGAGAGAGGGAGGTGAAAGAAGATAGGAAGGAGAAATAAAAAGAATCTAGATGTGTTATGCACACGTGCCAGCTCTCTCTGATGAATATAATCATCATGTACTACAAACATGCACTAATAAAATAAAAAAAGTTTTAAAAACCAGTGTCTCTATACAAACAGACATGTTTTCATATTGGAGATATATTTTCCTGCCTACCTCATTGAATTTTGAGCCTGACACCTATGTATGCTGGGTTGATAAATATGGAATATGGAAAAGTTGTAAATATTGCAATGTTTTAGAATCATATAGTAACAGATATTTTTCCCCAAAACAGAAAATGTAATAAAGTATGAATGAGAGAGAACAAACTTTCAGATCACTAAGAAATTAATTCTGTCAGTGTTTCTAAAAATGAAAAGAGCTGCCATACTACTGAGAAATAATTTGTAGGTTTTCTTTTTACAGTTACATTGTCTGTTCTGCCTCCGGTGTTGTTTCATTCTGAAGAGTTAATGACTGAGTAAATCTCATGTGCTTTAGAATATTGCTATCATAGTTGTGTGTGTGTGTGTGTGTGTGCGTGTGTGTCCATGTGTGTGTTGGACCAAAAGGAAAGGACCTCGCTGTTAGAACTGTGGATTGTACATATGATTGCACCACAGGTTCAGTTCTCCCTCTCACTGCTCAACGCTTTGTCCAGATACTAGCTACTGTACATAAAAAGGTTTCTAGGGTCAGGAACACTTGAAAACCTTCAATGGGGACAATAGTCATAAAAGTTCATCTTTAACATGGCAAGTTGAAATGGCTCCATAAGTGGTTTAGTAAATAGATGGATTGAGAACACCGTCATGGTCTTTGAAGTCTACCAACTATTGAAAAGAGAGAAATCACACATATGCCAAAATAAGGAGGGCCTTCATTTCCCCATGGGGTTAGGAGTGGAGAAGAAAAGAATTCCCTAGAGGTGAACATAAAGTAACAAATACTTGCCTGATGATTTAATTGTGTTTTACCTCGAGTTCCCATGGGAAAGTCTGTTTTGCTTTCAGGTAGTGTTTGGAGGGTAATCCCAAAGGACAGGGGTGAGGATCAGAAGAGAGGAATGTAAGGGACTGAAACAAAGTTCCATTAAAATGGGCAATCTGGGCAATGAGGGCTTAGCCCACTTGAAGGCACATACAGGATGTCTTGTCAAATCCCGTCCCCCAGCCCCAAAGAACAGGAGAAGGAGCTCAAGGCAAACATTGGCTGAGGGTCATTGCATTAGTTCCCTTACACTTCTGAGCTGCTCATTTGTGGGTGAAGACAGATCAAGGCAAAAAGCAGAGATGACTATAGTTGGGACAAAACTTGCAAGTGAAAACTGAGTTAAAAGTTGCAGTGTCTGAGCCTGGCTAAAATCGGAGCTGAGGCTAATATGGAGCAATGTAGTGGCTCCTTGATGACTAATGCCCAGGACCCAAGATACCTGAAACTCTTTTCAGCTTTTCACAACTGCTGATAAATTCCTTATATATTCACTGGGACACTACAAATCTAGCTGTTTGGCAGCAGATGCATGAAATTGGCCACCAGTTTGTTTCTGCATAGACTCCACTCTTGGTTAAAAATAGGCAAAATTTTGCTTTGTGAAAATTACTCACTTAATGTTTCAACCCAAGCCTGTCTTAAAGGGACATTTCTTTATTTTTGAATGTTTCTGAAATACTTATATCTCGAGTTTCCTAAGTTTAAGGCCTGTGAGTAAAGCTACTGACATTTCATGAGAGCTGAATGACTGACTCTTCAATGTTTTATAAAGCAACTATTTTCACTGTATTTCTGATATATTATTATTTAACTATAAGATTGAAATCTCAGAATAATCTCACGCCTGGGAGACTCCTATAAGAAGTTATATATTCACTGAGTCTCTAGTAGGCTACCTTGACCTTTCATGTTTCAAACTGCAGTCCTTTTCCATCATTACATTTTACAGTTTTAAAAGAATATAGGGAGAAGGGGTTTTCTTTCTCGTCCTTCATTACACTGCCTCTAGGCTGAGGAAGAAAGTAGGTAAAACAAAAGATTTTTGTTTGCCTTGAACCCCAAAGAAGTTCAAATGGAAGCCTCAAGTGCAATGACCTTAATGACTACTGCTCTTTTATCGGAACTGTATGCTTAATAGTTCATAGGATATTCAGTTCAGCAGGGCACAATTTGAAATCTCATTCAGAAGACATAACTCTATAGGGAAACTACCTTTCCAGTGGGGGTATTTCCTTTGTGCCTAAGGTTTAAGAAGACTTCAAGAAGCAAAAGTGATGCTCGAGAATATTTTAAGGGTGGTCAAATTGATGGTATAAAATAAAGTCAATATCCTCCATCTTATCCCTATCAACCTGAAGAAAACTGGAATAACTGACAATTCAATTTCTCTCATGTGTTAACTTACCCAACACACTGGGAACCTAATGAGCAATAGACTGAAACACTAATAGGATAATATTAATATTTTAAGCAAACTGAAAATGCTATCCATGACATTAACACAATATGTATTGTATGTGTGTGTTTGTAGACTCCTAACCACATGGATGAGTGTGTGATTACATTTGTGTTCACACAGAAAATAATTTATATCAGCTAGCAAGAAGCTATTGGTAGATTTTCAGGATTTTTTTCAACTAGTTGGTAAATTCAGCTATAATTAAAAATTAGATCATAAAAGCTTACAAGGAAACATATAAATACTCAAAAGGCAATTACAAATACTCAACGTCATTATTTCCTATTAATGTACTAGATTTTACTATACCCATACTATACCCATACTATACCCATATATTTTTACTGTGTAGCGGGAATACTATTTATGGGCTAGCACATTTTCATTCAAGTAGAATAGGTAGCTTGGTCATAGTACAAACACCCACACTGTGGAAGTTAGCAAATGCTACAAATTAGGGCTGTTGTATTGTTTTAGTGAGTGACCAAACTTAAAAAATATTGGGGAAAATGTTAGTAATGCAAATTTAATTTTAAAAGCTGGTGTATTGTTAACCATTATATTGCTAATAACACAGACTTTTAAGGAAATATTCTCAAAGAATTTGAAACTCATCTGATTCAGCAAGAAAGTGAATCCCATCATTGAAAAAAAAGTGAAGTTTTCAGTTTTTAGTTACTGAATCACTTTTGTGTCCCTCATTATTGTAATATAAGTATTCATCACTCATGACTATAGGCTTGAAATGGGAATAATGGATAGAGATAAGCAGTGAAAACATTCTTTGAAAATAAATTTGTTATATGTAATTTAAGATGTAAATATATATAATAAACTTGCTCAGTAATTGCTTAATATTAGTAAAATCAATAAGAAACACACTTATACATCTGTTTATTATTACTTAGATATATTATCTATATTCTATAAATATATATTTTATAGATAATATATTGTCTAGATGCTTATATTCTACATATAATACATTCAATAGGTAAAATATCATAAAATATAGCTATGAATTTCTTCCATTTATCTGAAATGATATTAAAGATGAAAATGTATGCTTTTATTATATTATTGAGAATTTAGTGATATGTGATGTGACCAGCTGTGAAGATGGGAGTTCCTTGGAAATAAATAAAAAGCATTATTTTGTCATTCTTTCTCTGGTTTTGGTTGTTATTCTTCACCTCTGCTTCTGTCTTTTACTTCTCTTGAACACAGATATCTTTTTGTCTCTCTTTAGTAAAATAAGTGTTTGAGCAAAAATTGAGTAGTCTGATATACAGGTCCACAGAGGTAAAAGTGCCTAGAGCCTTCAAGCCATAATATGGCCCTAGTTATTGGACTTCTATAATATTATGGGTATGGATTTCCATTTCTTGTACTGAAATGTTTAGGAAAATGTTTAGGAAAAACTGAATGGGTTGGAGTCTACTTTTAGAATTTGGTTTCTCTCTAAATTTCTTTATTGAAATGAACATATTTCTGCCATTAGTTAGACAGATACTTAATACCTCTGAAACAGAGGTTCACAAACTATGATCAAATATGGCCTCAAACCTGGAATGGAGTATGTCCTACTCTTTTGCATATTATCTATGACTATTTTATTGCTCTAACAGCAGAGTTGAGTGGTTTGCAATAGAGATCTTATGGCCTGCAAAACCTAAAATATCTCTCTGGCTCTTTAGAGAAATGTTTTTCAGATGCCTGGGATGAAGCATGGATGACAAACTAACCAAAATGTTGACTCCTTTAATACAGTGATGTCCGTGAAGGATGAAACAGTAGGAAACAGGTGCATTTATGCCAAATATCAGTCACCCTTTGTTGGATAAATATAGACTTTTCTGAGTCAAAGAGAATAGATTTGTCATTTTCCTTTTCCTTAAAGCTTTGAAAGAGTTAAGAATATTCACTCATTTTAAAATGATATGACTATAAGAAAAATTTCAGCATAAACATAGGCTCAATTTATTTTCATCCTTTCTTAACTGTTAGGAACCATAGAACTTTACATACTCATTTCCGTAAATTTTAAGGAAAGCATTTTTCTGGTTATATTTATGAAGATATCATTTTATAAATGAAGACCCACACTTTTCTTTTTCTATTGTGTTTGCCATCTTATAATCTATATGTAAAACATAAAATGAAGTTTATATTTAGACTTTGGTCGCATCCCCAAGATATCCTATTGTGTACATTCAACTAATCCAAAAAGAAAAAATCCACAACCTATAATATTTCTGATCCCAAACATTTTGGATGAGTGGAACACAATCTGCATATACTTTGCACTAGCCTCCTCTCTCTGTTTAAAAGTATCCAACAAATCCAGTTTCCTAAACAAACCAAACTAAAGCAGCAGTGGTAAACCAAACAGATTCCTTCATTCCTGTGTTATAAATCTCCTGATACTTTCTTTCAACTTTCTTCATTCTATGTGATCCTGCTTCCATATCTCTTACAACACTTCTTGTTTGTTGACTTCTTGTACTCAGGTACCTTAATGTATAGTTTTGACATTTGCCTTCTGGTTCTCTAAAGGTAGACGGCAGTTAGAAAATGTTCCTACTCTTTTTCTCATCCTATAAAGTGACCATTTGATCTTCCCATCTGTAAACCTTTATCAGACAGACTGGTGCAGAAGCCTGGATTTGATAGCTGACTGTATGACTAATTCTTTATGTGACTCTGACATTTGTCTAAAATTTAGTATTCTTGGTACAATGAGGAGGGTGGTTTAGGTGATTCAATCCCTTGAGCCTTAAATCCACTTTTGCTTTGAATGGTTCTCTTTATATCTCTTTTTCATCCAAGCAGTTCACAAAACAGATTTTAAACCAGAGCAGCATGTTCTCTGCTAGGGGCCTGAGCCACTTCAGGACTCAATGCCCCCTTTAGTTTTAGTTTTCACTTGAATCTCAACTCTGTTCTCCATTTGCCTTCTTCCTTCCATCCTTCCCCTCCTTTTTCCCCCTCTTCTTGCCTTCCTACCTTGTTTCTTAAGAATCATTCTCTTCACTGGATATTATATGAAATCTGAATCCCATTAAATATTTTAATCAATTACTTTTAACCCAGGTACCTAGCTATATCAGGACGCAACTTTTGAGAATCCTCTTAAACAAAATATAAAAAGTGTTTTTAAAATAAAAAGAGATGGGTTCATTATGTGTTGCTAGATATGGCCCTATCGATGTAGGCATGTATTCTTAAGAGACTCACTTTCTCTCTGCTCACTGATGGGTTATTAAAGTTAGTACATGGATTTATATGTGATTCTACACTGGCTTGCATTCTAACAGGAGAGGCTTTGTGGTACATTAGAAGTATGTTCAAGGAATGTCATCGCAATACTTCAAGGGGCTTTTCTTTAATAAAAGGGCAACAGGGATCAAACCAATCCACTGAATTTGCATGTTTTCCCCTCACATTGCTGAAAACATCTTTTCAAAGCAGCTTCAAACTAGAGCAATTAGGTGGGTAATTGCCCTAGTGTGAACTTAGCTTTAAAAGCTTATTCTATGAAACTAGAGTAATTAGACTTACTTCTTGGGTCTTTTTTCTTCACCTCATTGTTCTCATGCATTAGGCTAATGTTTCTGTGCTTGGGTTCACTTCAATGCAAAGAAATGGAGGCCAGGGACAGGGGAATAGAAAAGCTTAAATGGCTAGGAAGCCCAGCAAACAAAACTGAAACCCAGCTTGTGACAGCAATCATGAAAAACTTCTGCATTCTAATAGGGCTTGTTAAACAGCATTTTAATTAATCTGAAATTTGCAACATACCTGCTTGTCACTATCCTTTGTAATAACTAGTTTGTATTCCTAAAATAGATATACAAAGTACTTCATGTTTGCCAGATTATTTAGCAATGCTTGGCTATATCAAATTAATCTTAGTTGCTAACAGGATAACAGTTTTCCTTGCTTTTTCTTCACTTTATCATGCTACAATCATTATCCAAAGGGAACATACCAGGTCAAGTGTTAACAATATGTGCATTGCAAAAATAAAAGTTAAGATTTGCCATCTGTTCATAACAGATACCATTACATCAGATTTTTTAAAAAATTGCTTTTAATCCCAATACACTTGATTTTGTTTCACTTTATAAAATCTATCATAGACTTATCTATCATAGACTTTTGTGAAGCAAAACAATAATATACAAGAAAGGGATCAGAATTAAAATGTAAGGCTATACAGCATACCTTTGGGCAATGTTTGAAGTAGATAAATTAAAGTGTAATTTCTTGAGATGTGTTCCATGGATGTAAACTGAGAGCTGGGGATGGCATGTGTAATATAATGCTCATTAAATATTTGTTCAGTTCAGTAGATTGTATGATTAAAACCTGCAATTTTGTTTTTATGTTTATGTACCAAGTGTCACTTAGTAGTGCTGTGTGGATCTTGACACTCGGATTTCTTTTTTATCCTATAGCCCCTCCAACTTTCCCCACATTGTTGGTGACATTAAATAACTTCTTGAGACTTTAGTATTTCCTGCCAGAAAGGTCTGATATTGTATATATGTAAATGGGCCACTTAACTATAATGGGGCCCACTTTTTCTCTTCAGGGCTGCATGCTGCCCTTTAGTTAGTCTATTTCTTTGTTGTCAGTCTGCCTTTGCTGTTCACCTGGATAAATTTTTTACATTGCCATAGTACTGATGACGTGGTTTATTTCAGAAATAATTCCCACTCCTTCAAGAAATGACCACAGCATCCAAATGAAAAGCTAAACAGATGTGATATTAAACCTCTGTTTTCAGAGGTATAATTTCAGCTTCTCCAAAACTGAAAGGGAAATGTTTGAGAGCAATGCATATTCAACCATTGTTTATTGATTAGAGTGGAAAGGGGTGGATGACTTCCTTGTCTTTCAGCTCCAGGTCCTGAGCTAAACCACTGCTATTCTGTGACAGCCGACCGCTTCCATCCAGAGTAAGGAGAAAGAATTGCATTCATCTCCCACAGGAAGATTCTTCTGCATAAACAAAGCTAAAAGGTAGGTACACAATAAATGTCAGGCATTCTTTTCTTTTTTAAACAATGCCAATGTGAGATGGCATGGGAAACAGAAAGAGCTTGGGCCTTGATGTCAGAGAGATTCCGGACTCCTCATTTCTCTCGAGGCCTGGAGAGATTGTGCACATCTTCTCGGAGTCTCATTTTTCTCATCTTCTTAATGTAGTCAATTATATCTGTGATTGTAGTGAAGATTAGATGCAGTTATATGTAAAGCCCATAAATGACACCTGTTATGAAAAAGTTACAAAGTATATCACACTCCAAATCTAGAGTTGATATGGTTGTGAACTCCTTGAAGGCAGAGACTTTGTCATTCATATAATTTCTGGGGCCCATCACTGTACTTAATATATGGCAAGAAGTCATGCATTTTAATGAGAGGATGGATAAATGAATGAATAAAGGAATGCATGAATAAATATAATGCAAAAGAATAGATATAGTACAGTAAATCAAAAAACATGGAAACACTTGATAGTCATTGATTTCTGTTTTCTCTGTGATGTTCAATAAAATTATTACTGTGGTAGAGAGGAAGAGTAGACTGGGAAGATGCATGGAAAAGAACCCCCAAAAGCCTAGCTCTATCATTTACTAGCAGAGATAATTTGATACAAACCTAAGAGATTTAAAGTCCTCATTTGTTAAGTGAGGGCCTTGTGTAACATGATCTCTAGCATGGGATCTGCCCTTTCCTTCTAGAGTCTCATGAAGTCCATCACTTTGAAGGATGCCAAAGTTTACACTAAGAGTGGGGACTTGTGGGGAAATTAGTCTTAATTCTCCTCTCTCCCACTCACAGATCTCCAGTCTCAACCTCCTTCATGAACAGATTTTAGCAAACAGATTCGTACGATAAATAAACAAACATGTAGGAAGGCAGAGACATTTTGCATATGGACTTACTTTTAAAGGAAAGTGGAAAAAAATATAATGAAGTATGCTTAATTAGCACAGATTCTGAAAAAAATAAATGTGTTAATTAATCACTAATTTTGATTACCAAAAGGTCATACTCATATATACAACAAAACATAAACCAGAAATTACAGAAAGAGATTTTGCCACTTAGCTCTTCTTCTATAAAAGCATTCCAAGCTCCTAATGCAAATTGCAGATGTATATATTAGGATGTGGGTGTCATGGTATTTTTTTCATAGTAAAAGCTTTAAAATTATCCTGATATTGTGGTGTCATGAGCCTTTAAAATATCTTAACTGCATTTTATTCCTCTCAGCATGTAATTACTCAATTACTCTTTCTCAAAACACTTACTTCTTGCTTTTATTGTTGGCGTATTGCTCATGTGATGATGTTACTGGGGAATCAGAGCTTCAAAGACTTTAACTTTCTCATCCAAAGTAAAATAATCTAATTGAACAGCTGTAGAAGAACAGGAAAGCAGCATGAGACCAAAAAGAGGTTGCTTGGTGGGAAGTTTGAGCTGGCAAATACCAATTCACACCTGTTTTAGGTCTACAGATAACATCAGGGGTGCTATTTAAATGGACTCTGTATACAAATTATCTATTGTTTAGACTCATTGAAATGAACTATATTGATTCTTCTTTTTGGCAATTAGTCCTGTTAAGTGGATGCACCATTTATTAGGGTACTGATTACATGGGCTTAGAAGTAGACACGGAAGAAAAATTGTGAAATCTCTGAAAGTGATATTCATACATCCTTTGGTTCCACTCACACTCACTAATGTCTAATGTTATATAGTCAGTAACATGGAACATTACACACACACAAAGAAAATATTGCAGAAACTAGGCTTAAAATGATGATTAAATGTTCCACATAAGTGCATTGAAATTTCAAACGTCAACATGGGGAGACGTAACTTTGGGTTGAAACTACCTGCTGTTCTTGGTACTAGATATTTAATACTGCAATTTTCTAATTTTAACAAACTTGTTCTCTGAGAAAAAGATCACCTTTTCTTTGCTAAACTAACATAAATTTATTTGGATAGTACAAAGTCAACCTACCACAAGCAATTAACATAAGGCATTATAATCTAAAAAGACAAAGCCCATTTGTGGCTATCAATTTAACATTCTAAATCATCAAACCATATATGGTTTCTGTTCTATAATTTTTTACAAATCAAAATTTTCATTTAAAAAATTTTAACAGGCAAACTATATTCCATTGCAGGTTAGATTTCCCAAAATACTTCTATTAGAATTGAGCATATAATCATATATTTTTATAAATAACCAGCAGCTGTTTAAAAAAAAAATGACTGAGAAAAGATAGTGAATTCAAATATATGAAAATTGAGCTGAATTGTAAAATATAAAATAAAATATCACTTTTAAACAAGTCTAATATTTTACAATAATATTAGTTCACCATACTTAGTTTGAAAATAAGTTTGAATCCTGAAATGTGCTTTACTGGAAAATTATATAGAGTCATTGGTAGATTGGTTAAATTATGAAAACTTGATGATGGGAAAGAAATGTTTTTCTGAAAGAATATATTTTTTTAAAAAGAAATTTACACCTACCCTCCAAATATAGTCCTAACATAGTGAAGTGTTATATACACATGGTAATTCCTCATGAGCAATATGATCATTATGTACTGCCAACATGGATGAACAAAACATAAAAATTGAGAAAAGTTTGAAATACAAATAATATCATGTTAGGTAACAAATTATAAGTTAATCTTCAGCCATGTGATGAAATAACTACTCTAGACTCATAGACATCTAAACCCAAGCGATCCTATCAAAAAATTTTAAATTTGCCCTCTTTCCCAACTGCTTCCCATGTCAAGTGGCTCCTGAGATTTTCTAAAAGTATTTTTAGAAACAAATTTTTGTTACAGTCTTCAACTGTAAAGGGGCAAGAGTTAATTTGCATTCGAACACATTAGCTACCCCAGTTTGGATACTGGCAAAAGAAAAGTCTTCTGGTCCAGAAATACAGAAAAGCCTACTACTCGTAGTAATAGAGTTCAACACTCACAGGGCAACAAAAACAGGGCTGGGAGAGAACAATTAACCCAGATCTTTCATACTGCACAAAGAGTATGCATGCCCTTTGCTCTGGAGGGAAACACTAATCCTATTTCCAGAAGCTGTGATCAAACTTGTCCTTGGCTACAAGGTATGCTTTTATCACAATTCCCCAGGATTCTTCACTATACAATATGCTTGAAAAGAGAGTCCTGAGCAATAGCAAGTCAGCCATTGGTTCCTTTACTTACAAAGTGCATGGGAACATAAATGAGCCATAAAAAAACCAATCTTGACTCACTAGTGAAAATGAAAGCAAGTGACTCTGATAGAGGTATATTCTTTAATCTTCTCTAATTTATTACTTAAAAAAATCATATACAAAATTCAGGATTCTCATTAGGAATGCGTTATTTGTTATGGATCTCATAAAAATTGCATCAGAGCCTAATGACTGAAAATTGCCATCACCAGACACATACACATTTTTTTGAGTGGACACTTTTTCATGCAAAGTTGGCTTACATTCCTGGAGATTGAGGAAATTGTGACACATATGAGAATCCTTAAACTTGATACCATATTTAGACCGCAATCATTTCTTTTTTAAGAAGAGTCGATTTAATGAGTTTTTATCACACCTGCCAATCAGTTCTAACTGCTAGCCAATTAGGTAGTAAGCCAATGTAACATGTTACAAAATAATAATGATCAACTTGATTTGAACGACTTGATTTTACTCCCGTCACTTTCATTAAAATGGGTCAGGCATTATAATTAGCCAAATAACTAACATTTACCATATTTCTTTCTGTGAAAATGATTAGGAACCACCACGGAAAGGGCAATAAGCTGAAAAGAATATGGGGTTTGGGAGATAGTCTTGAAGTTGATTCATTATGTACTGCCAACATGGATGAACAAAAAATAAAAATTGAAAAAAAGTTTGAAACACAAATAATAAGTTACATGGTAGCAAATTTTCTGAGGTAATTTTTCTCAATCATACCTACTTGAGAGTGCTACAAAATAATTTATTATATAATATTTGCCACGTCCCTAATATGTTAGGTGATGGCCAAGATTCTCTATACTGTCTTCTTTCGTTTTTGTTTTCTTCGTGTCTTTAGTTGATCCATGATCTTTGTGTTTTCTAGCTGATTATTCAAGAACCCAATCTTTTCAGTTTGAATTTTAACATTAAGTAAAGCTGTCTTATGTAACTTTCATAATGCAGTTTACTTTCTGAGTATCTTATGTTTTTCATACAGCAAACAGTGGATTGCAATAAATGTAATTAAAGGCCAGAAAAACTAAAGAGGGGAGAGGAAAACAGACATAAAATTTCAGTGTTAGAGATTACAACTAAAATTACATAAATCAAACAAAGAAAGAAGAAAAATGAAAATAGAGATGAAAAAAATGGGAAGAGTGAAAGCAGCTCTTCTGAAAGGAAAAGAGAACATAGAAAGTAGAAAGGAAATAACATCAGACTAAAATCAAGCCTTAGGTCTTGTTCTTCCCTAGGTGAACTTGCAAGGAATTTCACCACGTAAAGGTCAAAAATGAGGGTGACATGACAGGACCTCCTAAATTTAGCTTCAGGATTATACTCTTTCCTTATTTTTTAAAAAGTGTGTACTACTAACTACTGGACTCTACAGTATTTACAACAAATTTAAAATATAGTGGAAGGAAAATTTTACAACTTGTATTTTTCATATTTCTATAAACTGTATCAGTCACAGGGCATGCAGCTTCATTAAGTTTGTCAGTGCTGTTGCTAATAAGGCTGGTGGTTTTTTTCCATATAAAATGACTCTACTTAGAGTATATCTAATTGTCTATAAAAGAATTATCAGAGTATTCATGAGAAAGTGCCATAGACATAGACCAAACTACATGTCAGATATTTGGTAAAATATATATTTAATGCCATTGCAGTCACCCTTGAAGTTCTTCTATCACAACACAACTTTACAGAGATATCTTTAGATAGTTAACTGAACAAGTAATGTAAGTACAAATATGGCTAATGCAAAATGAGGACTATTTAGGAAAAAAAGTGGAAAATAAGGGAATTAGTGGGTAAAATCACCTGATAAAGATTATATACAGTACTATTTGCTTTTCTGAAAGCTAAAAGTTATAGAATTAAAAAGGCAAATCAGAAAAGACTGCATCACTTTTGTACTCTGACTTTTTATTTCCTGATTTTAAAAGATCTAATACTCATTAAAAAAGAAGACCTAAAATTTGAATTTTTAAAATATGAATATGTGTGCTTATTGTGTACCATATATTTTCATCATTGGAATTTTGAGAAAGATTTGTGTCTGCTCCTTGTTTCTTACAAGAATGAATTTTGTGTTGTATTTCCAGTGTCCAAAATAATGTATTGGTGACATAATAGAAGTTAGTAAATATTTGCTAAATGGATATGTATCTTTATGAAAACCTCATTAAATTTATATTATCACTTTTTTTATTGTAGAAGAACCTAAGAAATAGAAAGTTCAAATAGTTTGTTGAAGTCTACCTAACTCACAGGGTTGGAATTTGGATTTTGCTTTTGGTATTCCAAAATCTTTTCCTTCCCTTTACATTTGGAGGTTTTCTGATGAAATCAGCTTGTGAAAGTTGAGATACCAATGATAATCCAAAAAAATGATAATCCATATCATTTATTAAACATGTACTATGTATTGGATAGGTATTGAATGCCTTATTTATATCATTATATTTAATTTTTGTGGTAACTCTATTAGATTGAATGTCTTCTTTAACAATGTAAGATGTAGAACTAGGCAGCCTAGATTTGAATTCTGGCTTTTATTCCTATTAGTCATGAGAACTCAGGTAAGTTGTTTAAACTCGCATTGACTTCTCTATAGTGATGCTATGTAGGAGGGACTACATTGGTAGAAATATGTAGACCACACGATATAGTGTGTGGCAATAAATGGTGATAAGAAATTTTAGTTTCTACCCTAGGACATTCAGGTATAGCAAATTAACCATTTTTTTAAGGTTTGGGATGTTGATATAAAGAACCAATAAATAGCACACTTTGCTAGAATTTTGAGGTAGCTGAGAAATAACAAACGTATAGACTGATTTAGTATCTTTGGTCATATTTGGGACAAAATTAATGTTAAGAATTGTGCCAATTTCACAGGTTCTGATGTAAAACAAAACAAAACAAAAAACTAACAACTTCCTACCTCCAGAGTAGCTAGTAGTGGTAGTAAGATTCATGTGAATGTAAGGATATTAAAATCACAAATCACATGTAGTTTACCTTCAGTAAAATATGGGAGATAGATCCAGTTTTTACTTTTATTACAGGCTAAATGATTTTAAAGAATGCAAAATTTATTTGTGAGCAAATAAACTTAATAAAACTGAAACCTATAATTAGACTATTTTTGTTCAGGTAATCACAGGCATTATTGAGCTACCAATTGGCTGTTCCTTTAGGAATGCAATTTCCGTGCATGCAAAGGATTAACTAATAAAGACAAGTAGGAAATAGGCCATTTACCTAGAGGAAGGAGAAATGAAGAGGCTGGACTCTGGGCACTCAATTTCTCCTCCAACTACCAATCAGAGTTCACTGTTCCTAGGGAAGAGGTCAGGATTGTTATATTAGTAACAATGGTTACATTAGTACTGTCACCTTCACATGAAGGAATCTCAGGAACAAGGTAAATATCTCATTGCATGGCAGAGCAAGTATCAAGTATAAGTTTGATTTCCACATCATATCTTTATTTATTGTGCTTAGCATACTTAAAATAACAGAAAGAATGGCATATGCTAAAGAATACAATTCTGAAAATTAAGCCTCAGAATGCACTGTGACTTATGAAAAATGCTAATGGTTCAAAGAGTCATGTAATTTTTAATTAAGAGTAAAAGCTACAATTGGATGAACCAACTGTGATGAAGAACTACTGAGATATAAACAAAGACAACTGATAGATTAAAGTCCTAATTTATTAAAAGTAATTATACTTAAATGAGCTCAAGTTTTCATATGTAAAAGAATCATGCCCAAGATTAGTAAAATGTGTTTAGTATTTAGTCAAGTTAATTCCAAGATTAATTTTGAGTATTCCTGTAGAAGAGAATGATTTTAGAAATGAATGAAAGATAAATGTTGATTGTTCTAAAAAGTAGAAAAAACGAGTTAGTGGAAAGGATAATGATTATTGGCAAAATAGTACAGTAGATTACCAGATGGATAATGGTACAGCAGATTACCAGATGGATAATATGTGAACTCTTCAGAAAGAGAAGAGTGATTACTTGCATCCAGCATGTATTTTCTTAGAGTTAATTATTCAAACTCTCCTCAGTATGCTCTATGCCAAACAACTGTACCTTTTCAGAATCACTTTCATTATTTATCATTATCATCTCCTGCTCTTTGACAGCTCCTCTCCCTCATGCATTTGAAACTATGACTCTAAAAACTTCCTCTCAGGTCCAGGGCATTGTAAGACTGTGGGAGCCATCAAAGATCTACAAGTAGGGAAGCAGATTTGACTGACAGCCTCAGATCTTGTCCCTTTTTGTCCGCCATTGTTTATATAATAAAGTTGTGCTTTCTTCTGGACACTCCCAAGCAAAGGCTGAGCATGAAAACCGTGCTAATAACGGCCTGTATCTGGAAGAGTTGAGATTCTGCTAGGTGGCGTTGTCTTAAGTATTTCTTTGTTCTGACCATGGTGCTCTTCCAGGCATGATGGAATGTGAAACTTGATCTGACTCAATTCTCTTTGCTTTCCTCTCTTCTGCTACAGATTATTTTGTGCTGAATGTCCTTATTTATTCATTTTTTCCCTTTCCCCTTCACTTTCATAATTATTTTCTTCAATGAAGCTTTCATCTGTTTAACATGGAGACATTAACAATAGAGAGGTTACTCATTGGTGACAAAATGAATCATTATTTAGAAATGTAAAGCTCTTTCTCTAGTAAAATATGCATTTATGGCCCTTTCTTTATTTCCTTCATAATTTCTTACACCAGGGATATAGTGTATTTCTTCATTCTTTTTTTTTTTTTCTTTTTTTTTGGTACAGGGATCGAACTCGGGACTTTGCACTTGTGAGGCAGGTGGAAGAACCACTGAGCTACATCCCTGGCCCTTCTTCATTCTTTTAATATTGCAATTTGTATGTGTCTTGCCTTGACTAATGGACTGTGGGAAGAGCTGACAGTTTACTAGTTTGGGCAGAGCTCATAAAGCACCGGGTTTTTCTCTCCTTGCCTTCTTGTGTTGGTGTCATTCTCCGTAAAAGACCCTGCTCTAGCTTTCTAGAGCTAAGGAAAAGGAGATTTTATATGGAATACTCCTGATCCAAACCCAAAGCCTCAAGCCAAGCATAATCTATGCACAACCTGAAAGAGAGCCTCATGAAGAAATAAGAAAGAAAAATGAGTGCTTACCATTTAAGTCACTGTATTTTAGAGTGATTTATTATGTAGAATTACCTAAACGACCCAGGTTAACTCTAGGCAAAAGATTCTCACCCTTGAGACTATGGACTTTTTAAGACAGGTAACTGTTGGGAGGGAGGGGAGTTCTTCTATGCATTGCATCTTTGATATTGTTGACATTCTCTCACTAGATGACAGTATGAGTTGTGTCAACCAAATATGTCCCTCGAGTGTCAAATGTCTGTTGGATTGGAGGCAAAAACAGTAATAGTTGAAAACCACCATTCTGCACTGAAATCATTACCTGATATGGTTGTTAATGTTTGAAAATTATACAGTAGGTGCTATGGTCTAAATCTTTGTGTTCTACCAAGGAATATCCGCTGGTGTCTTGATCTTGAACTGTTCAGTCTCAAGACCTATAAGCAATAAATTTCTCTCATTTATAATTTATCCAGATTAGGTCTTTTGCTATAGTAGCCTGAAAGATTCAAGGGAGTGAATAATCAAAACTGGTTTTCCTAGCACCATGAAGATTCTTCATGCAGCATTTACCTTAACTTGAGAAAGAAGAGATTAAGTAAATCAAGCTACTGATAGGAGCTAGTATTTCTAATTCAGTGGCAATAATAGTCAAAGGATCTGTGGTACCCAGAAAAGTAGAAGTGTGAGAGTAGAAGTGAAATTAGGGATAGAAAGAAGAAAACAAGAAAAATGAACAACTCTTGCTTTTGACTCTTTTGTAGTAGTATCCCAGCCCAAATGAACATACCTAGGGCAAAATGTATAAATACAGCTGCTAAGAAGCCAAAAAGCAATGTGAGAAAACTCAATCAGCTCATAGTGCTATACAGACAAAAGTTGGAGTTCAGGGTTTTCCATGTGCACTGTACTGGAAAATCCTTGTACTTAATAATGTAGAAAAGTCATGGCTTTTTACCTAAGAACAAATTTAAGATGGACCAACTTCAATTGTAACAAGAAGCTCTCTTTGTATGTTATTTGATATCCAGAAGGAACAATTTACTTGTAGGACAAAGAACAATATCCATAGCATTATGAGTTTTTAAAATTAAATTGTTAACAACCAATAAAAAAATTAGACATGCCAAGAAACAGGACCAAGTAAACATATGAGAAAAACCAAGCAATTTAAATAAGAAAATTAAATACTAGCCTTTAAAATAACTGTAATTAATATATTTAAGAAAATAGATTAAAAGAAGGTGAATATTTCTAGAACCTGGACTTTATTAAAATATGACAGTGGGAGTAGAAAATTGTAAACTAAATTAACTGAGCATAGAATTTAGAAAACAGATTCAACAGTAGATTTGACAGAGAAAGACCAATGATTAATGATCTGTGTCCCCCCAAAATCAGGTGCTAGAAAATTAACCTATGACAGATTTGGGAGGTGGAGAGTTTTGGGTGATATATAAATCATAAAGCTTCTGTCCTTATAAATAGATCAGTGTCTGTTTTAGTATGTTTTATGCTGCTAACAACATAATATCACAGATAGGGGGCATTGTGTTTGCTTATGGTCCTAGTACAACATTTATGATCAACATCTTGAGATGGTTTTCTTCTAGACACAGTTTCATCACATGGTTCAGGAAAGGGATGGCATAAGAGGTCTACATAAGCTTTTTTTTAATACCAGACCTATTCTCCAGAAAATCTAGTAGCTCACTAATCCATTAATGACATGAATGGATTAATCCACTCATGAGTCAGAGAGCTCTAATCATTTCTTTAAGGTTCCTCCTGGTCACAACTCTTATTTTTTATAATGAGGATTAAAATTCAATGTGAGTTTCAAAGGGGGCAAACATTGTCCAAAGTTTAGCATTTATAAAAAGCCATTATGAAAAGGCAGAGGATGTTCAGTCCTTTTCGTCCTTCTGCCTGTCCTATGAGGACATAAATCTCTTCACTTTGGAGGACATGGTATTCAAGGTGCCATCTTAGAAGCAGACAGCAATTCTCCCCAGAGGCTAAGGTCTTGATTTTGGACCTCCTCTCCTCTACATCTGTGAGAAGTAAATTTCTGTTCTGCCTAAATTACCCAGTCTGAACTATTTAAACTATAACCAATTGGAAGGTAAATCAGACAAAGAAAAAATTCTGAAACTCAAAAAAGATGAAAGATTGAAAAGTGCTAAAAGAAGTTAAATGGCATGTAGAACAAAATACCGTTTTTAACTTTCTATGAACTTTCAATTGTTCTTCAAGAGACATGAGAAAATAGTGAAGAAAAATTCTTTAAACAGAAACTGGCTAAAAAACATTTACACTGGCTCAAGATGCCAAATGGACAACTACAAAGTAATATATACATATAGGCACAGCATAGTAAACTGTCTACCAAACCCAGAGAGAATCTTAGTGAAAAACAGAAAGAGCACTTTAAAGAGAGCAACAGTAGAATAAACTGTGTAAGAGAAGGAGACTACAGTGAAATTTCAACTTTAAATGACTGGAAAAACTAGTTTCCAACAAAAACCCAATCAAAATCTTCAAAAACAAAAGTAAAAGATTGGTGTTTTTGTTTATTTGTTTGTTTGTTTGTTTTTTTAACAAATAATAGACAGTTGTTTGCTATTAGGCCAAAAATAAAGAAATTCTATGGAAGTTCTTTAAACAAAATAAGAATGATAGAAATATGGAAATGCAGGAAGGAATAGAAACACTAGAATCCAAAATCTCATGAGTGAATCTCATTAGATACTCAGTCCAGGAAGATCCTCTGGGCTTTAAAATATATGTACATTTACCATCTGTCTTAGTGAATTTTTCTTTTTGCTGAGACAAAATATCTGATACTAAAAGTTAAAGGAGGAAAGGTTTATTTAGCTCACAGTTTGTAGAGGTTTCAGTTCATAGTTGGCTGGCTCCAAGGCAGTGGCATGTCACAGGGGCATTCCAGAGGAGAAATAGTTCATGGTGGACAGAAGGCAGCAAGGCAAACAGCACACCACAAGTGACAATAGCAGCTTCTTTTACCTCTTTTATGTTCTATCTTGGCTACTTGGCTTAGGGTGGCTGCCAAACCAATCAGTGGACTAATTTAGTAATCACACACCCTTAATCCCAGCATCACACACTCTAGATCCAGTTACCTCTGAAAAAGCCCCACCTATGACTGCATGAGGTTTTGGTGGGGGTGGGGTGGGGGTGGGGGGGTACATCTAGACACAAACCATAGCACCATCCTAGCACAACAGTGTTTTAAGGATATTGGATATTAGATTGTCAAGAAAGTGATAAAACAAATCTTGAAAGACAACATGCTACTAAGGGAAAGTCATATCTGAGTAATAGAAAAATAAAATAATACAAGCAACAAAAATAAATGAAGAAATGAACCAAATGGAAAACAATGGTTAAGGTACAATATTTAAAACCAAATGTACCAGTAGTTCAAATAAATTGATAATATCAAAATAAACTCAATAATCCAAATCAGAAAGAGTATTTCATAAACAGAGAAAAAAAGATCACTATATTTGCTGCCTTACATCAATATAAGGACAGGCTGGAAGTAAAAAATGGGGAAAAATGAGATGCAAACCTAACCAAATGTATGTTGCTGGAAGTATAATAATATTGAAACAAACAAGAGTATTAGTAAATGTAAAGAGGAATATTTTATGATAATAAAAGGGAAAATACAACAATAATTGTTTGGAAAGCCAAACAATGCTTGCAATTCACAACATTATAACAGAGCATATACCTGAAAAGAACTTCGAAAGAGAAATAACAGATTCACTCTATCAGCTTTTAAACAGCACTGTCAGTAACTAATGGAACAGGTAGAAGTGAATCTGAAAACGATGTGGACTATTTCATTAATACATTAAAACTGATCTAATGAGTCACGTGTCTAAATAAATTTCAATGGAATCATCTAATATAAAATGTTTACTAAATGCCATTAGATAAATTCAGAAATAAATAAAAGGAAAGTAAAAAGATATATTTCAAACAGGTCACAAAAAATCAAGAGAAATTAGAACACATATTAATCTAAATGAAATTTAAAACACAGCATATTGAAATATATAGGGTAAAAAAAACTAATGATGAGAGGTAAAGTTACTGATACAAAAATAAAACAGAAATTGAAAAAAATATTAACACATTCAAAATATGGTTCTCTGAAAAGAGTAACAAAATTGGTGAGTTTCCTGTAAGATTGATCAAAAAGATACTATCAACACAAATTAGCAGTGAAAGGATGGGAAGAACATTAAACTTAGTAGATCCTCTTCCTATCAAAAGGATTAAAAGGGACTATGAACAAATTTATGCCAATAATTTTGACAAATTAGAGAAAAATAGATAATGTTCTTTAAAAACACAATTATCACTGTGTCTATTAAAGGAATGAAATCAGGTAAGAGCCATCAAATAAAACTTCAAGTGCAAACATTTCTCTGGTGAATTCTATCAATAATGAAAAAATGCTGGCTATAAAAACACTTTCAAAAAATAGAGAAAAAGGAACCAAAACAAGATATAATTTTTGGTAGTCAGCATAATAGTCACACTAAATTCTGTCCAAAGTATGTACAGAAAATTTTATGATAATATAACTCATGACTATAGACAAAAATTCCTTACTAAAATATTCTATTTTTTCTCCAAGGACTGTATAAGTAAATTTGCCTAGCTGCTCTTATTCATTTGTAACTGCAAAATCAATACTGTCCCAGTCATTTGCACACATTCTCTGCAGACAAGGACAGAGCAGTGGAAAAGCTGAGTCACCAGAGGTGTATGTTTCAAGCTGAAGTCTAACTGGCGGGTATGCTCCCATCTTCGCTCGTCTTTTATTCTGTAAACTAGTGTGCGTAGTGCCATGTTTCTCACTTTTTTGTTGTTTTGTTTTTCTGTTGGTGATTTTAAGATTTAAAATAGCATCAAGTGTAGTGGAAAAGAGCTTCTAAGCTAAAGTTTGTAATGTGCTGAGACACAAAAATGCATGCGTTGGATAAGCTTTGCTCAGCAACCTGTTACAGTACTGTTGCAAATAGATTAAATGTTAATGGATCAAATATATATAATATATAATATTATAATATATGACAAAATTAAGCAGAATACACATTAATGAAAATTATATATTGATTTGTTGACAAAAATTTTGTGACTAGGCCCATGGGAACCCAACTCAGTCTCCTGTTTCAGTGTTGGTGGCAACTTTAAAGAACATAATTAGGAAAAATAAAAAGACTCAACAATATTAACAACTCAAAGCCTAAAGTATAGTCAAAAATAGTCAGGTGAATATTTTTTTCTGGGCTTGAGAATTGATTAGGAGTGTATTTACATTACAATTCATCAAACTACATTAAAACTTGGGGTATTTACTATTTACCATACATCAGAAACAGTTACAACATAATAAAAATGAAGGTGATTAATGTCAGTAATCATGAATAGGTCCTCTTTTTGAACACAAGTTTGAGACCCACACATGTTATAATCTGTTCCTCTAAAATCTATTATTATCATTCCCTTATCCATCATTTAAGTATATTTTATTTGATTCACTAATCAATTTATTTCTGCACCTTTTCTTGGATCTGCTTCTTGCTACTTTCTTTATCTCTTTTACTGGTTCTGGGATCCAGAGGGAAAAATTGACTGAAATAGTGTTCTGGATCCAGTTTCTAATATATTTAATGCTATATTTATTACATGACAAATAGCAGTTGCCCAGCTTTAGGTTCATAGGAAGGAACCCCAAAATTTGGAAGATCAGCTATGCATTTTAGAAAATCAGTTCCAATTTTGGATGGAATTTGATGCTTAATCTGATATTTACTGTCCTCTCTAAGAACTGAATCATAGTGAGAAACCTAATACCAGGGTATTAGTGTAGTAGGGAAGCTCAACAAATATGCTCTAAACTGTATAGCGGCTTAAGCACAAGCAATTTGTATCTCTTTCATGTAAGATTTCAAGATCATCACAGATCTTCTTTGAAGGAGGTGTTTGTACAACCCTGAAGGGACCCAGACTGATTGAGGTCCTGAGAACTTCAACATGTGTTTTCCAAGGTCACTGGAAATTGAAATCTATAGAATGAATTCTGTGAAATTCATAGCATGGAAGAGTAGATTTGGGTGATTATATGGGCACAGTCTGTCAATTGATGAATTGACATCAATTCTACTGACAATTCATTGGCAAGAACTCATCACATAGCTTCACCTAAGGGAATTGTGGTCAAGTTCAGTTTCGAGGAAGGGGACAAAGCATAGATTTTGGTAAAGAGCCAGCAATTTTCACCAAAACTAGGAAGCATGATGATGTTGGAAATTTCAGGTATGATTGCTGGTACTTTTCATGATATCAATTACTATGATCTTTAGGTAGGGTAGCATATTACCTTGGAGCTTTTCAGACTTATGCTATCTATGCTACAAGACAAAAGACCTCATAAAGAAGAGGTCAATGCAAGATAAATTTCACAGAATAGATAAAGCCATTTATTTGTTTCAGAAATCACCAGTGTAATTAGAATCAAGAAATAACCATTTTCATGAAACCATCAGAGCACAAATTATAGCAACTGGGAGATCATTTCAGGATTGGAGGGAATTGTAGACATGAGCTTCATTATTTGTAAACCCTTCTATCTGTGGAAATAGATAATGACATATGCACTATTATAAGCATGGCTAGTGCTGCCACACAGCCAGTTTAACCTCTAGTTCTCAGCTGGATTTACTCTAAAGTTGGAGACTGCTGATGTTCCATATAATGATCCTTTTACTTGTTTCCATTTCAGTAGTTACCATTTTGTCTTGGCTCTCATAACTTCACACATGGGTTATTTCAACGGATTCCTAGCTCTTTTCCCTCAATTCGGTTTCATGCCAATCCATTCTTCATAGTGCTTACGAAATTAATCTTCCTGAAACACTGGTTCATCACATCTCTTTCCTTTTCCAGCATGACGTTGTGCCCAGTTACTTTCTGAGTCAAACATCAGGCCATCCACTGTTTTCTTTTAAATTCTGCCTCCATCATACTAACGTGCTTTTAGGAACCCTTCACATAGACATATAATCTTACATCTCTTCATTCAACATGTTCCTTCATAACTTAGTTTTTTATTCTTTCTTTTTATTTTTTATCCAGGGCTCCCTTCTTCAACTACAATTTACTCTTTCATTATGCAACCTCCTAAAAGATGTATACTCTTGATTTACACCAAATTTCACTGGTGGCTTCCTATTTACAAATTGAACTTTGTTCTTTGCCATGGGCTGGAGGAAATGCAGACATGCCTGTGATTTCCATGAACAAATAACATGTGTTCTAAATCTCTTGTTTGCCTTCAGAGTATACAGGATGAGGGACTATGTGCAGAAATTATTTGGCCTAAGTTATGTATTACTTATACAGGGATACTTTTATTTTGATCCTACATGTCAGGTTAAGACTTAGCTTTTTCACATGCATATTATATGGTAAGACAAAGTATATTGCATGTACCTGAGGCAAGAAAGGTTCTGACAAAAGTATATACCACTGACATCCTATAAACTTAATGAAAGCAAACCAGAAATTTAGCTCCGGTATTTGTAGCAGTCACCTAGTAGAGGGAATTCTGCATGGAAGCAAACTGATTTATCAGAAGTATTACATCTAATCCATATCCCATATGGTACATATAGCCTTATCCATAACCATATAACTATTTTTAAATAGACATTTTAAGATCATTTTTACTTTTTGACTTCTGAACCCTGGAATGGAGTTGATTAGGACAGATGAATGTTAAAAGAATTGCAACATGCATTACAACAAACCTCCCTAATATTCCAGGTATTCACTACAGAAGCAAGATGACTAATTGTTGGTATTCAGAGAAAACAAAATGATCTAATATTCAGTTGGTGCTAAGGAAGAAGAATTCAAGAAACAATCATCTTTGCAATTTTAAAATTTAAAGAGACTTTTATGAAAATGAGAGCCTTATTTTTAACCTACTTTGAATACTCATTCAACTTCATAGCTTTTTTGTTAAACTATTGGAAAGGGTCCTGTGTTCTTTGCTCAACATAGAAGGAACCAGCTGTCTATACATCATAAAGTGCTCCTTTTCACTTACGAAGAGAATCTGATTGAGTTCAGAAACTAATATATCAGTAAAAATAATTACTTGTTAGATTCTTGTCCTTGAGATAGATCCTTAGCACAGTACTGTCTAGTGAAAGGTAATGAGGATTTCTGGAAAAGCTTCTACTTTCCCAGTACAGCATTTAATTTTATGTCCGGGACATAGTCCTGTTGTCTGGTGAAGAAGCAGTAAGTTTATGGATTTGAGGCTACCAGTATAATGATGGTTATGGCTTGTATCTAGATGTGCCCCCAAAGCCTCATGTGGTCATAGATGGGACATTTTGAAGGTGGCTGAATTAGGGTGTGCAATGTAGGATTAAGGATATGAATTGGGGATGGAGGGTGTGATGCTGGGATTAAGGGTGCCCCACCCTAGGCGTAAGTGGCACCACACAAAGGTCAATAGTCTGGATGGAATATAAAAGAACAGAAGGAATCTGCTTCTGCTGCTGCCATTGCTTGCTACTTGCTGCTTTGCTGTCTCCTCCCTGCTTTTTATGGAATATTTCTCCTCTACCATGCCACCCTGCCATAGAGCAAGCTATGGACTGAAACCTCTACAAACTGTGAGCTACATAAACCTTTCCTCCTTTAACTTTGGGTGTCATTATTTTGTCTCAGCAAGGAGAAAAATAAGTAAGACAATGAAGGTCTACATCATTATGTTGGAGGACAGAGACAGAAAGGTTATGGTCTCTGTGAAAATTGTCATGCCACTGCATGAGTCATGGACAGCCTACCCTTTGATGTCAGTTATGTTATGATTTAAGTCTAAACTGTGAAAGTATCTTGAGGATATATGCTAGAATAATGGAAAATGAGGTGAAGTTGGGTAGAAGAAGGCACATCAGGTAAAACAGGACTAATGTGACAACCTAACTGTGAATTTGACATTTAGGCCTAAGGTCCAGTATCTATTGCCCAAAGTGTAGTTAACTGTTATTTAATCAGAGCTATCACTGGTACTCTATGGAGTTGCATATAACAGTTAAAATATTTAACAATTGCTTTATATTCAGGTAGGGTTATAGTGTTTCTAACTGATTGGAATTCCAGCAAGAAATTAAATATATGTGCAGTAACATTTTTTATTGCAGAATAAGATTAGTAAAAGCATGGTAACTCTCAAAATCCATATCCCTATTGCAAATTTCTCAGATTCAGAGTTGAATTTTCCTGGAGAAATAAACCCCTGCAGAATAAAAAAGAGGAAAATATTTTCAACAGAAACAGTCTATACAGTGAGTATGGAGACATATAACTTGAAGACACAGACCACTAAACTAAAACATTTGATATGAGGTGAGAAAGAAAGAGAAATGTCAGCCATGATCCAAGATTTTTGGCTCAGCCATTGGAAGGATGGCCATATCTTCGGGTGTTCAAAGAGACTTGTGGAGTTGTACCTTTGCAGGAAGATCAGTTCAGATTTGGACATTTCCAATTTAAATGTTTAGCAGACATCCATCTAGAGATATCAGGAAAGGAGTTGGAAATGCAAGTGTAACATTTAGGGGAAAAACTCTAGGCAGGAGATAAAAATGAGAATGATCAGCAAATAGATGATATTTAAGTTAAAAACACTAACTACGTTAATTATGATAGGTGACCTTGACTTGAATAAGATCTGCCTAGCAAATTAGTAAGGTTTTCCATATGTCTGTGGGTGGGTGGCATGTAGAATAGCAAGCTGAGTGGGGAAGACCCACCCTGGATGTAGGTGACATGAACCAATTGGTTTATATCTGTTCAGAATAAAAAGTAAAAGAAGAAGGAGGTCTTTCCTTTTACTTTTTCTTGGAGGAGCTCTGATCTTCACCACTGCCATAGATAAACATCTCCAGTTTCTTCTGCCCAGTGCTGACTCTTCAACCTTCCAACCCAGATTCTTTGGTTTTCCAACATAGACTCATCCTGGACTCTACAGTGAGTCTGAGGTCTTTAACCTTTGACTGGTTTGACATCCAGCATGCAGATGGCCACTTTGCATTTTTCTACCTCTGATTTGGTAGAAGGCTACTGGGAATCTTACACTTCTGATCCTGTGAACCTACCTAGTAAATATTTTTGTTAAATTATATGTAGTAAACCCTAACTAAAACCCTAACTAAATATAGTTAATAAAAGTTGAAGCTTGAATTGGGGTTTTTTTTAGATATAAGCAAGCATGTGAAGACAGGGTCTACAATGGATGGGTATGAAAAAATGAAGGCTAATACACAATGATAAAACCAACTGACTTTCTTGGCTGAAAAGCTGGTCAGAGAATGTTGTGTACCTGATACTGTAATGAGAAGTTTGCAGCCATGAGAAAAATGGAAGAGTAATTTGCTACCTTGAATTCAATATCTAATGTATCAGGGAAATGTCTGGAGTTAAGCTTAATATGGGATTAGGTGAAGACAATGGGTTAGAAAATAGTACATCAAGGACAATAAGGAGGCTCAGATACACAAGTGCACACCTAGTTATTGAGAACTATAGAATGCAATAGGCAAAGTGGTTAAACAGTTGCAAAAAATTGTTAGCAGGATTTATATAGTTATATATTATATAGCAAACATTCTTATTTTATGTATGATCATTCTGAGGTCTTCCCTGAAAATGCCATTTTTTTCTTGTATAGTTCTTATTTTTGAATGTGAGCTTATGATCTCTGTAACTATTATTTTGTACATTTTTCTGATTTAGAATGAGATGTTGAGTGAAATATAATTTTCTACTATGACAACTTGCATTAACTTCTAACTGGTTTCTAACTGGTCTTAACACATGACCATTAAATGTGAATCCTAAGGGGTATTGGGAAGAAATAAAAGTGTGATAGCATCTTTAATAAATGGTGCTGGAAATATTGGATACCCATATTCAGAAGAATTAACTCGGACCTCTATCTCTCCACATATACAGAAATTAATTAAAAATGTATTAAAGATTTAAATATAAGACCAGAAATTATAAAAGAAAAGAATAAAACATAAGGAAAATATTTCAAAACATTTGTATTAACAATAATTCTTTTCTCGATAAGAGTCCAAATGCTGGGTAATAAAAGATAAATGGCTTCATATTAAACTATCAAGTCTCTGCACAATCAATAGCATAATCAACAGAGTAAAAGAAATAACCTAAAGAATGGGGACAATATTTGAAAATTATTCTCCCAAAAATGTATTAATATATGGAATATACTAGTAAATTTAAAAACTCAACAACAACAACAACAACAAAATAATCCCATTGAAATGAGCAAATAATTTGAAGAGACATTTTTCTAAGAAAGTTTCACAAATGGCCACAGATTGAAAAAAAAAAGCTCAATATCACCAATTATCAGAAAAATACAAATGCAAACCACAATAAGATATCTTACCCCAGTTGAAATGAATGTTATCAAAAAGCAAAAGAAATGCTGAAATGGATGGGGAGCAAAAGAAAGTGTTAAACACTGTTGGTGGAATATTAATATTTCTCAAAAAACTAAAAATAGAGTTATCATATGATTCAACAATCCCACATGAAGGTATATGACCAAAGGAAATAAAGTTATCACATCAAAGAGATAACTGCACACCCATGTTTGCGTCACTATTCACAATAGCTAATGTACACAATCAACTGAAATGTCCATCTGCGGATGAATAAAAAATGTGCTGTACATATACCATGGAATATTATTCAGCCATAAAAAGTATAAATTCTGTAATTTGCAGTAAAACTGATAGAACTAAAGGACACTACATTAAGTGAAAAAAAGGAGAGATGGAAATACAAATACTGCTTGTGTTCACTCATGTGGACACTAAAAATGTTGATCTCCTAGGATAGGAAAATAATGATCAACAGAGGCTATGGGAGGTTGAGGAGGGTGGTGGGGTATGAGAAGTTTGGACAAAGAGTACCAAATACTTTGGTAAGAGGAATAAATTCTAGCGTTCTACAGTACAAAAGAATTACTTGCTTTCCAACTTAATATATATTATATGAAGAATTAGAAGAAAAGAGGGCACCGGTTTCCAACACAAAGAAATGATAAATGTTTACGGATATAAGGATTAAATCATTGCCATGATTGGGTCATTACACATAGTGTACATGTACTGAATCATCACACTCTCTGAGCACCATAAATATGTACAATTACTATGTGTCAATTTTTTAAAGAACTGTATGTATTATATGCAGTTGTATTGTAAAGAATAGTTTAGAAGCTCATGGGCTGCATTGGACCTTTGTTTCTAAAGAATATACTGTTAGTTTTGCTCTTTCCAAGAGGTCTTACCCACATAACTAAAATAAACTTTTATAGCACAGACTACAAATTCCAACTCATATAGTAAACATAAACTTAAATAACACAGGATGGAAATTGTTCACTTCTAGTTTATTCATCATGAAATGTGTGTTAATAGTAACCAAAATCTTGACTGGACTGGACTGTATCATATCCCCAAAGCTGAGAGGATGATGCTGTGAAACCCATCCCCATTCTGAGTGAAGTACCATGGTTTTTATAAGGGCAGTTTTATCATAAAATTGGCAGGAAATTATAGAGCAGTCTTTGCTAGCTTGTTTCTGTGATAAAAACAGGCATGAACTCTGGGACTGACCATCTGGCACCTTCAATAATAAATTAGAATTTAATTTTAAGTGCCTCCATACTTAATGTTAACAATTATTTTTGTGCAAAGAGAAGGTAACCTTTTCAAATTTAGAATTTTCTTCCTAAACTTTTGAATACATCTTGTCCTAATGCATTAATTTATCTCATATCTGCCTAAGAAAGGAGAATATCTCAATATTTATCTCTGGGGTTTGTGTACCATTTTACAGATATTAGTGCCTGTCTTAGTCTGTTTGGATTCCAATAATGAAATGTCATAAACTACTATAAATAATAGAAATTTATTTCTCAAAGTTCTGGAAGCTGGGAAGTCTGAGACCCAAGCAAAGACATAGTCAGTGTCTGGTGAGGACTTGTTTCTTAGTTCACACATGGCACTTCCTGCCTGTGTCCTCATATGATGAAACAAAGACTGCTCTGGGGCTTTTTCATTTGAGGGCACTGATCTCATTTATAAGGGCTCCAACTTCGTGACCTAATCATCTTGCAACCTAATCACCTCTCCCCACCTCCAAATGCCATTACATTGGAGATTATATTTAAAAGTATGATTTCAGACCATAGCAGTACTTACATGTCATCAGTTATTCAAGAAGTGCCCAAAGTAGAGAAATAAATATTATGATCATTTTTCCTCCAGGATCTTTGTGTCCTCCCAAATTATCAGAATGATTGGTTATAAAGCTGGGAAGTTCAGTATAGAAAACAATTACTCTACACATTACCACCAAAGGTGATACGGACTGTCACTGGACTATACTCTTTTTAGTATTTTAGGTTCATTTTTATCTTTATGGATAGGATTCCTTTTATAGAATCCTGGATTGTGCTTTTGGTTATAATTCCACATTTAGATAGAAGATATTCTTTTCTTGGCAAGGCTGATTACCAAATTTTAGTGGGCTTTTATTTGTTAATTTTGCAATGCATACAGTTCAGTATGTCTGCGTAGTCAATTTAAAATATGGGATAAGATCATATATATGCGTATATATATATATATATATATATATATTTATAGTGTTGAACAATATCAAGCTTAGCCAAGTGCAGTTTCTTCCTTTGCATTGATCTGAAAGATTTGAAATTTGGATTATGATGTAGATTTTGATTTTTGACTTAAAATTCACAGATCAAAGTTTTCTGTTTGAAGCCTGTTTCAATGAGGCCCACTCCAGTACTGACCACCAGGTGGCAGATAAAATAGTTCTCACGTGGAGCTATTTTCTTTAATTGCTTGTTGCTATCAGTGAGCCGCTATCATTAAAACTTTAGAATCTTAAATAGTTTCACCTTGGTTACTGTTTGTGGACTTTATAAAACAGGTATTTGGAACACTGGTCCATACGCACGCTTCATATAGTCATTTTATTTCACGTATTTCCGTTTTTAAAAGGGACTTTGCAAAAACCATTTTGGGGCTTGGCTGTTCGTGCCCGAGCACAACCCACCATGTGAGCCTTTCTAGGTTGGCCACTGGGTCCTCCAGAACCTTTCAGTTTGAAGAGGGTCTCACATGGAGAGGAATTTAAAAGCATCCCTTTGGAAGAGAAAGAAGGACACCAATTTCTGCCACATATTCTCTCATCCTTAGTAACAGCCAGTTTTCTCAAACATCAAAATAGTTTCCAAGAAGCAACTTTATTGCTTTTCCTTACAATTAGGGAAAAGGAGGCAGTGGTGTTCAAATGATGCTTGACAGCCCGGGTAACAGCACCAGCCATCTGTGCTAGAGCAGCACGGTTTGTATTTTTAATGTTTACACATACAGCAAAGATAATTAAAAATAACTATAATTAAAAATGATTACAACAAATTACTTTTCCCTCAACAGTAATATGTGTCTGTAACTTATAAGTTGTACTTACTAAAGTAACCTTTATGGAGTTTAACAAGAAAACATTAGAATTCTTGCCTTGTTTCTGAAAGTTTATAGATTTGGGGGAGGGAAAATTTTCCCAACCATGAAACCATTTCACTTATTGTATTTTGCTCTTAATAGTGTAGGAACTATTTCTGTATTAATAATGCAGAATATTTTTTGGACAGGAAATTAAATTCAGGTTTTTTTCCTCTAAAAATGTAAAGTAAAATAACTGGGCTGGGGGTGGGGGACTGGGGGTTTGTGAGAGAAATTTTTAAAATGCTACCTGAGCTTCCTGCACAGTTTTCCATTATGATTGCAATTATTGCTTTTTTAAAATGTCACATGCAATTTGCAGAGATCATTCACTTCAGGAACAGTCCTCTTCCTTGTCAGGTATTTTGGAACATTGGGATATCCTTGAACTCTTTTGTAATGATGGTGGTTATTAACTAAAATTGAGTAGATCATCCCAGGGGAAAAGTAGGGAAGTTGATACAGTCTTGTAGAAGGGCCTGAGATTTATCCAGGAAGTACACTGCAGGGGAAGGGCATGGCTTTGGGAACCATTCCTCCTCAATTCAAATTCCACACCCAGTATTTTTTAGGGCAGAGGTAATGTCACTCATGCCTCATTTTCCTCATCTGTACCACAGGGATTATAATGACCTATTTCAAATTTTAGTGAGGATTAAGGAAGTTCATCTATATATACATGGCTTGATACTCTGCACAAGCATAGTAAATTTAATAGTGACTGATATTAAATAAATTTAATAATGACTGGCTTATTTTTAGAGCTGGTTACCTGTGAAAGACTTATGATCAAGTTTATGTTTTTATACCCTCAGATCCTGACAATTACCAAATTCACTGTATTTTTCTTATTGTTGATAAAGGAGACCGTGTAACTATATCTTAGTTCCAATTCAAGAAATGAGGTCTCCATGCCTTGTGGATCTTGATGTGAGAACTCCAAGAGAGGAGATCCTGAAGGAGGCTGAGAGACAAATTAACATTTTTATGGTTTTGAAATACATTTTATTATTTTTTATTATTTCTGTTTATTAGTACATGTTTGTAGTATATAATGCTTAATATTTTAAATTCAGGTTTTTTTATTAGAAATCTCACAGAGATTTTCCAAAATTAGAGAATATCATCCTGTGTAATGACTGGCCTGACTCACACGACTGCTGTTTCCTTAGGGATTTCTTGGAGTTTCTAGACAGACTCTCCCGCATGCTCCAGGGTACATCTACGTTATGATATTTACACTATGTTCCCTCTTCCCACATGCTCCTGGGCTCTAGAGGAACTGTCTCTCTGCTGTTGCTCTCCAAGTCCCCAGGAGGTGCAACAATTTGCTGTTGGAAGCAGACCTGACCCTCCAGGTTACCAATACTCTATTCCAATCATAATTATGCTTCAAAATACTAAAATAATAACTTTTTTGTTTTCCTTATTTTTTTCCTAAGACCCAAGAATGAATCTAGGGACAAGAACAGACACAAATAATAACACCTCTCTGTTTATTTTTCCAGAATCTTGATTTTTTTCCAACAGCTAAATCTTTGTTACAAATGTCTTCAAATTTATCAAGAAAGTTCCTTCATCTCCAAGAATATGTTCTCTCCTAGGAAATTTTCTTACTTTTATTCACCTTTTCTCACAAATGGGCATCTGTGAATCTACCCCTGTGTTGGCCAATCATGCTCACATTTTTCTGGACCCCCATAGAAGTCACAGGTAAATACTTTTCCAAAAGCTTCTTAATTCCTCTAAATCAGTTTCCTTTAGACCAGAAACACCACTCCACTCAAGAGGCCCAGACATGCTATTAAACACAAAACCACTCAAAGGAAAATTTGAAACATATTTTGGTTACAGATACTCTGTCTTTAAGATTTTTTTGGACAATGCATACTTGAGCTATTCACAAAATTATTCAAGCTGAAGTAAATTCAGGTAATTTTGAATATTCTCCCTTTTATCTTTGAATGGACATTTCTTTCTCTTCTCTTATTCTCTTCTTCCTTCTATAACCATTTTTTTTTTTTCTCTCAAGTTTGGCTATTTTTATGGGAAATTAGATTGGAAAATTAGCTTGCTATTTTTCATTCCATTATATAAATCAGAATACCCCTTGAAGTCTCATTTTTAACAAATTTTAGAATCTGCTTTTTAGAAAAAATTAAGATATGGAAATAAACTTTATACTACCATGATTAATATATGATAATATAAATTACAATATAAAATATTTTTCATCAGATGAATTTCATATGTTAGTGGTTCATACTTCCTAATACTGTTGAGTTTTATGTGAACTCAGATATTTTCCACATTTGTAACACTGGTGAAATAATGGGATATAACAAAGAAAAAGGAAAAGAATCAATTTAGTACTTCCTGGTGTGTGATGATACATAGCTAGGTTATAAACATTTTAAGTCCTTTCACTTTCTCCAGAGAAATAAGTAGAGAAGGGACTCTAGGAAGATTTCGTTATGACTCATTCTCTGATACCTAAGAATTAAGGTTGTTTTTGAAATGGAAAATCTAGTGAAACAAAGATCTGGATTGCCACAGGAATACAGATAAATTAGAAATACCTATTTCATTTTCTGAGAAAATAAAAACATTGTATTAATAAATTAAACCTATTATATGCTTACAAGATTTATCAATTTAAATTAAGTGTTCCATATCAAATCACTAATAATTCAATTAGATTTAATAATGTATCTAGTTGGAACATACTAAAATATTTAATCCTTATATTACTGGGGAGGGATTGTGAGATTAATTGTATTTCAGAAACAGAAAACATAATTAAATGAGCACTGTTGTCATGCATATCATGAACACAAACTATACCAACAGTTTATCTAATGAGGTTATCACAAAGTCAACCAAACAAATACCCCAAAGGCCAAGTTTTGAGCAAGGAGAGCTGAATTTTGCTTTTGTTTGTGAGAATACTTCAGAGTGGACAAGTCTGAATGACAACTGGCAAATGTAGGCTGAAGAGAGCTGATATCAATGCCAAAGGAACTAGTCTTGCATTAGAGGTGGGAGAGGTCTGTATCTCAATGTAACAGGAGTTGATTTGACTGAGGAATGCTCACTGAAGAATGCAGGGGTATGAGCCAGGGTAACGTTGCCAGAACTCTCTTTCAGTGCTATTGAGTTTTAAGCTGCTGGCTCAGAAACTAACTTTGAGGACCAACATGAGGCTAGATCTATATGAATGATTGGGTACTGCTCTCGGGTTGAAATTGATGGGCAAAAATATTCTAGTGAGGATACGTTTAGAAGATTATATATTACATACCAAATCTGTACCAATTTGAAATCAATAAAAAATACGCAGCACAATATTAACTCTTGCACAAGAATTTTATATTTTTTCTCTTAGAAAATTGTTACAAACCTATGATTGATCATTATAACAGGATATTGACTGTATTGACAATGATATAAAACCAAAACCCAAATAAGAAATCTACCAACTCTTTTTCCTCTTGGACTAAATTTCAAATGGAATGTGTTAGCAAATTATGTTAAAAACAATAATAAACAAATACTACTTAAATTAATTTTGTTTTAAGGTGGGGGAAAAAGTATGTAGAAGGTAAAGTCTAAATAAATGAGCAAATAAAGGACAAAAAATGGAAAGGATCAGATGATAGAGGAATGGGATAAAATTTGAAAACAGTAACTCAGTTGAGTTTTAGATATTTCTACATATTTCTTAAATTTCTCAGAATTCTAAAAATTGGTTTTCATATAGGAAATCTAACGATGTTGACTGTAGCAATCTGTATTGTCTTATTTTAAGAAGTCAGCATGCATGGCTGGTTAAGCTGGGGAATTTCAGGTCATTTTTCATGTAAACAGGAGAAAACAACAGAAACAAATGAATAAACACTTTCTCAATCTATGTCCCATGATAAGAGATCCTTGGGCTATCACAATAATCAAATTAGATTGAATACATCGAAAAAATGATAACATTTATCTATATTTCCAATGTGACTTTGGTTTAGGTTGGTGAAGGCCTCGCTAGGGAGGTGACAACAACCTGATGTACAGTTTCCCAGTATGAGCCACAGGAGTCTGTTCCCATTTACTACCTACTCTCACAGGCAGCTTCACGATAAGTCCACCAAAAGAATTTTCAAATGTCCCTTTCATAACTTATTTATATATTTATTCTGGAGTTTGGAGATGAAGGTTTTGTAAGAAGAGAATTATGGAAGAAACTGGAATTCCAAGAGTAGCAAATTACATCATTTATTTTTGTTCCTTTCAATACAAATTTCATTTTAATATTTATTATCATATGCCTGTTTATAAAGTAATGAAACAGATTTTTTTAAAAGCCAGAGTAGAACTTACATAATCAGAGAATGTGATATTTCAAAGCATTCCCCAAGAGAATGCATACATTTATTTGAAATACGCTGATGTATTTCAAGCCACATTCACAATTACTCTTTTTAGATTTTCTAAAAAGTTACTGTTTTATAAGCCACACAAGAAAATACATCTTTTTATGTCATAATTAAACCACACAACTGAGAAACCAAATGCTCTATTATCCAACTTTATCACTGAATTTTCATGTCCCATCCTAGCTATGAAAAATTTCTTACTGTTACAAAAAAATATCAAGAGTCAAAAGATTAAGATTTATCTCTAGTTAGAATATCTTTGATAAGTGAATAAATGCATAGAACATTCAATAAGTTCAGAAGTATGCATTTTCAGTTTGGAAGATAATCTTAAGTGTTTCAACCTGATAATCTCAGCAACAGCAGAATTAGTCTGCAAGCTTTAGACTTATCCACCTAAAATAGAATGAGATTCATTTGCAAGAATAAGTGCTTCTATGTTCAAAAAGTATCACATAGCTTTATAGGCACACTGTGTAAATAGAAAACAGTGCTGCACACATAAAAATGAGTATAATGAGCATGTCCTTTTACCAAAAGGAAGCAATTATACTCAGTAGCAAGTAATTATTTTAGTGAAAAGTACATTTGCTTTTCAATTTTATTCCACACTAGAACTTGAGATGAAAGAGACCTTGGAGACAATTTAGTCCAAACCACTTAATGTTTCATAGAAGAGGAGAATGAGGTACAGAGAAATTGGAAACTAGGTGACTTTTCCAAAGTTACATAGTTGTCAGTCTTGGATGACAATTTACGTCACATGATCAGTGATAGGAGAGTCTTGCAGTTACACCATAGAACATCTCTGGTAGGATATATTTCATAGGAGATTTACATAATCTAAGGCAATTTTAAATGTTAAATTATAGAATATGTTAATGTGTCTTTTGTGGATTTCGAAGGGATAAAACAGTGCTGTTAAGTTTCTTTCACATGCCAAGAACAACTATGCTTTTTCAAACTCACATGTGGGTGATTCAGAAATGTGGATCATTTAAGAAAAAAGCCTAGTTCTTTTTTCATCAGTTTCACTGTTTGTTATATTACTTCTCTCAGACTAAACAATGAAATCAGAGTACTTATTTCCAATTTAATTCATTCATTTTCATTATGACATTAATATTTTCACAGTGGTTTTAATTTAGCCAATATTTTACTCTGTTTTCTTGGAGATCATTTCCCAAATATTTCAGAAAAACATTTTTTTTTTGCATTTTCTGATTGATAACTTTTTACAAAGTCATGAGTACCATCTTAGTCCATTTGGGCTGCTATAGTAAAATATCTTAATCTTGGTAACTTACAAACAGAAATTCATTTCTTACAAAATTGGAGGCTGGTAACTGAAAGATCCAGGTGCCAACAGCTTGGTGTCTACTTAACAAATGGTATTTTCTCACGCCTACCTCACACGGCAGAAGACGCAAACAAAGTCATTCAGGCATCTCTTATAAAAGCATTAGTTCCATTGATTAGAGAAAATGTCATTATTTTTATTACTTCCCAGAGTGGAACACTATTATACTGGAGATTAGGATTCAACATAGTTATTTTGTGGGGACACTAACATGGAGATCACAGCATTCTTACCATTCATTATCTAAAACATGTCCACAGAATACTTCCTTTTGACAATAATGGATACTTATAAATTGTTTTCAATTTCTATTCTTTAGAATTTCAATTAGATAATAGACTCAGCATGACACAATTTTCTTATTTCACTATAAACCTCCAATTTAAATTCCCAGCACTCACACTTTTGCAAGAGCACCATGGAGTAACTTCTCTTGTTTTTTATGTTATCTTTCTACATAAATTGACCTTGAGGTATGGAGGTGAGAGGATTAGTGAGAGTCCAGCAATCCCTTCATTAAGATCATACCACATGAGGGCCGGGGATTTAGCTCAGTGGTTCCGGTGCCTGCCTCGAAAGTGCAAGGTCCCAAGTTCGATCCCCGGTACCAAAAAAAAAAAAAAAAGATCACACCACAGCCTTTAAAAGAGACCTTCCATATCCTCAAAAGAAAGACTAAAGGAATGCATAACTCTGAAAATTATTTTCATCCAAAAGTAATGGAACTGTCATAAAATTATGCTGTAATAGTCTCAAAAAAGATGCAGAATATCACATAGTCTTTGTTAAATACAAATAGGAATTGCCAGCGTGATATAAGGTAGAACAATGAACACAGTATATTGAACAGTAGTAGTCCAAGATATGATAACCAAGCAGGACCGGAACAGAACCTATATTGAAGGGTTCAATAATATCAAAGCAAGCACTTGATTTTTGTGTGAGGAGAATGTTCTAGAAAGAGAAATCAGCTTGTGCAAAGACCTTATAAAAAAGAAAAGGCAGAAAGAATGTGGTCTTTTCCACAGCTAAAATCAATCTATTATGCATTAAGAGGAGAATGCTGGGGACATAGGCCAGGAATATGATGGGAGAAGTTAGCACAGTTTTTGATGGATCAAAGAAACATTTTTAAGGAGTTTATATTTCATCCAAAGGTAATATGGAGTTCCTGAAGATATTTCTTCTTTGTGGGATTGGTACAGAAAAAGTCATATATTAGAGAGATCATTCTGGCTGTAGTGTGGAAAATAAACTATACCTAGAGGCATGGGTGTTAGGTAAGAAATAGTTTTAAGCTACACGATACAGGATGGTAGCTTGGGTAAGGTTAATGTTGATAGAATTGATGTAATTGGATTCAAGATATATTAAAGTGCTTAACTGGATAAAATTTAGTGATCAGATATGTCACAAAAGGGAGCTGAATAAATTGGAGGTAAAATGTTGGTCTTTAACTTATTAAAAGCATACATGATGTGTCATTTACAGAGAAGGAAATGAAGAAGGAGCAATGACCTTTGGAAAGCATACCAACATCAACCTTTCATGGTGTATTTGAATTACATGTATGACAGGCATAATGGTTAGGGTTCTCTAGAAGAACAGAGATATATATTGTATATATATATATTATATGATATTATTAATAATTTATATCATGTATTAATACATAATATAATATTGTGAACCTTAAAACTTATTCTAAATGTCAAGCTTGGAAAAAGTAAGCAAAATACATGCCTGTGTGTTACACAAACACAAGAAGAGAGGAGATGAATGGATGACTCTTATGGCTTATATCTAAAATGTTCCCCCCAAAGTATCTTGCATTCAGAGGTGAGATTTATGGAAGGTGATTGGATCATGGGGTACTATCTCACTAGAGGATTAGTTCATTCATTAGTTCACGGCTGGCAGTATTATTAGGAGGTGGGTCCTGTTTGGAGAGGGGTCACTGGGGCATGTCCAGTGTCCTGGAAGTGTTTATGCTTGTCCCTTACTTTTCCCTTGTCTCTATACCTCCTGGCTGCCATGAATTCAACTGCTTTCCTCCGCCAGGCCCTTCTATCATGCTATTTCTGTCTTGCATCTAGCTAAGCACAGACTTATCTCTTTAAAACCATGGGCCAAAATCAACCGTTCCTTTAATTTGCGGATGTTTAGTTTTTGTCTCCATGATGAGAAAATGAAGAAAATTAATACCAGAGAACTGAGGTTTTTGTTGTGACTCACATAACCATGTGGTTTAGCAGTCTTTGGAATTTAGAGATGTGCAGTAGAGAAGCCTTAGATGGTTGTAAGCCAACAGTGGTGGGGGTTTTTGGGCAGATCTTAGCAGAACACAATGACAGTAAGTAGACCTTATATGTCAAGCCCATGATGCTTCAGAAGGAATTGAGGACTATATTGGAAATTAGACTAGAGGGCATGTATTTTTTATTCTGGAAAATAATTTGTCTACATCTTGTCCATGTCACAAGACATTGTGTAAGGCTGAATTTGAAGGTGGCAGACTAATGGATCTGGAGGAGGAAATTTCAAGACTGCCCAATGTTCAGACAGTGACATGGCCACTGCTGGCTGCTTTTAGCCAAATGTACAATGAGATTAAGAAGCAAAATACAGAGCTGAATGATTAAAAGATTCAGATACAAATGTACTAATTCCCTAAAATAAATAAAATTATTATGTATCATCACCATGTACTAATAATTTTCTTTAAAAATGCATCTTGGCCTGAAATAGTGTGTGTAAAGGTGAGGTCAAGAAGACAGTGGTTGCTAAAAGGCTTAATATTTTTTAAAAATCCAAACACTTTGAATCAGGCAAATTTGCAAGATTCCTTGAGGAAATGGCTGGACCACACACATCCCAAATTCAAGGCTGTAAAAGGGTAAACTCCCTTGAAAGACTGCCTTGAGAAGAAAGACCGCCTTGAGAAGAAAGACCCAGTGTGTCATGGTCATTTGGTCATTTACCTAAAGAAATGTTTCCCTGAGTTTGGCCATTCAAATATTCAAGGCCATTAGAGCCATTTTCCAAGGGGGCAAGTTTACTGCTTAAGCTGATAACACACCTCGGTATCATCCACATGGTGTTGGTTTTTCAGGCTTGCTGAATGTAAGCATCAATGAGGGCATGGAGGCTCCCGCCAAGATTTCAAAAGAAGCCTTCAGAGGTCAGGCTGAGATGTGTGATGGGTCACAGTCCTGCAGGAGTCCCAGATAAAGCAATACCTGAGGCTGTGAGAGTAAAGCTTGAAGGTGCAGTGGACACCCCAGGAAGCTCGAGATGATGTAAACATGGGATTTCTTCAGAGAAAAGTTGCACACAGTGATCAGAGCCAGCCCAAGTGAGAGTCCATTGGGCTGCAATCAGCAAGGCAATAGGGGCAGCGCTGTTCAAGTCATTTAGATCTCTTACCGCACCTTAACTTGCCCTGGATGCTAGACATGGAGCTACAGTTCACCCTGCTGGATTTCCATCTTGCCTTGGTCTGATTCCATTATATTGGCCTATTCTTTATTGGAATGGGAATGTTTACTCTGTACCACTGTATGTTGGAAGTATTTAACTTTTTAAATTTTACAGGGGTTCACAGCTTTGAGTCTTAGAGGAGTCATTGGACTTGAACTTTTCAGCAATGCTGGGACTGCATTTTGCTAAATCTTAGAAATGGACTAAATATTGCATAATGAGATAGTCACGAATCTTGGAGGCCAGAGGCAGCATTGTATGGTTTAGATCTAAAATGTCCATTCATGGTATCATGTTTTCAGAATATTGGCATTTTTGGAAGGTGAATGGATCATGTGGGCACTATTCCCATTAGTGGATGGATCCATTGGTGAGTTCATAGCTGGGTGTGCTGTCAGGAAATGAGGCCTGGTCAGAAGTGGGTTGCTGTGACTTGGCCTGAGTGTATTCTTGCCCCTGACTCCTCCTTACTCTCTCTGCTTTGTAGCTTCCAAAAGTGAGCAGTATTCCTTCCACCCTGATGTTTCTGCCTTGGAGCAAGACAGTCACGGACTGAATCCTCTGAGAACTGTGAGCCAAAATAAACCTTACCTCCTTTAACTTGTAGGTGTCCAGTATTTTGTCTAGCAATTGGAAAGATGACTAATACAATAAATAAATAGTGGTGTATATATACAATGAGATATCATTCAACCATAATGAGGTTTTACATGATACAATGTGGATGAACCTCCAAAGCATTACACCAAGTGAGAGACTCCCAAAACAAAAGACCACATATCTCATAATATCATTTGTATGAAATGTCCTGAACAGATGCATCAGCAGGGACAAAATCCAGATTGGTGAATGTCAGGGTCTAGGAGCAGGATTTGCAAATGAGGAGAAACTATTTAATGGGTAAAAGATTTTGCTCTGGAAGGATGAATGTGTTTTGAAATTAGATAGAGGTATTGTTTGCACATCTCTAAGAATATACCAAATGTTATGGCTTATATCTAGTTGTTTCCCTAAGCTTCATGGGATCAGAGATGGGGCTTTTCAGAGATGGGTGGATCTAGGATGTATGACGTTGAGATCAAAGATGTGATGTTGGGGTTGATTCATGGTGTGATTCTCAGTTTAATGGAGCCCAACCTGGGTGTGAGTCCTATCTACCCTAAGCTTGGGTAGCCCAGATAGGATATAAGAGACAGAAATAAGGTCACCACCAGTTCCTTGCTGCGTCTTTGCCACTTTGCTGCTTTGTTGCCTTCTGCTGTGCTGCTCTTCCTGTGGAATCAGCCAACTATGGATTGAAATCTCCACAAACTGTGAGTTACAATAAACCTTTTCTCCTTTAACTTTGAGTGTCAGGTATTTTATCTCAGCAATGTGAAAAGTAAGTAACCAAATGCCACTGAATTGTTCATTAAGAATTTATTGAAATTTTTATATAAAAAAATAAAAGAAAAAAAGAAAAAAGAAAATTTTATATCAATAATTTATTTTTATCTAAATACAAGGAAGGTAAAGGACAAAAATCAAATACATTTTCAGATTAAGGAAACTAAGGTCTAAAAAGTTTTCCTTTGTTCTAAAGGTAAAAGATCTCTTGGTATTGTAGTGGGAAGAGGCCAGATTGTACTGTGCTGAGGAATGAGTGGGAGGAAGTGGAGGTATTAAACGCTGAATGTGTGAGGACATTTGGCTGTGAAGGGTAGGAGGAAGGTAAATTTCTATTTGATCAATGTGTTTTTCAGGGAAAACATTTTCCTAAGCCAAGGCAACTTTAATATGTTTAACTGTTCACAGAAATGAGAAGGTAGAAAATGAGAGGTAGAGTTATAGGTCTAGCTTCCTTGCCACAGAAATAGGGGCTGTAAATTGATAAGGTGAGTAGAGATAAACTAGATTTCCCATTGAACTCATTTTTTCTATAGGATATGAAAGTAGAAGCCATCTTCTGAAGAGAGGCTTGGGTGGCCCTTCAAGGGAGTGAAAGAAGTTTCAGAGTATCTTTGTTGTAATGAGGAATGAAGCTAACCTGAAAATGGTATGTTGAGACCTCTGGGGTTAGAATGTGGAGTTTTGTGGCACTATGTATGCCTTCTTTTGAAGCGCTCATCTTCTTGGAGCAAGTGCATGTAATATGACCAATCCAAATGACCTTTGCGTGAGTTCCACCTATTTGAGGGACAGCAGAAAACAGTTAACAACTAGAGGCAAATCACCCTGTTTCTAATAACAAAATCTTTGCCTAGCTGTTTCAAAAATGCAGAAATGACCAGCATTTACACATTGTTTTCATTTTGCAATTTCATATGCATTATGCCCTTGATTGCCAATATAACAAAATGGGCTTTTTACTAATATTTCCATTTGATGAGTGAGAGAATAAAAAATCAGAGAGGTTAAAATGTGTTACAGTCCACATAGTCTTTCTGACTTTAAAGATTGTGCTCTGGAACATGCACATTAAGCATTAAGATCTATATTTGATTGGATGACTAGAGTTGGAATTTACCAGAATATAAGCTAGAGAAACAAAGACAACACCTAGATGGCAAATAAAAGAGAAAATGGAGGTTTCTATGAAATCTGACAACACACTTAGATGAAATATATAAAATGTATATTATATTTTAAAAGAAATCAATCCTTGGTTCATAGCTCAAAATAGCACATGTTTTTTCATGGTGTAGCAGAGGATGCACTGGTATTATATCAAGGAACATTTAGTGACGAAAAGTAACTGAATGCAATATATTTACCGACAAGAGTGCCAAGGCTTTTTAAGGCACAGAATTGATTTACTTCTTTCAAAACCAAACTGACAGCAAAAGGGGAAAAAAATCACATGATTCAAGGAAGATATCTGAGGATTTAAAAGTAGCAAACACAAATCCATTAGTTTTAAAATGGGTCAAAAGACAAACTAGAAAATCTGTTGACTAGTAAGTGAATCAGTGGATTCAACATCTATTACTGTATAGGAAAAATACAGGATTTAGTGTAAAGGAGATGGTAGGAGAAAAGCTTTCAGAAAGGAAGTAGCATAAGAGTTTATGAATCTATACTTGACCAAGTTCAGAGATTTTTTATTACTCTATTCACCAGTAAATTATGGGTTTTAGCATCTTATATTCAGGAGACATGCATAATTTATTTATTAGTCATTTTTAGAGTATTTGTAAAACTGTTCCAATAAGTTACTTATCATTGGAGAGTAAATATGGCAGGATCTTGTTTGCTCATCTCTTTCCCTGAGTGTCTCAGAATAGCTCGGATAACATACCCAGCTAGACCTACAGGAGGTGAAACTATACCTTCCTTGCTCTTATTGTTTTGTGGAGATTCTACCCTTAAGTTTTGAATTAATAGAACTATGAGCCTTGAGCAGCTAGCTGCTTATGTAACACCTTTCAGAATAGGTTGGTTATATTCGATTACCAAAATATTTCACCAAATTCCTATTTACTATGATGGAAAGGAAATGGGTACAAGCTTAGAAGGGATTCCAGAATGGCTGAGTCACTCCTGGGTATGAGAAGATGGAGGGATAACTAATACTGAGCCCAAATTTATATCACATCAGCTCAACCTTCATAATTTGCTAAATGCAGGATATTTTGTTTGCTCCAGTGCCATATCAATACCACTAATTCCTAAGCCATGAAAAGTCAGGAAAATCTTGCAAAAATGGTGTATTAGTTGTCTAAAGTTGAAGTAAAAAGCTCTTTTTACTTCTAAGCCTTTTACTTAGCTGTGCATTTATTTATACAAATGTACCAAAAAAATGCTAGAGTTGGTAGAGTTCTATTCAATAATTTTCCCTTGGTTGCATTTTAATATTACTACTATTTTTCTCATTGGTTCTTTGACAGACTCTGTAATTAGAGTTTCATTACCTTACAACATTCAAAAGCAGTATTTTTCAAAGTGTGCCGAGACTTTCAAAGTGTGCTTGTTAAAATGATCCTGTCCTAGTCCTATCCTAGATTTTCTAAATCAGAAGCTTTAGGAATACAGCACTGAAATCTGTATGCTTAACAAGATCCCTGGGTGACTTTTTAAAACATTAAGTGTAATATCTATAAAGAAAAGTGCATCTTTCACAACCACATATTGTGCTGAATTTTCATGATCTGAATAAATTCTAGTAACTCGCACCTTGATTAAGAAAGAGTATGACAAGACCCTTTTAAGTGACCCTTATTTTTTACTGTTCTCACCAAGTACAATCACTACCGAATTTCTAAAATTATAGATAAGCTCCACCTGTTTTGGTCATTTATATGAGTTGAATCAAACAAACACTATATACTTGTTTGTGACTCTTTTCTTTTGTTTGATATCATGATTGTGAAAAATGATTCATATTGTTGTTTGTTGTTGTAGACTGGTCTTTCCTAAGGTTGAATAATTATTTTTGTGAATATACCATGAATTACAAATCCACTCAATTGTTGATGGACCCTTGGCTGATTTCCAGTTAGAGATTATTTTAAATGGTGCCCCTAAGAACATTCTAGTGCATGTTGGGAATGTCAAGTTCAAACTCGGACTAGCCAATGTTGAGCATACAAGAAAGACTTTATTCAAAGTCACAATGAGGTACAAAGATCAGATGCAGTCTGAACTGTACTCTGCAGTAAGCATGAGTGGGTGGGAGAGTTATCAAGTGCTGGGATAGGTGTTTTTTAGACTTTTGTGTTTGCTAATTCACCACACCCAATTATCTGTAGTTTGGAAACAGGTACCCATTGAAGTTATCCTCCTTCTTCTCCCACAAAGACTGGGAGATAGATTTCCCATTCAATTGAATATTGATTTTATTTCAAAAGGTTGGCTCCAGATCCTTGAGGAAGCTGATTCTGTGTTGTGAAACTGGCAAGTGACATTTAAAAAATTTACTTCACAAACTGTAAGAAAAAATTTTTTACAAGAATTACAAGTTTTCTAAAGCAGAGGCTTTAAGGAAAGTGAAATCAGCAGCCTAGAGTAAGGTCTAAGAAGAATCCTATCTACCAACTCCCCATGGTAAATGGAAATCATTATATACTGTAAACATGTATTAATAAAAATAAAAATTAAATAAACAAGATGAGTCAAGCAGAGGGAAATATTAAAGTCCTCGTGGTCAATTATATATTTATGTGGAGAAGCTGGCCATGGTGGTGTATACTTATAATCCAGAACTCCAGGGCTGGAGATAAAGCTCAGTGTGAAGACCTAGGGTTCAATCCCCAGTACCACACACACACGCGTGCACACAGATGCGCATACAAAGGAAATTCTGCATCAGCATTAGGGGATATGATTCCATTTTCCACAGATGTTCTGCTAATTTAGTTATATTCCTTCTACCAGTGTAGGAAAGTTCTATTGGGTACACATCTTCATCAAAACTTAGCATTTTCCTTTTATTCTATTTTAATCATTCTTGTGGATAGAAGTGGCATTTCATTGTATCCATCTATTTCTATTTTATTACATGACTTTTAGTAGCTATGGGCTTTGAATTTTGTGCATGGCCTTTTATCACCCTTTGAGGCATTTTTGTGAGTTTTTCCCTTATAAATATTAATATGGTGAAGTATTTATATAGAATATCTAATACTGGGCCATCCTTTCATTCCCAAATTATTTGTATTAAAATATTTTACTTAACCATTGAATTACATTTGGTGATATCTCATTGTGGAATATTTCATTGATATTCCTGTGAGATTATTCCATAATTTTTTTTAATCATTATAGTCACTTATTTGCAAGCCTTTCTTGAAGAGGAGACGAAGCTAATCTTCTATGTATTGTTCCAATTTGAACTGAAGTGAACACATGCCCACTAAGGATTTTTTTTGTTATTGGTGATTGAACCCAATTGAACCCAGGGCCTCCCAGGGAGCTACATCCCGAGCCCCTTTTCTTTTAATCTAAAACAGAATCTTGTCTAAATGGCCTAGATTGAGCTGGACCTTGCAACCCTCCTGCCTCAGCCTGCAGAGTGCTAGGATTATAAGCATATTTAATTGCGGAGTGTAAATTGTTCACTATACTTGATTGTAATTGTCTTTTTTCCTCCTCTTCTTTTTCTTTCTGTTTCTCTTGCTTCTTGAGGTAGTTAATTGACTGATGGTAACTTGAGTAGGACCGCCCCCCTAATTTGAGTCAGCATGGTTTTCTGAACGATGTAAAAGGAGAACAGGAGGGGTTGGATTTCAGCTAATCTTCTTTGAAAGAACTTCGTTGTAGCTACTGTTCTTTGGAAGAGTTTCGGCGGTTTTTCTTCGAAGGAGCTTGGGCTGCTTTCTTTCTTGAAGGAAGCTTCAATCTTTGTCTTCATCTTGGACGTCATCTTGGACATTGTTTCCTGGCTTCCAGGGAGAAGCCAGCTGCTATCCTATCACTCAACTCCTATCCTTCAGCCTTTTGGCGCAGACACGTCCACTTCTGGCACTGGCCTTCAGGCTTTTCCAGCACTGGCCCTCGGGCCTTTCCAGCGAGGGTCCTTCCGTCTCCCATGTCGGATCCTTAGGCCACCTGAGAGGAACTTGCGCTGGACCTTGCGGCGGGCTCCAAGCCCTCCCATGGGTCCTTCAGGTCTCCAGCACGCAGACAGACATCTTGGACTCGTCTATGTCTGACTCTAGTAAGCAATGACTAATACACTTCTTCCTTCTTCTTGACCCGCTTCCTAGTTTTTACTGTTGTTTCTTTATTTCTTTTATATCTTAATTTTTTCATTGATTATTTACTTCATTTTATGGAATGTTTTGAAGCCTTTCAGGCTTATTGCAGATATCCGGTAAATATCAAATGAATGAAGAGTTGATAGAATAAATTTATTCTGTAATTTCAAGGGAGTTTATTTCTTTGGAGGTTTGTAATTTTTTTTCTTGTGAACTTGGCAGAGGTCTGTGGAAGTTCAGTATAAACTGGAAGGGAAAATGCTCAATTCTGACAGGAATTTAGGGGGTTCAATAACCCCCCTCAAACAGTATTGTGTTAATTTCCTAGGCTGTGTGCGTAACTTCACATAGATAGTATATATATTTGTACTTCAAACAAATTAGAAACATTGGTGAGACAATTTAATAGTTTAATACAATTAATTATTTACCATTTATCACAGTGGTATGATATGAGGCAGCTAAATTTCTATTCATTTCTTGTTGTAGAAAAGTGTTAACATATTGGCATTTTGCATCAGCTGAGGAGATACAAAAAGAGATGGTATAAATCATTTAAATGGCCAGGATATGGCCAGAGAGATGAAATGTAAGGAAATCCAAGGAAAAGTAACTTCTCAGAAGCTAAAAAGAAGCTTGAGTATGAATGGTAAACAGAGACAAATGCCACAGAGACTCAGATTCTGTAAGGACAGAAAATTATTTCCTTTGAAATATGAAGATTGTTGACCACTAGTGACTTTAGCAAAATTTGCTGTACCTGTTGAAATGGAGGTCAGACTGATTTGGGTTAGAAACTGAAAGCAGAGTAAAGAGCAGAGGCCATGAGTAAGAATTACACTCCAGAAAAACTTGGCACCAGAGGAAAGGAGATAAGTTGCAAAGTACCTAAAAGCAGTTACAGGAGTATGAGGAGGTTTTACTTAGCATGGAAGGGAGGAGGTCATGTTTCTAATTCTGAAGGTGAAGAGACAACAGAAAGAGAATAAAGCTTACCAACAGGGAGATGGATGGAATCACTGATGAAGAGACCTACCTGCCCTGGCAGTGGAGTCTAGAAATAACTTGAAAGGTTGTTCAAGAATTATCAAGGCATATAAAAGCCATAATTTTAATGTTTCCACAGCTGTGGCCAAATCCATTATGTGCTTACCCAAAAGCCATGCTACCTCTACTTACTTCATCTGTAAGCCTTTATTAGAGTGGCAATGTAGCCCACTCTAGGAGGTCATTCAAGCCATTACTGACTTAAATTGGTAATGAGAACTTCAAGATATTTATTGAAGTACTTATTTTCTTAACTTTTCTTACAGTTTGGTCTAGGAAGTGGGAAGTTCCCTAGGGGCCATCTGTGTTAAGTTTGTCAATTACTGGGAAAAAGAAAGAACTTAACAGAAAGATCCCTTTTCTACCACCCTGACTTCTGGCTTTGAATACTGTTGTTTTATGCTTGACTCACAGAACCCATTCTGAGACTGTAAGGTAAGGGTATAAAGATAAAACTTCAACAAGAATAGGACGGAAGAATGTCCTCTAAATCCTAAATATTTGCTAAACCAGTGAACAGTGCCTGAGTGTCCGTTAGTATTTCTCTGTTCATGCAAACTTTCCTTTCAGCAGTGATTCTCTAGATCCTTAGGATTACCCAGTTGATATGAAAGTGTATCATATACTGAGTAGTATCTCTATTTCAATTGATCCTAGGTCTCAAAACGTTTTAAAAACTGTCTGAAAATATCCTCCGTTTCACTATGATATTTCCATTTTAGTCAAGTAATGAAATTATAGCAAAAATTAGTCATTAGGAACTTTCATTAGGGAAAGTGCTTTGTTTTGCTTCCCATTACTTGTATAACTGAGATCCAATAAATAGCTATGCAATAAATCAATAAAATATAACTCACCTAATTCCTTTTATGGGAGAGGTAGTCTAAAATGTTTTAACTTTTCAAGGTGAATAGATTCTTCCTCTTTAAAAAATGTTATTATGTGCTATTTTCATCAATTTTGTAAAATTTTTTTCTTTTATTATAATTGAGGTATTTATTGCTTCTGTTAATATGATGCATGAAACAATTTCCAGCTAATTGGATATAAGCAGAAATAATCTACATCATTTCCAGATGCTATTGTCTAGTAGGGAATGTCCCACTGTCCTGTCTTAGAACCTGGAACATGGAGGGTGAGCCTGCACATGTGGGCTAGAGAAACAGTCGAGGGGATCTGGATTCTGCAGAACCTTACTAGAGCATTTTTACTTATTTGCCTTTTTTTCCCCCCTTAACTGACCTCACACAATATCCAGCCATTACAGAAGCTTTCTCTAATCTCAACTGCTGTTCATTGAAAAGGATGAGAAAGTATGGTGAAATCCTGACAATCCGAATATTTCCCTTAATTACACTGTGTAAACCTGGAAATAACTAGGTCATCCTGAATCTGATATGACTGTGTTTGTCCACTCCCTCACAGAAATGGAAGTTTCCACTAGAACTAAATTCAGTTTGATGAGCAAGATTTTTGCATATCTGCATATTTTCTGCATAGTTGTGACTGAGGATTCTAAACTAGATTACTATATGAAATATGAAAGATGATTTATTAATGTCTACTGTTTTAGCATTGTGTTTTAAACGTGGGGACTGATAGGAGGAAGTGAGACCTCTGGCCCATGGAGAGTACTAGTGATTGAAAACAAGTGGAACTGTGTAACTAGCATTCAGTTAGGAAACTATTAGCCAGAAAAAAATGTGAATAAAAGGTGGATTAATTCTAGAAGAATTAGAAACATCTTGTAAATTTAACGATTTCAAATACTTGTGATTACATTGTTGTTGGTTGAGAAAACAAAGCTGAAATCCTAAGTGTCACACTTTTATTAGGGATATTAAATAGAAAAAGTTCAAAAGCTTCCATATTTGGAGACTACCTTGGGGCTCTTTGGAATAAACAATTTCTATTGCGATTTTGACATTCACATTTGTCTTCATTGCTGTGTGTTTTTAAAAGCAAACAACCATGTTTTAATACAATACACGAATATCATGACAAATGCAAACTTCCTTAGAAGTGCGACTAAGCACAATACTGTAAACAAACTGCTTTAATACCATTTTTGGGTTCTATTGGCAGCTATATTAAAATGGAGGTTCCTTTGTAGGAAGATCTTGACAGAGATCAGATTCAAGAATACTAAAACACAGCATTGCAAGAAAATTTCTCCCTTGTCTATCTGCCCTTGGAGCTCTGATCGAGATTTTTCTGGGCACGGCCGAAGAAACACTGCTTCAGTGTCACCTGCCAATTTTAAGCCAGTACCAGCTCCCTAAGCATTACAGTCTCTTAGCTATTGTATAATGTTTATGAAGGATCTAGAGGTGATTATACCCACTTAACTTTTCCCCTGTTTATTTTAAATAGGAGCTGGATAAAGGAGGAAAGGGAATCTGAATGTTGCACAAATGTAACGATAAGAGAAATAACATGCACAGATTGTGACAATCCACTTGGACAAAAATCCAAACTAATTTTGTTCTATTTCTTCTAAGCCATCTGAGAGCCTTTCTGCATTTACCCATATAGACTAAATTATACTGGGATTGAGTTTATGGAGAGATAGCAGCACATATGTAGATGATAGCACAGACAGATATTTATGAAAAACTGGGTTTCTATAAAAAAATGAAAAGGAAAGTTGGTGGGTATTTTGAGGTATATTAGTTAATGTTTAAAAATGGAAACTTTAAAGAATATGCCACATACTCAAACATGCCGCTTTTGCTCAAAAAAGAGAGAAACAAGTTTTCCATTATAGATGGTTGTCAAATGTTGGCTTGGCTGGTACAGACTTTTATCTTCCCAGATGCATGAATCACCTCTACAGTATGTCTCTTTTGTTTGCATACTGGGATTCAGTGCCTGCCTGGGGGCGGGGGGAATGTGTGGAGAAAAACCTGTTACTTTGTTACCCTACGACCAGATTGTTTCAAGTCTGTGTGTGCATATTTTATTTCAGAGTCTTTCCTTAAATCTTGGCTTTCTTTCTTTTTTGCATATTTCTGCCCATCCTAAAAGAATAAACCTTGTTTTGAACCAAAAATAAATTGCATGTTATTAATAAATTAAATTTTCTAAATCCCTTCTGTTTATTCTGAAAATTGCTGGGATGAGATAGAAAATACACTGGCCTCCTGTGTCCCACTTCCAGAAAATCTAGCCTTTTCTTTATAAAACTATAATTTCCAAAATGCACTTGCATTTGTCAGTATAAGATTATGTCCGACTTCTTGGGCTTGCAATCTGTATCTATATTTACATACAGGCAGTTTATGTTATTTATAATTTGTACATGTATGGTGTACATACATTTACCAAGAATCTAGGCATTGATGGGAACATTATTTTTGTTAAATTCTTTTAAAGTTGGCACCAATATCACTGTTTCAGATATGGAAACAAACTTGGAGAAGTCAAAAAGAATTTGTCCTCACAGATAGCTTTGTCGCTTCACTACTGAACACATGCAGACAACCTGGTGTATAGAGGGAGGCCAGCCTGGGTTCCGCTGGGAAGTAGAGCCGTAGTTGAATCCAGAACTGTCAGGCAAACCCATGGTCTTTAAATTAAGCTAAATGGTCTTTTTTACTCACCCCAAATGGAAAAGAAATGTTTTAAAATGTTGTTTGATGGGACTGAGTCTCATCATAGGAAATATGTTTCATTACTTTTTGGGTTTTCTTTCTTATTATTTTGACAATTTAGACTTGGCCATCCATGCTGTAATCTTTCTGTTAAAATTTTTGTAGTTAAAAATTATATGTTCACTACAGAAAATTTGGAAGATACATAAATGTACAAAAAGTTCTGGCATTAAGCCACAGTCATTCTGGAATTCTTGCCCGATATACTTGTAGACTTTTCACAATGCATTGTGTCTGTATGCACATGCTTTTTTAGTTCTGGAAAAACTTTAGTTTTGGAAATTGTGTTTCCACAATTTCAATTCAATGTTCAAATTGTAAGAGTTGAAATCTCTCATGTCGCTATTGTAAAATGGCAATTATTTCGAAATAATGTATCATTATAAGATTGTACTTAATTTTTTGTAGCCAATCTTTTATTGTTTGGAATTTTAAGTCCAATTTTTCTGTTTTACAAATATTTCTCTGAATATGTCACAGTCTCCAACAGCAATATTTGCAAGTTTCTGTTTGCATACTTATACAAGTGTTGGATTGTTACAATTATGAAGTAATTTGCAAATTAGGTCGGCAAATGTTTTATTTTAATTTTAACTTTTATGTCTTGGTTGATTGAATCTCTTGCTCTTCCGTTCATGTGGTGATGTTTATTCATTCTTTTAAGTATGCAAATTATGAGATTACTTGCAGAGAACATTCTGTGCAGTGAAGTACATATTTGGTTCCAGCCCACACAAAACTTACAGGTTCTCAAGCCTAATGAACGGAGGACATAACAAACAAATGATTTTTTAATTGCAAATTTTTCTAAGTTCTCTGAAAAAAAGTCAACAGGATGCCAATATAGGAAAGAAAAACTTTCTTCTTATAAACAATGTAGTTTACATTTGACTAGTCAAAATATATGCATATACAAAAGTAAAAATATATTAAAGGAAACACCATGAAAGTAGCTCTCCTTAATCTATTCCAAATTTGATCTCAAAGGAAATCAATATTCATGTATTTCCTCTATGTATTTATAGAAATATTGTTTGCATGCATGTACACAAGATTTTTTAAAAAAGAGAAGACTCACCACTCCTCGTAACATTTTCGTTTCAGAAATATCCTTTTCAGTACATGTACAACTGCCTCATTCTTTGTAATGGTTACATGTATTTCAGAAAGGTTTCCCTATATGGTGCAATTTAAGATACCGCTAAAAATATTTCCTTTGAGTTGGTAGATGTGTTTGATTTCAATTATGCAGTCGTACCTTAAGTTATATTTTTTGTATTTATCAGGTTACTTTTATTCTTTCATATTTTATGTTCTTTGTAATTTTTATTTATTCTAATAGTTTATGCAGTATATTTATTGTAAATTTATGTGCAATTATAGTTCATGAATATTTTTTTAAAATACTGATGATTGTCTTACTAATAAACGAATGAAATTAATAAATTTATAAATAGGTTTTCTCTTCTACAATTCCATTTTAGCTGACTATATTTTTTTTACTTCAATGTAATGACATATACATACACAGTTATTTTATTGCTTATGAATTATATATTTTGCTTTTAGCTATAAAATATCTATGAATTTCTTTGTAATTATTACTATTACATAATTTCTTTGTGATTCTTTACCAGGTAATTTTTCTTAGTTTACTTTGTATGTGTTTATTAATTTTAATGTGTATTTTGTATATATCTGACAAATACATAATTTTTGATACTTGTATATATTGTAGAATAGCAAAATAGAGCTGTTTAACATATACTGTACATCATAAATTTATAATTTTTGTGGTGAAAATGATATCTATTCTGTAGCAATGTCCAGGTATACTATATATTTACTCCAACACCCATGTTGCACAGCAGATCTCTTATTTCTCTAGCATAACTGAAAGTTTGTGTCCTTTGACTAACATCTCACCAGTGTCCCCACTCCCTGAGATTCTGGTACCCACAATTAACTCACCATTTCTCTGAGTTTGATTCATATTATATGTATGAGTGAGAAAATGTGGTATTAGTCTTTCTGTGGCTATAAGGTGAACATGACATGTAAATGAATTTCATGTTTAGGTTTGGGGCTCATCAAGATACTTCATTATGTATATGCAAATATTCCAAAATTTGAAAATAACCCTTTAAATTCAAGACACTTCTGGTTCCAAGCATTTCAGAAAAGTGCTACTGCACCTTCAATTTCTCGTGATGCAGTCTAGTTCAGATTGACTTTGATTTGAGAATTTTGAGCCTTCCTCTATAGTATTTTGATATTTTTATCTTTCTCTATAATTGAAAAGTTCTTTGCTTTTATTTCTTGAAACATTTTGTTCCTTTGTCAGTGTCTTCACCTTCTTGAACTCCTGGTGTTTGAATATTTAATCTTTTGATGCAATCCATTAATTCCCCCAATTTGTCATATATGTATATATATGCGTGCACGTGTGTGTGTTTGATGAGTCATTGGAAAATTAATGTTCTTTGGTGGTATAATGTCTTTTTGGTTTTTCATGTTATTCGTTGACTTACCTTGATGTTCTGTGCATTTGGGGAGCTGTTTTCTCTCTTCTGTGCTCCAGTATAGTTTTTTTGTGGAAAGACCTTATCCCAAGAGGAATGAATGGGTGACTGCCCTGGCTAGGTAGGGTGCAGTGGTCCAAGTCCCAATGCAGGCATGGTTGTGAGATCTCTGTCCATCTACTTCTATTTATCTGTCCAGTTGAGGTTACAGTTTCTGGGGATTGCAAGATTCCTCAAGAGGCGATACTGTGGATATTCCCAGTTCAACAAAGATTATTTTGGACTTTGGTATCCATGGCTGCTAAAATCTGCCCAATTTCTTTTCCTCCCACCCACCAATTATGCTGTAATACAGGGAATCCCTTTTAACATTGGTTCTGCTTTGCCAGCTTGCTTGCTGTGATGGTAGGACTAGTTTCTGATGTGTGGTGCCTTTATACCAGCTACTAATGTCATTGTTACCCAGGACACAGACACCACACTGTTGCATTGGTAATGTGAGGTAGAGACACTTGTTAAACATTCAGGGAGCTAAGAACAGGTGTGGATACTCACCATGGTTTATGATAGGGTCACAGAAGGGCCTCACTATATAAAAAGCCTGAGCTAGTGCCTAGAGTATGGGCATATACAGTGAAAGCTTGGCTTAGAGGCCTGGAGTACAAAGTAGCTTATTTTCCTATGGTGATGGCTTTGGTGCCTGATCTCCTACATAGCAGGGTCTGCAGGCTATCTGGAGTATCGGCACTCCTATGGCTGGAGGATGCACAGGACTGGGAGAGGTGATGGCTTCTCTTTGGAGTCACCTTAACACTCAACAGCGGCTGCCTTCTGTGGGTGGGGTGTGCAGCTATATCTCCATCTTTGGGGATCCGTGGAAGGAATGGAAGTTTGTGCCTCAGTGCCTCACCAGAAGATCCTGATGTCCTTCATGGAGGAGATGTTTGGGATCACCATTTTCCACCATGTGGCTGATATTTGTAGAGGTGGCCTTTTGTCCTTGTTCCTAGCCATGTCCTGGTCTCTGTCATTTTCTGATCTTATCAGAGGTCTGTGTTAATATTTGGTTTTTATTCCACTTGATTCCTGTAGCTCCTTAAATGAATACTTGAGCCCTCTCTGAGTATTTTGGGTTGTGAGTAGTACATATATTTGTGTGTGTGTGTGTGTGTGTGTGTGTGTGTGGCTGATATTGCCTACTCTGCTCTCTAGTTAATTACATGCTTTCATTTTTCTTTGTAAATTTAGTTGTATATTTAAATATAATCAGTGTCTTACATTAAACTTTTGGTGTTTTTTTTCCCCTCATTTCAGCAACAGTAATAGCAACAACAGAAAGAATGGTGATTAGGCTTGCCTTGAAGTTATAGATTAATTTGAAAAGAATAACAATTATTTTCAGATTTCAGATCCATAACCACCATATATCTCAGCATTTATTTAGACTTTTAATTTCTTCCATCAATATTTTATAGTTTCAGTGTCCCAGCACTACTCCTATTTGTTAAATTTATTCATCAGTACTTTGTGTTTCTCTATGTAAATTAAATTACATATAATTGTAAGTTTCATTATCTACTCTCTTCTTGCTGCTATGTGGAAAGGTATTTGATTTTAATATTAAATGGTTACCTGTGACCTTGCTAAATATTAACACTGGAGCCAAAATATTTTTAAAATCTTCTTTTTTGAAATGGGAAACGGGGTTGGGGAAAACAGCCACAGGGAAAAGCAGAGAGTAGGGGAAATGGGGATTAAAATCAGAACATATATATGTGTAATTTCTCCAAATTGTAATTATTATGCATCACTAGCATATATCATAAAAATAAATATCCCTTTTAAAAGAAAAAAATTTAAAAATATTTTAAAGTCATCTATAGAGAATCATAATATACACAAACGTAGATATTTTATTTTAATTGGTATGCCTTTTAGTTTTTCTTGCTTTCTTGGTTAATTTAGGTGTGATGGACAAATTTCTTTAAAAACATCCTATCAAACTCACATGAAAAGAATTTAAATGCCCACATATTTCTGTATCAGTTCCAAAATTAAAATCATATATATACATACACATATACACATACACATACCTACATATATATAAAATATATATATATTTATATTTGGCCAGGACCTCCAGTACAATGTTGACTAAAAAAGTTGAGAGCAGACATCTTTTCTTTGTTTCTGATCTCAGGAATATTGCATTCAGTCTTACACAAAGTATCATGTTAGTGGTAGGTTTGGTCCTGATGTCTTTTATCAAAATAAGTTTTCTTCTATTTTTAATGCAGAGCGATTTTTCTTATTATTAATCAACATTAAATATTTAATTATTTTTTCTTTATCTGTTTAGGTAATTTTTTTCAGGCTGTTCATATGGTGACTTGCATTGACTACATTGATTATAGTTTTTCAGAAAAACAAAACTGATACAAGATATATTAAGAAAGATATATGCGAAGGGATTTCACAGAGGAATTTGCTTTCTTAATTATACATGCTGAAACATCCTAGAACAGGCAGTATGCATGATGGAGAACCAGGAGAGATACTGCTGTGACTTAGTCCAAGTTCAAAGGCCTTAGAGTCAGGGAAGCTGAAGCCAGAGATTCAAGAGCTGGAGGTGAAAGGAAAGTCATGGATATAAATCCCAGAGTGAAAAGGCTGGTGTTCTGATGCCCAAAGGCAGGAGAAAAATGACATCTGAGCTCCAGAGGACAGAGATTAAGAATTCATCTTATTAATTTATTTTTACTTCTTCCATCCAGTGTTCCCAGCTGCTGAGATGGTGCCCACGCATACTGTGGACAAATCTTACTCAGTCCACTAATTCACATGCCAGTTTCCATTGGAAACACTCTCAGAGACACATCTGATGAAGCCCAGTCATGCTAATCAAAGTAAAACCCATCTAGGTTTTCTTTTCAGTTCATATGGGATGAGCTCACTGGCTACAGAAACATTGTAAATAAATAATGCTTTAATAGCGATATGATTGTGGTGGTCAAGCTTCATTTTGTCAGAGTTATTGGCTTGTGAGCTACCCAGGCAATTAGTAAAACACTACTGGGTGTGTCTAGGCATGTCTAGATGGGTCATGAAGGGCATGACTTTGGGATTTGCATATAGTTCATGGTCCTTTCCTCTGGTGCTGTTCCCCTGCTCTGTTCCTCAGGAGCCATCAACTAAGCATCTTTGCTTTTCCAGGCTCTTCCACCGTGATGTTTCTGCCTTGGAGCGAGCTAACCATGGACTGAATCCCCTGCAGACATGAGCCCCATACATTTCTCTTCTTTAAGTCTGTGTGTCTAATGTTGTGTCTCAGCAACTAGAAACCTGGGTGATACACCGATGATGACTTGAGCCAGTTAATTTGGCAGTCAAAGTCAGCTATCACCACTGATTTTCAAATGATGAAATTTCATTACATTCCTAAATATCACTTGTTCATGATGTATTGTGCTTTTCTATATAGCTAGCTTTGATTTCATATGTTAAAATTCTCTGGGTCTATGTTCATAAGGGATATTGCTTTCATTGTTTTTTGCAATGTGTTCACCTGGTTGTTGTAAAAGGTTAATATTGTCCTCATAGACTGAGTCCTGAAATCTTTTATTCTCTATATTTTGGAAAGATTTTTAAGAATTTGTACTATTCCTTAATGAATTGTTAAGTCACCAGGTAAGCCTTACTGGCATAGACTTTTTTGATGTATGAAACACATTTTAACTACAAATTCAATTTCTTTAATACAGAACTATTTGGATTATCTAGTTCTTTTGAAGTTAATTTGCTAATTGGTATATCAGTGATTTTGTTCATTTCACCGAAGTTATCAAATTTATTGGCAAAAATGTATTAGTGGTATTCTATATTTTATTAATATCAAATTGTAGTGATATCCCTCATTAATTCTTGACAATTGAAATTTTGGGCTATTCTCTTTTTTCTGACTATATCTAGACAGATTGAGCAACATTCCTAACATTTTATATAACTGATACTTATTTTATTGATTTCTATTAGTTTTCTGATTTTTCACTAAATTCCTCTTTTATCTTGTCTGCTTATGTAAAATTAATTTTATTCATTTTTTTCTATTAAGTTGAAAGTTTTGATTAGTATTGTTAGATTTTGCTTATTTATTTATGGATATAAATTTTCCTCTGAATGTCAGTTTATCTGCATTTCACACCTGCACTTGTGAGGCAGGCATGATGCCACTGAGCTACATCCCCAGCTGAAATATTGAATTTTAATGTTATTTAAAATATTCTCTAATTTATTTGTCTTCCTTGATCCATGAATTATTTTGAATAAAGTAGTTTAATTTTACAATAATTAAGAATATTCTAAATTTAAACAAAAATTAATCTGAAGTTTAATTTCTTTATGTTCAGGTAATTAAATTTGTTTTGCTTTAGCTCTTTTAAATTATGTGACATTTGATTTTAAGTTCAGTAAATAATTTACCCTGGTGAATATTATTAAGTACTTGGAAAGAGTGGTAGAATGCTTTCTATTTACCAATTACATCAAGTGGGTTGAAACTATTGATTAAATATGTTATGTTCTTACAGATTTTATTTCTATTTGTTCTATAAATTATTGAGCTTGGACTATAGAAGTCTATTTTTTTGGTTTAGTTTTGTTGTATTTTACTTTGAATCTAAAAGATTAAGTGTATTTTTAAGGTGTTTTGACTAATCAGCCTTTATACCATTATACTGTGCCCTTTGCCTGTGGTGACGTCTGTTCAGAACTCCATTTTTTCTCAAATAAAGCTACCTCAGCTTCTGACTGGTATTATCATAATATAACTACTTTAATGATTTATATTCTATTTGCTTTTAAATTTAGTCTTTTTGTGGCCAGTATATGAGATGTGATACAAAGTATGATAAATGTATACATTTTAAAAAATTTATTATATAAAAGGCCATTAGTCACTCTCAAAATTCTCCTCTTGCTCTTTGAACACACTTATCCTATCATTCTTCCCACTTTATGAAACAGTTCTAGAAGTGCTCTTTCATGAATGCATTTACAGGTGTGATGAAAACTATGGTAAATGTTACTGCCAAGTACCATCTCATGATAGAAAGCCAGAGTCGTAAAGATATTATTGTGCATCCTCATCCACTTTACTCACCATACCTGGCACCACACAACTCTGGCTCTTTGCCAAAGTCTAAGTGTCCAGGAAAGTTAGCTGTTTTGAATCAGGACATCAAGGGAGCCAGGACAGAGCAAGTAAAGTCTTCCAGAACTGCTTCAGAAAGTGGCAAAAATGATGGGATAAGTGTGCTCAAAACAAGGAGTTTTTTTGAGTGGAATTAATGGCAATGTGTTTTTTAATATAATATATTTTTTAAAAAAATTAAACATTCACTTTGTTTTGATCATATATTATATAGTGTGATACTTGTCTGCAGTTTATAATTTTTGTATCTATTTACATTTAATATAGTTGTTAATATCTTCACATACCTTGTTCTTGCTATATATGATTTCTACAATTTTTCACTTTGATTTTTTTCTATTCTGTTGTTTAATTTTGAAGTAAATATTTTTATGGTTCTGTTTTATCGCCAGTATTGATTTACTAGTTATACCTCATATTTTAAAGTAGTTGCTTTGGGATTTACAGAATACATCTTCATTTTTTAAATTAATTTTATTGGTACATTTAAGTATACAATATAATGACATTCATCATTGGAAATTTGCACCTTTACATAATCTCTCTTGGTTATTTTTTCCCCATTCCCTGCCCTCCCTTCAACCCCTCCACCCTTCCCTATTTACGAAGACTTTGTTTCCATTTTTTCATTTTCTCATATTAATTCTCTTCCCTTCTTTCCTTTCCCCTACCCCTCCAACTTTCTCTTCCCCTTTGTCCCTTTTCTTATTTCATATTATCTATTACACCTTTTAGTCCTTATTTACACTTTCAGTTACTCACAGTAGAGAAATTATTTGGTATTTACATGTGTGTCCTGTTTATTTCACTTAAGAGTATTGCCTCTATGTGCATCCATTTAGCTATAAATGTCTCTAGTTTCTTATTCTTTATGGCTGAGTAGTACTCCATTTTATTAAAAAACCACATTTTCTTTATCCAGTCTCCAGTTGATGGGCAATTGGGTTGCTTCCAAGTTTTAGCTATCATGAATTGTGCTGCTATGAATATGGGTTCACATAAATCACTGTAGTATGATTCTTTTAATTCTTTGGGGAAGATACCCAGCAGGGGAATAGCTAGGTCAAATGGGACTTCCAGTCCTAGTTCTTTGAGGAATCTCCATACTGATTTCCACAGTGCTTGCACCAGTCTACACTCCCACCAGCAGTGGAGAAGTGTTCCTCTTTCCTCACAGCCCTGCCAGCATTTCTTATTGGTTGATTTCATGATAGCAGCCATTCTTTCTGGGTTGAGGTGGAATCTCAGTGTTGTTTTCATTTGCATCTCTAGAATGACCAGTGATGTTTAACATTTTTTCGTATGTTTATTTGCTGCTTTTACTTGTCTGAGAAATGTCTGTTCATTTCAGATGCCCATTTTTGGATTGGGTCTTGAAATTTGGGAGGTCTGATTTTTTTTAAGTTCTTGAATATTCTAGATAGTAGCCCTTTGTCTGGGGGACAGCTGGTGAAAAATTTTTCACACATTGTGGCTTGTCTCTTTACACTGTTGGTCGTTTCTCTTGCTGTCCAGAAGCTTTTTAATAAGAAGATCCCACTTGTTGACTGTTTATGCTAGTTTACGGGCAACTGAGGTTCTCTTCAAAAAAACTTTTCCTTTTTTTTTTGCTACTGGGGAACAAACTGGGGACCTTGCACTTGCTATGCAGGTGGCAGAATCCCCAGCCCCATAAAATCTTTTCCTACACAAATGTCTTCAAGAGTTCTCCCTAACCTCTCTTCCAGTCTGTTTAGTGTTTCTGTTTTAATATTTAGATCTTTAATTTTAGTTTAGTGATGGTGAGAGATATAGGTCTAGTTGTAGTCTTTGGCAAGTTGAAACCCAATTTTTCCAGCACCATTTATTAAAGAGGCTATCTTTCCTCCAGTGAGGGTGTTTGGCTCCTTTGTTGAAGATGAGATGGCTGAGTGTGTATGGAGTTGTTCCTGCATCTTCTAATCTGTTCCACTGGTCCTCAAGTCTGTTTCTTTGCTAGTACCATGCTGTTTTTATCATAGTAGCTTTGTAGTATAGTTTCAAGTTCTGGATTGTAATACCCCCTACCCTGTCTTTATTGCCTAGTATTGCTTTTGCTATGCTAGGTCTCTTCTTGTTCCAAATGAATTTTTGGATTGTTTTATCCAGGTCTGTGAAATATGGTGCTGGAATTTCAACTGGGATTGCATTGAATCTATATAGCAGTTTTGGAAGTATGGCCATTTTCATTATGTTAATTCTTCCTATCCAGGAGCAAGGTATGTCTTTCCATTTTCTGATATCTTCTTCAATCTCCTTTTTCAGAGTGCTATAGTTTTCAGAGAAGAGGTCTTTGATTTCTTTTGTTAGGTTGATTCCTAAGTATTTCATTTTTTTGGATGCTATTGTGAAAGGAATTGTTTGCCCCATTTCTCTCTCAGTCTGTTGTTCATGTAGAGGAAAGCTATTGATTTTTTTGTGTTGATCTTGTATCCAGCTACTATATTGAATTTGATTATTAAGTCTAGAAGACTTTTCGTAGAGTTCTTGGGGTCTTCTATATAGCGTATCATGTCATCTGCAAATAATGACAGTTTGACTTCTTTTTTTCCTATCTTTATTCTTTTATTTCTTTCTCTTGTTTTCTTGCTATGGCTAATATTTCCAAAACTCTATTGAACAAGAGTGGTGATAGTGGACATCCTTGTCTTGTTCCTGATTTTAGTGTGAAGGATTTCAATTTTTGACCATTTAGTATGATATTGCTGTTGGGTTTTCATAGATGGGTTTTATCAGATTGAGGTAGAGACCATCTATTCCAGTTTTTGGAGAGTTTTTATCATAAATGCATGTTGGATTTTGTCATATGCTTTTTCTGCATATATTGAGATGATGATATGATTTTTGTCCTTGCCTCTATTAATACAGTATATTACATTGATTGATTTGCATATGTTGAACAATTCCTGCATCTCTGGGATGAGTCCCACTTGGTCAAGGTGTATGATCTTCTTGATGATCTTCTATATTCTATTTGCCAGTATCTTATTAAGGATTTTTGCATCTATGTTCATTAGTGAGATTGGCCTATAGTTCTCTTTTTCAGTTGGATCTTTCTCTGCTTTGGGGATCAAGGTGATCTTGCTTCCACGAATGAATTTGGGAGTATTGCTTTCCTTTTAATTTCACTGAAGAGTTTAAACAGGAGTGGCAGTAGTTCCTCTCCAAATGTCTTGTAGACTGCAGCAGTGAAGCCAACAGGACCAAGGGTTTTCTTAGTTGGTAAGTTTTTAATTACATTTTCAATTTCATTGATTGATATTGGGTCATTTAGAATTTTTAGGTCATCTTTGTTCAACTTGGTAATTCACATGTATCTAGGAATCTGTCCATTTCTTCTGTGTTTTCCATCTAATTGGCATATAGGTTCTCAAAGTAGGTATTGATAATCCTCTGGATTTCTGCTGAGTCCATTGTAATTTCATCCTTTTCATTCCTAATTGCATGGATTTGGGCCTTTTCTTTCCTGTTTTTGATAAGGTTGGCTAAGGGTTTGTCAATTTTGTTGATTCTTTCGAAGAACCAACTCTTTGCTTGATTTTTTTGTATTGTTCTCTTAGTCTCCATTATACTGATTTCTGCCCTGGTCTTTATAATTTCCTCCCTTGTATGAGCTTTGGGTTTGTCCTGCTCTTCTTTTTCTAGAAGCTTGAGGTTCAGCATTAGGTTGTTTAATTGATCTCGCTCTGTTTTCCTAATGTTAGTATTCCCTGCTATGAATTTCCCTCATAAGACTGCTTTCCTTGTGTCCCGTAGATTCTGATATGTTGTATTGGCATTCTCATTTACCTGTAGAAACTGCCAGATTTCTTCAATTTCCTCTGTAACCCACTGGTTATTCAGAAGTGTGTTGTTCAATTTTCATATGTTAATGAAATTCTTGTGGTTTCATTTGCTATTGATCTCCAATTTCATTGCATTATGGTCTGACAATATACAGGGGATAATTTCAATTCCTTTGCACTTAAACATGTTGTATGAATGAGTATGTGGTCTATTTTGGAGAACAACCCATGTGTACCTGAAAAGAATGTGTATTCTGATTTTGTGGGGTGAAACACTCTGTAAACATCTGTTAAGTTCATTTGTTCAAGAGTTTGAGTTCTAGTATTTCATTATTTTTTGTCTAGTTGATTTATCTATTTGTGACATTTGGGTATTGAGGTCCCCCACTACTATTGTATTAGTGCTTGTATGATTTTTCATGTGTATTAGTATTTGTTTCATATAATTGGGCCCATTAGTATTTGGTGCATATATATTAATGATTGTCATCTCTTCCTCTTGGATTGTTCCCTTTACAAGGCCATAGTGTCCTTATTTGTCTCTCTTAATCAGCATTGGTTTGAAATCCACTGGATCTGCAAAGAGGATAGCTACTTCTGATTTTTTGGGGGGGGTTCCTGTCACATGGAGTATTGTTTTCCACCCTTTAACTTTCAGTCTATGAGTTTCTTTTTGAATTAAGTGTGTTTCTTGTATGCAGCATATTGTTGGATCTTGCTTCTTAACCCATTCTACCTATTCCTTTTGATTAACATTGATGGTTATAACTGATACATATTAACTTATCCTTCTCATGACTTTTTCTTTTTGTTGGATTCACCCCTTTGTGTTTAATTTCTTGTCGTGCCCAATGGATTCATTCTACAGGGCTTCCTGGGGTTGTGATCCTCATTGTCTTTTCCTAGGATAGTGTTTAAAATTTTTTGGAGTGCTGGTTTGGTATTCATGAAGTTTCTAAGGTCCTCTTTGTCATGAAAGTATCTTATTTCTCCATCAATTTTGAAAGATAGTTTTGTAGGGTACATCAGTCTGGGTTGGAGGTTGTTTTCCTTTAGGGCTTGAAATACATCACTCCATGCTCTTCTCGCCTTGTGGATTTGTGTTGAGAAGTCTGCTGTGATTCTGATGGGCTTTCCTTTTTATGTGATTTCTTTTATCTACGTGCTTGTAGTATTTTGTTCTTCTGTTGGATTCCCGAAATCTCAACTATTATATGACTATGTGAAAAATTTTTTTGATCATGTCCAGTTGGAGTTCTATATGCCTCATTTATCTCTGTGTCAAGTTCTTTTCCCCTGTTTGAGAAGTTTTCTGCTATTACTTCTGTGAACAGTTTTTTTTTTATGTTGTCTACACTCTGTCCTGTTTCTTCATTGACTCCAATCAGTCTGATGTTATTCTTCTTTGTATCGTCTAGCAGCTGCTGGATTGATTTCTCATAGTCCCTTGCTATTTTTAAGAAATTTTTCTTTTCATGGTCACTAATTGCAATCCTATCTTCTATATCTGAAATTCTATTCTTGCATTGGCTCGTTCCACTGCGGAAACTTTCAACGTAGTTTTTAATCTCCTGGAAATCTGTTTGCATGTGTTTTATAGATTCCATTTGTTTCCTATGTTGGGATTACATCATTTCCTCAGCTCCTCTATTTTTTTTTAATCTGTGTCCACTCTAGATTTATTAATCATGTCTTCTACTTGGGCACAATCTCTGCTGTTATCTGAGAAATTATTTCTGATTTCATTTTTTCCAGATCCTCTTTCATTGCCAGTTCAGGGAGTCCAAGTGGTTGAATATCAGATTTTTCCATCTCATTGCCCTTTGGTGTTGCCTTAGGTGATCTGGAAGTCTGGTTTTGAGACTTATTTATATGTCTTCTCATTTTAACAGATGCAGCCTCTGTGCTTTTGTTGAGGTGACTTTTTGCTCACCCAGTGGTCTTGAATTCTCAGCAAGCTACTGAACAGCCTTTACTGTGCTGCTCAACAGTACACCAATTCCTGGGTTCAGAATGGTGTCCTCTTTGGATCCCTGAGCTGACCTGTTGTCTGGGCAGGCTTCTGGCTGGGGCCTGTGCACACTTGGGATGGTATTTAGTTGTGCCTCTTGCTGGAGCACCTATGTAGCTGTTGTCTGGGAGGGCCTTTGGCTGGGGGCTATGCACCCCAGTTCCTGTTGTATGCGCAGCCTTTGGCTAGGGTCTCCATGCACTTATCTATGGTATTGGGGTGAGCCTCTGGGTATTGCTTGTGTGCCTGTGTGGCTCTTTTCCAGATGGGTCCTTGGCTGTGGCCCATGGAATGGTGGGCCTCTGGCTGAAGCCTGTGCTCCTGTGAAGCCCCCTTCTGGGTGGGCTTTTGGCTTGGGCAGGTGTGCCAGAGCCTTTGTTGTGGGGGCAGAACCCTGGCTGGGATCCGCCCACAGCCCCACTGGTCTGGACTGCGCAGCTGCTCCCCAGGATCTTAGCACACTTACCTATGGAATGATGGAATGGTGGGCCTCCAGAATACATCTTTAAATTACTGTAATATAGCTTCAGATGTTGTAATACCATTTAGAAAGTTTTTATTTTTCTCATTTTGAAATACATTTCATAGAATTCTAAATTAATGGGCTTTTCTTTTTTTAAAAAAATACTTCAAATATTTTATTATTATCTTCTGACTGGCATAGTCATCAGAAATCTGTTGTAATTCTTATGTTTTTATACCCCATAAGAATATTTTTTTTATTTGAAAGTTTTAATGATTTTGCCATTGGTCTCAGCAGTTAGAGTAAGATACTAAAATAAAATACCTGTATTTTTCTTTGTCATCTCCTTCTTTAATTTCTCTGAGATTATATTTGTTGTTTCCTCTTTAAGATATTCAAAGGTCTTCAGCTTTTGTCTGTTTTCTATATCTGAAATTCCAAATATATGAATGGTAGAGCACTTGATATGTTTGAAAGATCTTGTTTTCATTTTGTTTGATATTGCATTTTGGCAATTTCCACAAATCTTCAATTTCATCATTTTTCTGCTTTCTTCATTCTGATGACTAAAAATCATGTTTGATACCATATTATTATGTTTTAGGTATTTAGTCTTTGAACTTTATTCTGTATTATATACAGCCTTCTTCATTTTGATGAAATTATCCATATATTTGTTTGTGGTATTCACAGTATCCACTTATTCATTGGGTAGTTTACTGATTAATATTAAGTCCCTATCTGGTAGTTTTCACATCTGAGTCTTTTCTGAGTCTAATTTTCTTAACAGCTTTATTTCTTGACAACCAATTTTGTTCTTGGGTTTTTACTAATGTTGCATGATGCAAGCCAGACATGGTGGTACACACTTGTAATTCTAGCACTTGGGAGGCTGAGACAGGATTACCATGAGTTCAGTGCCAGCCAGGGGTACATAACAAATTCAAAGCCAGACTAAACCACATAGCAAGAACCTGTCTTAAAAAATCAAGGCAAACAAACATGATGCATGAAGAATAGAAATGAAGTACATGCAATTTGTACCTAATTAATTTTATAATTTACAATCCAAAGATTTGTCTTTTGTCTGTTTATTATTATGGGGGTGCAAACAATGTATTGAGTAGTTAAATTAGGTTTTTGAGTTATTTTGGCTTTATGGTTTTTTAGTGTGTCAATAATGTGAAATTCTGAAATTCCCATATGGCAGGATGATGTTATTTTACGTTTAGTATGTGACCTAGAATCCTACATTTCTTTTGCTTAGTGTACCTCTTCTGTGTGTGCCCCCTGGTGCTCTCTCCATGCTCTTCTCTTCTACCAGATATAAACTATACTTTCATGCTGTGTGGATCAAGTTTTCTGGTTGAGACAGCCATGAGAATTTTCTTGGTTATTCTCTTTCAACTCAATTTTAGACAGATCCTTTTACTTGTTTTTATGGGTATAGCATTTTCAATACTTCTGTTTTTTCTCCATAGAAATCTAATTCTTCCTTGTATCTTTAGGGGAATGGTCTCTAAATTCTGCATATGGTAGGATGCTCTTATCCTATGTTAAATGGAATTTTTTGACCCTTTCCCAGTGGTAGCAATCCTCTACTTTGGTCAGTGCGGTGTACTTAGCTTGAGTGGATTTTCTAAGCCCAGACCACTGTATCTAATGGACTTTTCTTCCATCCCTTCCCCTAGTGCAACAGATTTTTGCCTGGTACCAAAAGTGGCAGAGTTTGCTACTTCTGCCCCAGTGGCTTAGGGATTTTGTTTCTTTTGAAGCTATTCTGGGAGGCAGATAGCTTTTCATGTCTGTGTAACACAAAAAGCTCTCGTGGCTCCTGCTGTACCACATTCTTTCTTATAACTACCAATAGAAGCTCAAAATATTTTTTTTGTGATGTGGACTTCCAAAGATTCAAAACTATCATATTTAGCTAACATTAGGATTTTAAGAAATTAGTAACAATTTGTTAGTTTCTCAATCTGTTTTTATGTTAGTTATAACTATTTTCTGAACTCTGAAAAATGTAAAACTTTTTATGGCTAGGTTTTGGCTCATTTTTCATTTAGTTAACCTAATTAATCTATCATCTCAACATTCTAGTAAAATCAAGGAAAGTTATAATTTTGTAGATTTTAAAATAATTATTAGGCCAGAACCAAGGCTCTTTGGACTTTATCTTAATTCAAAGTAGAAACTATGATTTATTTGATATTTATTTTCTTGAGCTTTTCTAGTTAAGGTTTTGTTTCCTAGTGCTGATTTGCTGTGAGTATCTCAGAAAACTACATTGTATTATTTTTAAAATTATTTGAATTTAAAATTATAGAATTTTCATAGTTTTTGTGATAAATGGCTGGTGAAGTCTTCTCCATCTTCAATGTTTGTTTTATATTTCATCTTTTAAATTTTTAAAGTGTATTTTAAATAGTTACTATGTTCTTACTTGATAATTATTTCTCTTATAACATGAGATATTTGATCAACTCTTTTTCATGGAAAAGAAGGAGGGCTATGTTCATTCAATAGAATTCTTCCTAGTATCACCAAAATTCTAATTGTAGAAGATTATATGTGGATGAATTAGTAAACTTCTAGGCTCCTCACAACTCTCCATTTTTTCCTTTAATTCTGTTATTTCAGATAGACAGTATGATATATTATTTATGTGTGCTTTCTTTAATTCTTCATGGAGAAAATAAGAAGGTCCAGTCAATTTCAGATGTCACCTTGTGCAACAGGTCTTATTGTTCAAAATATAGGTTACTGATTTTTTACTCTTAAACTTGTTATATACCTCAGTTCTCTTTTCCTTAGGCAGGAGAAATAGATGTCTCAGGTTCAGAAGAGAGAGAGAGAGGAGAGAGAGAAAGAGAGAGGAGAGGGAGAGAGAGAAAAGAAAAATGGGCAGAAATGAATAAATTAATGGTACCATTCATATTCACTGAAGATGAATTTTCCTTCCTTGTCCACAGATTGAAATGCCAATTTCCTCCAAGAATACTCTCCTAGACATACCCGGAAGTGATGGTTTCCCAGTGATGTGGATATGTCTTGATCCAGTCACAATTACACCTAACATTTAACCATCCAAACCTCAAGAAGAATAATTTAATCATGGGTTAGAATTTTGAACTTTATCTGATGGTAATGATACATAATTAAACATTTTAAACTAAAGAGAGAATCATGACCAAATTAAAGTGCTAAAATAATTTACCTCATATGTGGATAATGTCTTGATTGGAAAAAACCAACAATGGAAACCAGTAGAAGATTTAACAGGTTATTTTGTGATCCAGAAAAATTAAAAATTATGATTAAGATTAATGTGGAAATTGAGAGATACAAACAAATTTAATAAATGATTTTAACGTAATGACTCCTTTTAATTTGTAGTTGACTTCTTGAGTACATGTTTATTATTTTGATTTATTTATAAGTTCTTTCAACATCTTAAAATGTGTTAGCTATACATTTGTAGATTTTCTTTTGCCTTTTACTATTTGACATTGGATTTATTTTATAGTATTTTGATATTGTTTTCAAATCAACATTCTTCTTTCCTTGGTGTTAACATTTATTGTTCAGGAATTGTACCACCACCTGTGTAATCTGTGATATAATTAATACATATCAATACGCTTCAAGGTACAATAGCATAATTATATACCACATAATAACTTTGTAACCTAGAGAAATCTAAATAATAAATACATATGCTATAGTATTATGCTGTTATTTTAGAATTTCAATAGAGTAGAACAAAACAAAACAAAAATATGAGAACACTTTTTCACTCAAGATTTTGACTTATGTAGAATCTTACCTAAATATTTTGGGTTTTATTTTTAGTAAGAAGAAAAAAAATTGTGGAGGCCTAATTTTACTGAATTATATACAGCATAGACATGTAGTCCCTTTGATTTTAAAATATGTGTACTTGAAAATGTGGATTTTATTAACACTAGATAAAATAAAGAAAAATCTCAGTTTATATTACATAAGTGTTTCTGGTACTTGAGAACTCACAACTTAAAAGTTACTATGATCATCAGTATGGTGACCTTTAGAAACAACTGAAAAGACTCATTTTTTCTTTTAGAGCTTCACTTTGCAAATCTGTGACGAAATGCCTAAGATCAGACTCAGAACTCTCATATTGAAAGGAAGCAAATACATTTCTAATATTAACAGTGCTATTCTCTACAAGTGTGGCTGGGTATTATGAATGTGTCAAATGTACCTGGACATTTTTGTCTTGAGGAAATTTTTAACACCAGTATCTGATGGTTTTATAAATGGTATGATGCTCCTCTCCCCAAGTTTGTTCTTTGTCCCCATTGATAGGAAGACCATGCATCTCCTTTGAGTTAGGAGACTGTTTGAAGAAATATTTCAATATCACTGTCAATTTCAAGTTATTCTCATTCTCTAGGAGAGAGTAACTAATCTATTGATAAAAAGCTTCTCATCCTTTGGAATATTGGACTCAGTAAAGAGATTTATGAGTTCCTTTTGGACTGCAGTATCAATAATAGAACAAAATTAGTTACCATCCAGGGATAGATACTACTGCATAGCAAGCGTACTCCATTGTTTCCACTCAGCCTCCAGATCAGTTTTCAACTCTTCCTTCCTGTGTCTCAGATCATATCATACTCCTTTCGCTCATACTGGCTGACCTTAGCACATCCCTGTATGATATTACAAGAAATGAGAGTGATGTCTGACCGTTATTCCCTTGTCATTTTTCTCTCTACAAGGTTATGTCTTTACCAGTACACTGAAGTTTACTGTTCCTCTCAGTGTTTCTTAACTTTGGTGACTATGTCCCTCTGAATTCATATATATATATATATATATATATTGCCCTCTTGGGCATGGGATGGTAGCAGTGTGTTACTAAGCCTAATGATGCTTTTTCTATATGACACACCTGAAACTATACATTTGTGAATAGTCCTTTTCTAAATAAGTTACCTCAAGTTACCATATTTTGAATGAACCATCTAACACAGGATGTCCTCATAGCTAAGAGCTTCATGGAAAGAAGAAAAGATGACTGGCCTTTTGAATGGAACTTGTCAACATTGAGATTTTATTTTGTTTACCAGCATGAAGGATCTGGATTTTGTTTGATGATAAAAGCTACCCTATGGGTAGATTTAATTTAAGAAAAATATCTGCAATGAGTCTCACCCTCTTGAAGCTGTCATCAAGTAGTAAATTAAAGTAGAAACTACTTATAGAATAAATCTCTACTTCCCCAATTTTCCTTTGCTAATAAACACTGCTATCAAAGCCAGGACCAGGTAAGCTGGGACTAAAAGCCAGGATCATAATGTTGGGTAAAGGCTATGAATGGTGGGAAAAGTTGCCATCTCTTCGAATGAAATATACTCCAGATTGTTTCTATTGGTAAAATAGGAAGAATTTCCTCATTGATAGGAAGCCATGCATATCAATCCCTTTATCCCATTCTCATAATAGTTGGTTTTATTTCCTGACTTCTTTGAACTTGTGGCAACATGCGGCTCTTCCTATGTCCCTGTCTTATTGGGTCCAAATTGGAGCTCATGCTGTTTTCTCTATTCTTAAAGTGCAGCTGAGACTAGGTTAGTCCATCTATGCCCTAGACAACTTAAAAGAAATATAATCGAATATTAGCATGGAGCTTAGTAAATATGAGAAAATATTGATCTCATTTTTAGATTGGGGAAACTTGCAGGCATATTTCTTGACTAGTTATCAACATGTCTACATGTGGAAAAGGCTCTATTTCCTATAAATGTTGAAATGATTCTCAAGCATGTCTAGGAATTTCAAAATTTATACTCTGAAAAGATTGCCTTAGAAAGATTAAGGCATTTCTCATGTCTAGGTTAAGGACTTCCTCCTGAATGGTGTAGTTGTTCAAAAATACAAACCTACTTCCAGCTTATGCACCAGGCTATTTCATTCACTGGACTCTAACCCAAATTTTCTCAGACACACCATTACTGTTTCCTCAACCTAATCCCTTCTGTTATAAAAATGGTCTCTGTGGCTAGCTGTTCTACTTCACAATAATACTAAGCACTTAGCTCTTGAATCATCTAATTGAAAAAAGTACCTCCCAAGACACTTTAAGTGAACTTTGTCCCTCACTTGTTCTCAGAAAAGAGGATAGTTTGCATGTTTCACCCTCTGGCCTCTTTGTTCATAAAGGTGCTTGGCTCACGCTTTTTTTTTTTTTTTTGTTTCCATGAGATCACATTCACAAAGGGTGGCTAGTATATAATAAACGCAAAATGGGCCTTACCATGAGAAAGGAAAAAGGGAAGACATGGATGTTACACTTTGATATCTATAATGAAATACTGCTGAACAGAAATTTTAAAGATTGGCTGCCTTGGAGATACAACACATCTATTAGGTACTAGTTTTGGTTCTTGCTATCACCCCCTCCCCAAAAAAGCCCCCAAAAACCTTTAGCCATGTTTCCCTGTGACTCTTGGTCCTTTACAAAGCTCTTCACTGCCCTCTGTGGCCCTATTCCATAGATTTCAACAAACTGTCCAGCCTTGCAACCCACTTAATTCTGTGCACGTATTAAAATTCAGGAATAGTTTTAGGATTTAACCAGATTTTTTTTGAAGTATAGTTTGTTGTTTCTTCAGCAATGGCATTTCCTTAAAAAATTTGCTTTAGGTTAATTCATGTCCAATAATTTTATGTTCCATTAATTACACCAAATTACTTTTCAGTCATCTTTCTGAATATTAAATATTCATTTATCCCCAAGATCATTCACCTTTCTTTTCATTTTAATGATTATAACTATGATAAAACAGGCTAATAGCATAAAAATGTTTTAATATGTTCCTTACCATTAGGCAGCTGGCTGGCTTTCATTTTTGTTGTTGTTGTTGTTGTTGTTGTTGTTGTTGAGAAGTCATAAGAGATGTCAAATATCTGGAGCATTGTTTTCTACTATGTGAGTTAAATAAACAATTAACTTTTCCAACCCAATCTATTAATAGCTTCTAGGTGTTCTAGTGGAAGCAAAATGCAAACAAAATATCCCTTCTAGAATTATAGTCAATTCTACCTCTGGCTTGAAATTTTATCAATTTCTGACTGAGTTCATCTCTTTCTTATACCTTTCTAAAGGCATTAAGAAACACTCAATAGACTGCAACACGCAGTTTTCATCTCCAAGCCCCAGGGTTGCCTCTCTTAATGGCAAGTGATTTACTTTCCAAGTAATTGCATGTGACAGTTTAAAAGAAATGGTCACGACATAACAAGACTCATAGTTTTCAAATTTGCAGTATCTGTTTTCTTAATGTGTCTGATCCAATAGCACATACTTTAGTTTTTTCAAAGACAAAATTGTGTTTTCATTGCTTATTTTGTTACTAGTTATTATGTACGCTAAACTATGACAGCACTGATAACAAGATCCTAAAATGGGGTTCAAATAAATCAGCAGTTTTTTCTTTCACTCTCCAAAACCAGTGCAGGGTGGCTGGTTGAAATCTGGTTGAGGCAGTCATCTCAGAACATGGCTTGCCATAGTTCATCTCTGTCCTCAATGTATGTGGTTGTGATGGTTTACAAGGGCAAAATACTAAAAACTGTTAGCAATTGAATACTGGTTTGTTGTAGTGGAATATACCTGAGATTTTTAATAATTAGAATTTAAAATAAATCTAAATATAAATAAAGTGACAGTAAAACTTGTAAAAGTATATATATTCTTCCAGCTTAACAGATAAGCATCTATGGATAAAAATTCATGATATGATTAAACAAGTATAATATGATGAACATTTCATTCACAGTGTAGCATCATATTTCTAGGTTGATACTCTAATATTAATTATGATCACTTAGCAGCTTGATAAAATAGCACTCTTCCATGTCATTTGCATGTATAATGACAACTAGATATTTTTCTTTACTTAGTCATCATAATATAGAGTGAATAATACCTATTCTCAAGATTTGTTGAACATGACAGGTTTTCCTAGGGAATGTTAAGCCCACGAGTCTATGTAAAGTGGCCAGTATGTTGTTCAAAGCACGGTGTAGTTGAAGGATATATAATAATAAAATAAATTTCTACTTCTTTTATGTTAAATAGGTCATCATATATGCTTAATGTGCTGTGTTTAACAAATAAATTAATTTTTCAAAACAGAGAAGTTTAAACTTACCTGAAGGATCTGAGACTTAGTAAATCATATTCATTTAGTTATACATTGCACAATAGCACAGACAATTTAACAGTTAGAAATGGAAAGAATGAGTGCTTACATTTAGAGAGAAAGAAACATATTCAGGCATTAGAAAATAATCTTCTGCAATAATGTTTTGAGGGAAGTGCAAGGGAGCAAAAACAGTCAAGATTAAAAAAGATTGGAATACAAACCATGGAATATTAAAGGTACCATTTTTTAGAAATTTTGAAACTATTTCCATGTGTGTGACACAATTTTCACTGGCAAAAATATCTGCAGAAGTAGGGTGAAGAATGAATATTAGTGTCAAGCATGGTTAAGCAGGTAAAACTTCTTCCAAACAAGTTAAAAAAGTGAAAATAAAGTACGAGTGAAAATGTGTCAAGGTTTTGAGCACCAATAGAGGCTGTGCGGTAAACTATCTGGTGAGAAGAAAGGAAAAGCATGCTTGAGGGTGGAGACAGAGGAGACATTACTTGGCTTTGCAATCCTAGTGGACCATCTTTGCACAGATGTTCAGTCTGCACTTTAAGGACTCTGCATCTGGCTTTTTAGAAGGTGGTGGAATTAAGGATTAAATAAATGAAATAAAGTTATGAATGTGAATGAGTTCTGCATAGCCAGAATGTAAAGCTATAATTGTTCAACAAATTAGTACTTTACTCTGTGGCCAGTGGGGTAGAAGTAAAGATCAAGAGGTCAGCAAAGTAGGTATCTTCCCTGCCCTAGTGGAACTTGCAGCATAGTTAGGCCAACAGAGGTAGGGAAACAACAATACACATTTTCAGAAATATATACTGTGGTAAGTGCTAGTAAATAAATTCCTGAGGTCTGTATTAGCATTAAATGAGGTTGACCTGGATGCTTACAGGGCTTTCTTAAAGAAGTAACTTGTCGAGTGAGAATTGTTGGATGAGAGGGATTAACCAGGCAAAGAATGGTTACCAACAAGAAAAATTCATGTTTTTTTCCTTATTGATGCATTCTCTAAACATTTATTTACTTAGTTATTTTTGCCAGAGTGATATGTTCTGAAAAAAATCAAATATCACCTAGAGATTTATGCTATGAAGGAACTGCTCAACATTGTGGCTCCTTAGGGAATTGTACAAAAGCTTGGGCAACAAAGAGTTTAACCAAATTGTTTAAAAGGAAAATCTGCAGAAATGACGCGTTCAAAGAGACTTAAAAGCACTTAGATGCAACCTTGGGATTCTAAAAGACAAGGAAAGCATGTTCAGTTGTGTGCCTGACCCAGACGGCATGTGTGATCAGGAAGGAACCCGAGCCCTGTGATTCCTTTCACCTCTGTCTAACCTTGAGTTTCTGCATACGAAAGAAAGGAAAGCTAAAGTAGAGTAGCAAAATGCCAAGCTGAGTGTCAGATGTGCACCCCAACACACACACACACTCACATGCATAGATAATCTTGGTAAATACTGTAGGGCTTATTCCTAAGTATTTAAGGAAACCTCTGTGGAATCACTAAGCCAACTAAACAGATCACGCGGGCATAAACAAACTAGTTAATGAAAATTACCTAAAAAACAAGAAAGTTTTTGTTACTTTTCCCCCTCTCAGCAGCGCATTACCCTAATTGTATCCCGCTTCTTTTGTGTCTGTATTTTTTGGTCCTTATTTCATGTTGTAGCCTTTCCTCAGATGTCCTATAATGCATGGGTGGGTGTCGGTCTATATTTAAAGTTAAGACACTGAAAACTGACTGGAAGTTCTGATTCCCTTTTTCAGGGTGAGTTCTGTGCCTGTGAGGAGACCTTGCTGATGATTGGAAGGAGAATGTCAAGCATCCAGAGAGGTTACAGAACCAGACAACCAAAGGACTTTTACCAAGACCACGGAGAGATTCCAGGAGAAGATACTCTAGAATGGCAAATGCAACAGAGAGAAGAGGTCTCTGTGAAGAGGTCAGTGGATTTGACAAAGAACAGCCTGCAGATGGCTACAGAGAAAGGTATTTCCACAGAATTACAGGTGTACACAGAAGGCCAGAGAGGCAGTGAAGGTGTTGGTGGGTGAAGGCTGTTTTACAGATGATCTAATTGAAAAAGATAGAGAGAGAGTGAGGATGAATTATAATCTGAAGCGGAGCCAGTTTGGGTGTTTGTTTTAGATGGTCTCTGTTAAAATGAGACAAACTCAAATGAATCAAGACAGTAGTCATTTTAAATTTTTCATTTACAAAAGCTCCTGCAAGTGATGTGCACAAAATGAATTTAGAGATTTTAATTTAATCTGTAATGGTTTCTCTAGTCTTTTGATTGATGGGCTGATCTATGGAGTAGTCTAGAGACAGATGGTGGGAAGGAGGAGGAATATCCAAAGGCCTAAGTCACTAATAATTTAGAACATTGGCCCCTGAAAAATGGTAACCATGGTTTAAGAAGGACCAGAGCCATCTTTTCATAGGATTGAGTTTACCTAAAATAATGTTATAAAATGTTGGGCCTACGTAATTTAATATGGTAAAGAAAACTTCCTTCCTTCCTCCCCAGTCTCCTATCCCTCTTTCCTTCCCTTCTTTCCTTCCTCTTGTAATAAGTTCAAAACTAATAAATGTGCTGAACTGGGTAGAATATTGTCTATATCAATCTATCATCTATGTATCTATCATCAATTATCTAAATATACATGTATATGGTTTATGTAGTATGCATATATAGAAAGGGAAAGGAACAGATTGATTTTTATTTTTTAAAGATTCCATCCAGTTGATGACTGGCAGAATAGCAGAAAAGTAAAAGAAGACAAATAGAAAAGAATTTCACTGAATATGTCTGATAAAGATATCATAAAAATGTCATTCCAATACTGCAGTGGTACTTTTTTGTCATTGCATTAGACTGGAATGCTTATTTGAAACAGGATCAGAATAAAAATGATAAATTATAAACATTTCTCTGAGGCAATGCAAAGTTAGCATCACAGTTTTTGTTGGTGAATAGTGAGAAGATCAGGCAATTGGGAGCTAATTTGTGTTTTCATAAGAGCACTCAGGACAGAGTGGGGCATAGATAAATGAGCATGCATATTACTCTATTTAATGGTTTATGTGGAGGTTTGGTAGTGACCCAGTTTAATATGTCATCAAGAATTTCTTTGGTGTTCAATCAACATTTTTCAGGTGTTTTTGTCATTTTATCAAACAGGACCCAAAAGTTACAAATTCTTAGAGAATAGATCTTTCATCCTGTGTCTTTTTCTCACAAATTGTGTAGTTCAGCATTTTGTCTACAGAAGTTTCTTCTAAGAAGCTTATATGGTGTCGGATGAACTAATGACAAAAGGAAGTAATATTCCCCATTAAAGTCCTCCAAATGAAAGATAAGGGATTTAATACAATTTGGAACCTTAAAAAGAGAACACTAATGATCAAACTTCTCATAACGCATTAGATCAATAATATTGAAAACTCTCTTTAATAGACAGAAAATGTTTTAAATTTACTAAAAATTGAAGTAAAAATTCTTATTGTGAGTGACTCCATGGCACCTGGATGATTATCAGAGTTGTGGAGGAAAATCTTCAATAGGATTGTTTTCTGTGTTCTAAAGGTACTTACTCCATTCGGTTATGTAAAATAGTTACTTTTCCCAACAATTCAACATAAAACAACACAGGAACAAGAAAATGGCTGGTTACTTTTGACATCTGCTGCGGCGCTTTACATTGTTCAGAATATTTATCCACTGACCGAGTCCATCCACTGGGTCTTGCTTCTGGCGTAGATGATTTACTATATCCTAATTTTTGTGCCTGGTTCCTGTGAGATGGGCTGTAGGGTAATGGTAGAGGCCCTTTAGCTGGAAGTTTATATCCAGTTTAATTCTAAGATCTTCTCAACATAAAACGCAACACAGTATTTTCTTTTAAAATTGGTTCTAAAATTCCACTTTGAGCTATTTTTAACAAATGCCTTTAGTCCATTTGAGATCATTTGGACACCCTGGGGTACTGACATTAGCTCCTATGTGATACTTCTGTTCCATTTTTTTCCTATTGCAAAGAGACCACAATCAGGGAGTTATGTTTGTGGGGCTGCCATTGATAGTTTTGTTGGTACAATTCTTCATTTTTCCAGACAGCCTAAAATACCCCCACTCACTTTGAAATGCCCCTAATGGATTGAATTTCCTGAGTCTGGATACCACTCAGCTGAAGTGTGAATGTGGGGTAATTTTGACAATGAAATGGGAATTGATGGTTTGGATATGTTTGAAGAACTACATTTTAAACAGTTGGTGATGGATTATGGTTGCATTTCAAATTCTCTGTTCAATTTTGTGGTGCTCAAATGCCTTAAGGGAGAAAGACTTTAAAAATCATAACGAAATTTCAACATATTAAAGTTATTGCTAATATAACTTTATTTCTTTCTCACAGTATCAGTATACAGTGGGGGATTGCAAACCTGAGTCTTGGTATTGGTTTCACTGGAGGTATATTCATTTAATTGATAGGAATAAATGCTTTAATAATACTCAAATCCAGAGAGTATGTCAGGAGAGATTCACATAACATTTTAGAGCACTTGAATGATTTTTTGAAAATTATTGGGGAACATTTCATGTGGCCCCAAGATGTGATATCAAAACAGATAGGCATTTTAAAAATTATGGTCATTTCCTTTCCTCTATAAGCCTATTTTGCCTTGCAAAATAATTTTTATTTATGCAATATACATATTTGAGTATTTTCATATTATGGGTTTTCTTTGCATCAGAATTTTTCCATTTTATTTCTCCCTCAGTAAAAATGAGTCACTGTGTATTCCTTGTCTTTTACTTCCTTTTATCTCTGCCTGTAGAGTGAGAATGCCTGAGTTGACTTTTCTCTCTCTCCTATGGGAACATCACAGTCAATAACTTTAATGAGAACATTTGATGCATAAATATTACAAATCTGGGATCCCAGTGATGAGATGGTGGAAAGAGAAATAAATAGCATAACTGAAACAAATGTGATGTTAATGGTGCTACAGGAACTGCTGTCCTGTGAGCAGTCAGCAGTGGAACTCTGGTTTTCCCAATAGGAATGGAAGCTTTGCAAGGACAGAGACTGTCCTATGGCACATAAAGAAAGGAAAATAAAGTTGCTGTTTGACAAATACTCTGTGGTTTGAAAGTCAGTACATTTCTTATGAAGACAAAATTTAAGTCTAAAAAAGAAATTTAAAAAGTAAAAAGCCATCAGAAATGTAAAATAATTATGAAATAGAAATTAGCATGAGATTTTCACATTTATCTTGATTGGCTTTTAAAACAATATGTAGACCAGAAGAGAAAATACAGCATCCAACTGTGTTGGAACCAATTTGACTCACATTTCTTTTTTAGTGAAGTACAAAATACATCAACTAAAATAGGTAGACTTTCTTGGATGTAAGCCCTCTTCTACTACATTCTATGTAATGTGCTTGCACCTGTGTTTTCCTGTAATTTTACCAATAACAGGTCTAGGGAAGCGCTGCTCCCATTTGGCCTACAACCAAGCCAATAAGCAAAAACGTCATTAATCACTGTCACTTGTCAATTCTCCATTCAAGAAATTGTCTCTTTTCATTGTTGCTACTAAAACACAAGGGAAATTGATAAATTTTGTTTGGATAACTATGACTAAGTTTTTAAAGATGGAATTTTTTTCAGAGGGACAAACGTGGCATTTAAAGGTAGATTACAGCTGTGACTGAGTATATATATCTGTGCAAGCAAAACCAGGCACATACCTGTGGCTGGCTATCCAAGAGATGGTACTGAATGGGATGTCTATTTTAATACAGTGCTATTTCTGCAGGATGTTTCTTCTTCTTGGTGGTTGCAAACTCAGTTATGATGTAGGGTAGCCATGGTTGTGTTCTTCCCATTCACTCTGCAAATGCACCTAACAATGGAGATGCAACACAATCTAAGAGAAGAACATCCATAAGGTCTTCTAGGTCCCTACCCCAAAGGTTAGGTTATCAGCTCCTACTCTTCCTTAAACAGAATGGTCAAATTAACATATATCCAAATCACTTAATTCAATTTACAGAAACTTGGAATGGGCCGAGCAAGTGTTTCTGTTAATCTGGGAGAAACTGCGTGATTTGAGAACCTGCTGATAGAAAATATTTAAGTCTATAAATTTTACTGTATAGGATTTAAATAAGTTCATTAGGGGCTCCAAGGTGTAGTCCATTAGTGATAGAAGAAAGATAAAAGTTGGAGATGGAAATGGAGACACTATCTGCAAGCAGTATGTTGAAGTGGCTGAGAGTATGGTTATGAAGTGAAGCCAATCTGAATTAGAGCCCTGGGTCTACCTTGTAAAAGCTTTGTCACCCTGGACAATTTAATAAATTTCTATTTTATATCTGTTAAATGACACCTACCTGGCAACACACACACACCCCTCTTGTAGAGTTCAGTGTTCAGTAGCAAGTGTCTAGTGATGTAAACACAAAGATTACACATGCATAGACTCTGTAAGTGCACAACTATAGGATTAGGTTTAAAATTTCATTATTTTCTTTTGTAACCTCTGTACAGCACCACTATTTTCCTTAAATTCTTTTATTGGTACATTTTAGGTATACAGTATATTTACATTTATCATTGGGTGCTTGTACCTGTACATGATGTATCTTGGTTCTTATTTTTTTCCCCATTACCTGTGCGCCCTTCATCCCCTCCAGCCTTCCCTATTTATATAGATTTTGTTGCCATTTATTTTTCTATTCTAATAATTTTTCCTTTCCCTTCCCTTCCCACTACCCTTACACCTTTGGAGCTTTTCATATTTCTAATTATCAATTATTCATTTTAGTCCTTATTTACACTTTCAGTTTCTCACACCAGAGAAACTATTTGGTATTTACATGTGTGTCCTATTTATTTCACTTAAGAGTATGGCCTCAATATGCATCCATTTAGCTATAAATGTCTCTAGTTTCTCATTCTTTATGGTTGAGTAGTACTCCATTTTATAAAAAAAACCACATCTTTATCCAGTTTCCAGTTGATGGGCACTTGGGCTGTTTCCAAGCTTTAGCTATTACAAACTGTGCTGCTATAAACATGAGTGCACATGTATTGCTGTGGTATGATTCTTTTAATTCTTTTGGGAAGATCCCCAGCAGGGCAATTCCTGGGTCAAATGGGACCTCTAGTCCTAGTTCTTTGAGGTATCTCCATACTGATTTCCACAGTGGTAGCACCAGTCTGCACTCCCATCAATAATGGAGAAGGCTTCCTTTCTCTCCACACCCAGGCCAGAATTTATTATTGGTTGATATCCTGACAGCAGCCATTCTTTGTGGGGTTAGGTGGAATCTCAGTGTTGTTTTCATTTGCATCTCTCGAATGACCAGTGATGTTGAACATTTTTTCCTATATTTATTTGCTGCTTTTACTTCTTTGTCTGAGAAATGTCTGTTCATTTCAGATGCCCATTTTTGAACTGGGTCTTTCAATTTGGGGGGGGGTCTGATTTTTTTCAGTTCTTTGTTTATACTCGATAGTAGACCTTTGTCTGAGTTACAGCTGCTAAAATTTTTTTCCCACATTGTAGGTTGTCTCTTAGCTCTGTTGATGGTGTCTCTTGCAGTGCAGAAGCTTTTTAATAAGATGAGATCTCAGTTGTCAATTCATTGTCATGGTTCCCGTGGTACTGAGGTTTTGTTCATAAAGTCTTTTCCTATGCCAATGTCTTCAAGAGTTCTGCCTAACTTATCTTCCAGCAAGTTTAGTGTTTCTGTCTTAATATTTAGATCTTTAATCCACTTTGATCTTAGTTTAGTGCATGGTGATAGGTATGGGTCTAGTCTTAATCTTTGGCAGGTTGAAATCCAGTTTTTCCAACACCATTTATTAAATAGGATATCTTTCTTCCAGTGAGGATGGTTGGCTCCTAGGTCAAAGATGAGGTAGCTGAGTATGTCTGAAGTTGTTTCTGCATCTTCTAATCTAGTCCACTGATCCTTGGGTCTGTTTCTTTGCCAGTACCATGCTGTTTTTATCACAGTAGCTTTGTAGTATAGTTTTAAGTTGGGGATTGTGATACCCCCAGCTATGTCTCTGTTGCCTAGAATTGCTTTTGCTATTCTAGGTCTCTTCTGGTTCCAAATGAATTTTTGGATTGTTTTCTCTAGTTCTGTGAAGTATATTGTTGGAATTTCAATCAACATTGCATTAAATCTGTATAGTTTTGGAAGTATGGCCATTTTCACTGTATTGGTTCTTCCTAGCCAGGAACAAGGGATGTTTTTCCATTTTCTTACATCCCCCTCGATCTCCTTTTTCAGAGTCCTTAAGTTTTCAGTGTGGAGGTCTTTTTGCTTCCTTTGTTACATTGATTCCTAGATATTTCATTTTTTTGGATAGTATTGTAAAGGGAATTTTTTCCTGAATTTCTCTCAGTGAGTCTGCTATTTGTGTATAAGAAGGCTATTGTTTTTTTGAGTGTTGACCTTATATCCAGCTACTCTACTGAATGTATCAATTAGGTCTAGAAGTCTTTTTGTCGAATATTTTGGGTCTTCTATGTAAAGTATCATATCAGCAAATTATGACAGTTTAACTTCTTCCTTTCTTATCTTTATTCCTTTTATTTCTTTCTCTTTTCTAATTGCTGTGGCTGTTTCCAGAACTACATTGAAAAGGAGTGGTGATAGTGGACATCCTTGTCTTGTTCCTGATTTTAGTGTGAGTGTTTTCAGTTTTTGACCATTTAGTATGATGTTGGCTGTTGGTTTTTCATAGATAGCCTTAATCAGGTTGAGATAAAGACCTTCTATTCCAATTCTCTGTAGCATTTTTATCATGAATGGGTGTTGGATTTTGTTTAGTGCTTCTTCTGCATCTATTGAGATGATCATATGGTTTTTGTCCTTGACTCTGTTAATATAGTGTATTCAATTTATTGATTTACGGATGTTGAACCATCCTTGCATCCCTGGGATAAATCTGACTTGGTCAGGGTGTGTGATCTTCTTGATGACTGTCTGTATTCTGTTTGCCAGTATGTTGTTGAGGATTTTTGCATCTATGTTCATTAGGGAGATTGGCCTGTAGTTCTCTTTTTGGGTTGGGTCCTTCCCTGGTTTTGGAATCAAAGGCACACTTGCTTCCAGAAATGAATTTGGAAGCCTTGCTTCTCTTTCAATTTCCTTGATGAGTTTAAAGAGCAATGGCAATAGTTCTTTTTTAAAAGTCTTGTAGAATTCAGCAGTGAAGCTATTAGGACCTGGGCTTTTCTTTGTTGGTAAGTTTTTTATTACACTTTCAATTTTACTCATTGTAATTGGGGGGGTTAGAGTTTCAATATCTTTTTCATTTAACTTTGTTAATTCTTATGTATCTAGGACTCTATCCATTTCTTCTGTGTTTTCCATTTTATTGATGATCCTCTGGATTTCTGCTGGGTCTGTTGTGACTTCACCTTTTTCGTTCTTCATTGCATGGATCTGAGCCTTTTCTTTCCTTTTTTTGATAAGGTTGGCTAAAGGTTTATCAATTTTATTTATTCTTTTGAAAAACCAACTCTTTGATTAATTTTTTGTATCGTTCTCTTAGTCTCCATTGCATTGATTTCTGCTCTGATCTTTATAATTTCCTTTCTTGTACAAGCTTTGGGTTTATTATGCTCTTTTTCTAGGAGCTTGAGGTTCTGCATTAGGTTATTTAACTGAGTTCTCTGTTTTCCTAATATGGGCACTCACTGCTATGAATTTCCTGCGTAGAACTGCCTTCATTGTGTCCCATAAATTTCTGTGTGTTGTAATGGCACTGTCATTTACTTGTAGAAACTGTCCAATTTCTTCATTAATTTCCTCTTGGACCCATTGCTGTTCAGGAGGATGTTATTCAATTTCCATGTGTTTGTGGGAGTTTTGCAGTTTCTTATGTTATTGACCTCCAGTTTTATTGCACTGTGGTCTGATAACCATAGGGGTAACTTCATTTTTTTTACATTTACGTAGACAAATAAGGTACTTAGGGGTAACTTCAGTTCTTTTACATTTACATAAACATGTCCTATTAGCTCTTATGTGGTCTAGTTTGGAGAATAACCCGTGTGCAGCTGAAAAGAATGTGCATTCTGATTTTGTGAGGTGAAAGACTCTGTAAACATCTATTAAGACCATTTGTTCAATAGCTTGGTTCAATTCTAGAATTTTGTTATTAATTTTTTGTCTAGATGATCTGTCTACTTGTGATGGTGGGGTATTGAAGTCCTCCACTATAATTGTATTAGTGATTATTTGGTTTTTCTTGTCCATTAATATTTGTTTTGCATAGTTGGGGGCATTCATATTTGGTGCATATATATTTGGGATTGTCATCTCTTCCTCTTAGATTGTTCCCTTCACAAGGATGTAGTGACCATCTTTATCTCTCTTAATTAGATTTGGTTTGAAATCTACTTTGTCTGCAAATAAGAGTGCTATCCCTGCTTTTTTCTGGGTTCCTGTCACATGGAGAACTGTTTCCCATCCTTTTACTTTCAGTCTATGAATTTCTTTTTGAGTTAGGTGTGTTTCTTGTATACAGCATATTGCTGGATTTTGCTTCTTAATCCATTCTGTCAGTCTGTTTCTTTTGATTGGTGAATTGAGACCATTAACATTGAGAGTTGTAATTGATAGATATTGACTCATCCTTGTCATGATGCTTTGCTGTTGTTGGCCCTTTCATTTCTTATTTTTCCCCCTTTCCCTTTAGTTTCTTACCTGGCCTGGTGGCTTCTCTCTGTTGGTTCTCAAGGAGTTGTGATCTTCACTGTCTTTTTCTAGGATATTGCTTAGAATTGTTTGGAGTGCTGGTTTGGTATTCATGAAATTTCTCAGGTGTTCTTTGTCATGGAAGTATCTAATTTCCCCATCAATTTTGAAAGATAATTTTTGCAGGATACAACAGTCTAGGTTGGAAGTTATTTTCTTTTAGGGCTTGAAATACTTCACTCCAGGCTCTCCTTGATTTGAGGGTTTGTGTTGAGAACTCTGCTGTGATTCTGATGGGCTTTTCCTTTGATTTGTTTCTTTTCTCTAACTGCCTATAGGATTTTGTTCTTCTGTTGGGTTTCTGGAATATTGACTATTATATGTCTAGGTGTAAGGTTTTTTTGATCATGGCTAGTTGGAGTTCTATATGCCTCACTTACCTGTATGTCCAATTCTCCTCTGTCTGGGAAATTTTCTACTATTACTTCTGTGAACAGTTTTTTTTGTCAATTGTACTTTTTCCTGTTTTTTCATGGACTCCTATCAGTCTTATGTTATTCTTCTTTGCATCATCTAGCAGCTGCTGGATTGATTTCTTGTGATCTATTTTTAGGAATCTCTGTTTTCATGGTCCTTAACCACAATCCTGTCTTCTATATCTGTTATTCTATCTTCAGAGTCCCTTAATCTGCTCTGCATGCTTTCAATGGAGTTTTTAATCTCCTGAGTATCTGTTTGAATCTGTTCCATGGATTCCATTTCTTTATGTTGGGCAATCGTGGTTTCCATTTCTTTCTTATGCTGGGTATTCTTGGCTTTCAGCCTTTTTCTGAGCTCATCTATTTTTTTTTAATCTGTTTCTGTTCTAGAGCCTCTAATCATGTCTTTCACTCTGCTCACCATCTCTGTATTTGTCTGGGAAATTATTTCTGCTTTGAATTCTTCTAGAGCCTCATTCATCTGTTTTGTTACTTCCTGTGCTATCAGTTCAGGGTCCAGGTTGTTGATTATCAGACTTTTCCACCTTTTTTTCCCCAGAATTTGCCTTTTGTGGGGTGGAAGTCTGAGTTTGTGCCCTACTTAAAGGTTTTATCATTTTTATTTTTGGTACTGTCCTTGGTTTAGTTCCTGGGTTGATACCTTAAAGTTGCTTATTGTATGTATATTTGTTGATGTATTTAGAACTTTTATGGAATGATTGCTTCTCAGAGGTGTCTTCCAGATATAGCTGGTCCTTAGCTTTTGAGTCTCTAATGGCTCTGAGGCTGTCTCATTGTCATTATACCAGGAAGGACAACTGATTAGATCAATCACAACACCTTACCCCAAGTGATATAATCAGCAACACAATAACATCAAGTACCTCTTAGAAAATGATAATTTGTGTAGTTATTAATCTATCACCTTTAACTCTGAATTAAATCAAAATTAAGGACCAACTGAACATATGTTTATAGTGAATAAGCTCTTCAATATAGCAACTTTACCCTTCAGGATGGGTTGTTATAAATATTTGGGGAGGGAGGAATAGGTAAGTAGAAGGATAGAGGATGGATAGCAGTGAGGCTAGAGGTCCCAGGCAAGAGAAGAAATGAGAAGAAAAGAAAGAAAAAGAAGAAATAAGAATTAGGGGCCGAACAGGAACACAAAGGGAGATGAAGAACAATGGGTGACAGCAAAGGAGTGGTGCAGAGAGAGAGAGAGAGAGAGAGAGAGAGAGAGAGAGAGAGAGAGAGAGAGAGAGAGAGAGAGAGAAAAGAGAGATACAAGAAAAATAAAAATTTTAAAAGAGTAGCAAAGAAGAAAAAAAATTAAAAATAAGAGAAAAAAATAGTGGTAATTTTGAAAATAACAAATAAAATATAAAAATGAAGGGCCTCCTTTAAGGTATGTCTCTGCTGTCACAACAGACAATGTGGGCAGCAGTGTGCGGTTATAAGGCAATGAGTCTCAGTAAGCCAGTTGCAGACTCATGAGATTCAGGCAGATTTCTGGCTGCAAGTCCCAAGTTGAGCTCCTTGTCCTCCTGCAGAGTTGAACTCTGCAAGGTTCTACTGCAGATTCCAGCTGCCCTTCCCCTGAAGATAGTCCAGGTTCCAATGGGAGGTGATGATCCCTCCAACTTACCAAGCATGGTGGTCTGGTGTGCATTTATTGCAGAGATTCTCCTCACTTTTCCAGTGGGCTTCACCTGGGAGCCTTAGAGAGGCCCTTTCTGTTGTTCACTTCTACAGCTCAGGACAATTGGCGTTTAGGTCCCCCTGTGCCTCTGTAGTATGGATCCAAGTAGCTGTATAGCTAAGAGGGAGTGTGGGGGCTGTTGTTGCAGGCGCCAACTGGTGGCTGGTGGGCATGCCGGGGCGGGGGTCCTCACCAGCCCAGCACCAGTTTTTTTGTAACTAAAAAATGGTGAAAGTGGCAGAACACAATTTAGAAACTTTTGTAAGGATTAAGTTAATAATTTAAGTGGTAGGACATAGGGGAATACTTACCACACGGATTTTCCTCAATCAATGTCAGTTGAATATGAATTTGAAATTGTACGTGAAAGTATCCTTACCAAATGCACAACAAGCTGCTAGGCACTTTGAGGCACTTTTTCAGTCAACATGATGAAAACCTTGTCTATAGATTACATTGTCCTAGCAACATCTTATTAGATTTCAGTGCTTCAGTAATGTTAAGCACCCATCATTACACTTGCCAGTCTTACCTGTCAGTTTGGGATCTGGCAGTACTGGGAAAGACTTGACAATGTAGGAGCCAGTGGCTGAAAGATCTCTAAAAGAACCCCAAGCTTAGGCTCTTCAGTTAGTGTGAGCAAAATACAGTCCAGGAATCTTGTACAATTTGCCCAGTGGTTCGGTTTTCACTGCTAGTGTACTAGAAATCAGTTTCATCACGAATGTAGAACTGTCTTCATGATTTTGATCTGTGACAATCATGTGGACAGCAGTTTTGTAGCCAGATTCACTATTTAAGCAGAGCAGGGAGAGGTGTGTTGTGAGGCTGTATCCGGGAGAAGTTCAGGACATCTAGATATTTTATTCTTAGTTCAATCACTGATTAATAGAATCACAAAGTTCTATATTGTTTATTCTTTATATAACAAGTCTGTGGAAAGGGTACAAAATGCCAATTTTAACTTTAAATATCTTTTAATATTAAATTTTTCAAATGTAAGTAGACATTTTTACCTCCAAATTTCCTAAAACACTGCTAGGTATTTGTAGCCCTGCCAAAACCACCTTTACAAGATGAGTTATTTGGAACATAGTTCATTTATCTTTCAAAAATAGAACGTGAAATGACTACTGGGGTTTGGATTTGGATATCTTTCCAGGAAAATTAGGTACTCTAATCCTGATCATTAAGCCATCCCTAATAGCTCTTGGCTTGATTTCTATGGCACTACTATGTTTTTTCAACATTTAACTTATCGGCTAAACTGCTGCTACTGGAGGTGGAGAGAGTGAACACATTAGTGGAGTACCAAGAATAATTTTTATATTAAACTCATTTTTAAAGAAGTGTGTACACGTGACAATTTATACTCAAGAAATTGTAATCTACTATATTTTCATGGTGTTTTTCTTTTTTTTTTTGGACTGGGAATCGAACTCGGGTCCTTGTGCTTGCACAGCAGGCGACGAAACCACTGAGCTAAATCCCTGGCCCCTCATGGTGTTTTACTTAAAGAGAAATGTTTCTTGTGAGCTCATTTCATTCTTTCCAGTACTTCTCTTTTGGTGCCAAGGATATTGATGTCTACTAACTAGTAAGGTAAACGGCAGTATAAATATTTGAGATATTCTCAAAGGCAGAAATTGTTTTTTTTTTTTCTTTTTTTCAGATATAAAGATGACAATCAGTTCTTGGGAGAAACTGGCTATTAACTACCTGCTGAGTTTATTTGCACATGTCCTTCTCTTTATATTCAGGCATTTAAAATTAATTTGTTGCTAGATTACTTTTTTGTATATATTATTATATTGAATAATATTAGGTTTTTGAGGGAAAAAAGAGGGCAATTCTAAAGCATTATTTTAGGTCATTCAGTCTCTAATCTTTTCTATTGGCTTTTTTGCATGTAAAGTGTCTTTTTATTAAGTTATGGAAATTGGAATCCATCTCCTGGTTTCTAAAAACAGTTATTTTTGTCTGTGTACCAAAGGTGTTTATTCCTTCTCCTCTTTCTATTATAATGTCTTTTCATACGATTGTATTAAATGTTCTGCTCCCTGAGTGAAAATGTCTGTTTTGCTGTTCTTGCTTTTACCTTTGTATTTTTCATTTTCTTGAGTACTTATGCTTTGGTTAAGTCTCCTTTGATTTATCCTTCCTAATAAATTTTTCCAGCTTACCTCTTTGAAATTGGCTCTATTACTAATGATAATATGTAGCATATCAATAAACATATACCGTATCATAATCATCTTCATCTTTCAATTTTTCAAATATGCATCTTTTTGCAATTTTGTATTGTAAAATACTTTTTAGGAAATTCTGAATATTGGTAAATGCACGAATGCCAATAGGTCCTTTTTCCATCTGCCCATTCTTGTATCTGTCTGTATTTAGAGGCAAGATCTTTTATGTTTGACATCCAAGACTATGAAGTAAGTGGAGCCATTATTGTTTTCTTTTTGTTATGATAATATTTCCTCTGGTAGAATTAAGGAAGCAATGTGATTGTAAAAGCTACCCTTGATTTTGTTACATCTTGCTATTACCCTGATGTAAGCACTTACTCCACTACGGTAAGCTACTGAAACAGATTTCTTAGTAATTGCTTTTTATCCATTTCAGGTTCAGTTTATTCTACTTAGGGCTATTAAATTAATTTTCTGACAACATTAATTTGGACAAACGTTTTGTCTGGTTCAGTCTTCATTGACTCTACATTGCTTGGAAAGAAATATTCAAAATACTTAAAGTTGGCATTCAAAATCTTGGAAAACGAAGCCACAACCTAGTGTTCCAATATTATCCTTCAAGATACTGAAGTGTGAAAAGTGCTGGTTCTATAGACTACTATCTTATGAACTTGGGCCAATTATTCCCTTCTCTAATCCTCAGTATCCTCAGAGCTAAATTGAAGAAAATAAGGGCACTGATCTCATACTCTTATTTGATTATATTAAATGTCATAATACATGCAAAGTTTCTGGACGAGAATACAGACAAAAAGTGCTCAATAAAACTTAGTTTTAAAACATTTTTATTATGTATTTGGCTCATGACTTCTCCTTCATATTATATACCTCTCATTCCTAATTATCCCACATGAACAAAAACATTTCTGTTGCATATCATCATAATTCTTTCCTCCTATAAATTTTGTATATTATAAATCTGTGTGAATTACCTGATGGCTAATACTATATTTTATTTAATTACTAGTATAATTAGATAGGTATATTGAGCCACCAATAGATGTCGAGCATCTGTTATGTTTAACATGCCAGGGTAGATATATATTTCAGATTCAGCTCATTCTATGTACAATTTATTCCTATAGTCAAGGCTTTATTGCTTGTAGAAAAAGTAGATACATAGAGCCTTAAATGCTCAATTAATGCTTCCATTTCATGATAATGTTTACAAAACTGGACAAGAAAATCTGCAAAAGAGTATATAGCAAAAATACCTTGCATTTATTTTTATTCCTCTGAATATTGTTTGTAACTATCTTGAGGTTGGAGGACAATAATTAAATATGATTAAAGTTTTGTTTAAAAAGTATGTGTGTACATTTAGATATCTCTAGGTAAAAGAAACAAATATATACTAAATAGAAAATGATAATTACCCTGAGAATAGTGAAGTGAGAAAGGGAGTATCAAGAAGATAGAAATGCTTACTTCTAATTTTTATAATTCTGATAAAAAGAGATGGAATTAGGTTTGAATTAAAACTTATATAATTCTTTTAAAATGAAAACTATGTGGGCATGTGATTATAGAAAGGTCTCTGCATAGTAATAAAAAGTTTTAGAAACAACACTCAAGACTTCTCATGTTAGTTTCAGTGCATTAAGAGCTTGAAAGTGATTATTCCTAAATTCATACTAAGAAAAAAACTTGAACAGACTGATAAGCAATGACTTTTCTGGGATCCCTCAGAGAATTTCAGTCATAGGACAAACCACCATCCTAAAAACTAGAGACAGATACATACAAAGAATTAAGGTTCATGTTAATCCATTTCTTATTGCTGTTACAAAATAAGTGTGATTGGATATCATGATAGAGGAAAAAGGTTTATTTAGCTTATAGTTCTAAAGATTTAAGAGTATGCTGCAATGTCTCTTTCAGAAAGTGACAAGAACAATGGGATAAATATACTCGAAGTGAGGGGAGCATTCTGAGGGGGTATAATGACAATGCAATTTTACAACAATACATTTTTCAAAACTTAAATATTCACTGTATATTTAGATCATATGTACTATTATTGTACTTCTTTATTATTACTATACCTAGTAATATGTTGCAATTGCAGAAACCAGACATTCTTTAAAGAAACTAAAGTACCTTACCTATACAGGAGAAGTATAAGAATTATATAGGATATCTCTTCAGGAACCATATAATAAATAAGATAGAGCTGTGAAATGACTATGTGCAAAGCAAGGGAAAAATAAACATGTCAGTAATATTAAGAGACAGGAGAAAGGAATTGGCAATATTTGACTATTGATACTGGGTATTGATATTGTCACTAATGGGAAGCAGAATATAGTTGCTTGAAAGTATATTTGTATTAGTAGCAAAAGTCCATTCTAAATCCTAGGACAACTAAAGGATATATGCTAATAAATATAATCACTTTAAAACGAATGATCTAAATATATGATTTGAAAAATAGAGGCTGTCAGAGTGTGCTAAAAGAAAAAAACCAGATGTGGCAGCACATACCCATAATTCCAGTATTCTGGGAAGCTGAGTTAGGAGAATCACAGTTTTTATCTCAGCCTAGGAAATTTAGTGATGTAGTGAGAAAATGTCTACAAATAAAAAATAAATTACCAAAATAAATTAAAACAATAAATCACTCCCCAATACTGCAAAATAAATTTTAAAAAGTATAAATACATAGTTAAAAGACAATAAACAAGATCCAACTATATTCTATAATAAACTCACATTAAATATAAAGATATATAGACTAAAAGTAAAAGGATGTATAAAATATACTGTAGTGACACTAATGAAACAAAATTAAGTGAATACATTAATTTTAGATAAAGTGGACTTAAGAAAAAATGAAAATTACAAATAAAAGAGATACCATATTAATGATAAATGGGTGAGTTCTCCAAGATTCCTTAATAATCCTTAACCTGTATGCACATAATTAATACCAGAGCATCTAATTACATAAGGAGAAAACTGATGGCATTGTGAGGAAAAATACAAACCCTTATGTTTAGAGACTTCAGCACACCTCTATCCCTTGTAGATCCAAGAGGGAGAAAATCAATTTCAAGTACACAGTTCAACTGAATAGCATCATCAGTAAACTGGATCAAATTCTAATTACAGAAGAGTTAATCTAATAATAGAAAAATTCATATTTTTCTGAAGCTCACATAGAAAGTTCATCACGATATAGTTTGGGCTGTAAGACCCATTTAACCAAATATAAAATACAAATTTTGTGTTGAGAACATTCTGCTTTAGGAATTAAACTGAAAATCAATAACAGAAAGATAGCTGAGAAATCTTCAAATATTTGAAGATTATACAAGATACTTTAAACAACAAATGAGTTAAAGGGTAAGTCTCAAAAGAAATTTAAAAATATTTTGAAGTAATGAAAATGCAACATAAAAGATTAGAAATATAGGAAAAGTGGTATTTGAAAAGAAAATTATAGTATTGATGCAATTAGGAAAGGAAGAAATGACATACAAACTGGAAAGAAAAAATGAAACTAGAGATGACATAATCATGTATATAAAAATTTCAAAGTAGCTATAAAACAAACTTTTATAACATGAAAATGTTTATAGTGGGTAACAGGATGAAAGATCACTGGAGAAAATGTTTGGACCCCCCTAAACTAAGTGCTCTTAAACTTAACACCTAAAGTGCAATCCTTAAAAAGAAAAAAAAAATAATGCTATAGGACTTTGTCAAATTTACAAGCTTCGTTTTGAGGAAATCCTTGTGAATAGGATGAAAGTGTGAGTTACAGAATAAGATCAAATATTTGGAAGCCATATATCTGACAAGGAAATTGTTTCTAGAATATATAAAAAAAGTCAAAATCCAACAGTAGAATAGACTATAAAAAAGACAAACATAAAATAATTTTACTAGAGACTATATATAGATGAAATGTCCACAATAACCTTAACCATGAAAGAAATGAAAATTCAACAATAAATTATCATGGAATACTTATATTAACTGAAATAAAAATAGGTACAATATTAACACTAACAAAGATACAAAGAAACTGGATCATTGATACATACTGCTGGGACCACTAAGACACTTGTTAATGAAAGTAAATATGCAATTGCCTTCATGTTGGCAGTTGATCCTTAATCTGTATCACAGAGAAATTAGATCTATGTTCAGACAAAAACTAATATATAGATATTTATAGAAGCTTTACTAATAATAGCCCCAAACCAGAAACACTCTAGATACACTGCAAAATGTGAATGGTTGAATGAGCTAAAATATTTCCATGTGAATGAACCACATTTATCAATAAAGTAATCTATTAATACACACATCCAACAACATGATGCATGTCTAGTGAATTGGGCTGAGTAAAATAAAAGCTAATGTCAAAAGTTATGTACTGTGAGTATATATTCCCAAAACTTCATAAGTAAATGATAGATCAGTGGTTGTCAGCCTTTAAAGATGGGTGGAAGGTGGGAGGAAGGAGATTGGATGTGGTTAAAAAAGGACACTAGGAAGGATTCTTGTGGGGATGCAACTATTCAATATCATAGTATATATAGGAAGTTGCATGTGAAGTATAAAGTCGTATAGAAGTAAATATACACATACTCATGAGTACATGTAAAATGTGGATGTCATGTAGCTTTATCAGAGTCAATATCTTTGTTGAAATATAGCACTAAATGTCTGCAAGAGGACATTATCATTAGATGAATCTGCCCAAAGGGTTTAAGGGACTTCTTTGTATTTGATACAACCGCATTTGACTCTAAATTATCTCAATGAAAATTTAAATGAAAAGCATAAACACATATTTAGTTGTTTTTTTTATATTCTACTTTACACTTATGTTGCTATAAATGTTTTCAAATATCTTTTCCAATTTCCTTACCATATCAATTATTGTGACGATTATTGTCTTTATTTTATAAAACAGAATGGAGATCATCTCTTTCAAAAATCCTGAGATAATTCCTATTGTGATACATTTGTGATATTCAATTTTTTAATGGAAAAGAGTGGTTGTTCCTGGTCCTCTGCTTTCTGTATTGTCTAAAATTTTTTCAATGACAGGTCATAGCCCATAAAATGGATTTTAAAAATCCCCTAAATTTTGCTCTGTGTAATTTAATTTTCACAATTTTGAAATTTCAAAGATTTCTATTAAAGTTTTTTAAATATTTTTAAGGGAACAGTGCAAAAGTATTTGTGTACACGCTTTAAAACCATTGTAAAGATTTCATCAGGTTAAGACTTCTTTTTCTAGTTTAAAATTTGTTAAAATAGTAAGAATTGAAATTAGTTAAGTACTTGCTTGAATCTGATAGTATATTCATATTATTAGACATTTTCAGGTAAAATAGTAAATTTCATAGATTTTTTCAAAGATTTAGATCACCCCTGCATTTCCAGAGCAAATCCCCTTGTTAGGATGCATTATCCTCTTAATACATTCTGCATGTGGTTTGAGAGATACTGCTGTGATTTTTCTTCATTTTAATGTTTTCATGCTTTAAAAGCAAGGTTTTGCTGGTCTCATAAAAATTTAAAACACCTACTGTCTTTGTATATTTTGGAAGAATTTATAAACAGGTTCTTTACTTCTCCCTTAAATATAAGCCACTGGGATAAGAATGTTCTTTGTAATGAGAGATGAAATTCTTCAATACATATTAATATGTTTTATCAGTTTCACTAATATTTTAAAAAGTCTGTACACTTGATCTGTTATATGAAAATTATTAACAATGCTCTTTATGATATCCTCATATTATTTTTCTGTTTTTTCTAGTATCTGTAGTTATTCTTCCTGTTTTTAATTCCTGTGAACTGAAATTTGGGTTTCCTCTTGTTTAGTATCCCTAGGTGTGTACCATTTTAAAATATTCAAATAATCAAATTTAAACTTTAAAATTTTATGTGCTATGCATTATTTTCTCTTTTTTATTTTTATTACTTTTTAAATGAGTTCTTAGATTCTATTTGCAGGTTTTTTGGTGTTCTTGAGATGAAAGCCTAACCTTTGATTTCAAGTAACTTCTTTTATGTTAATATGCTACTTTTCTTTTTTTTAATGTTTGTATAAGCTTTTCCTCTTTTGTTGCAATCTTCAGAATGGGAATTTATGTTTTTCAGGATTTTTAGCAAATATCTAGTTATTTTCTCTTTACTTCTACCTCACATTTTTCTAAAGGCCAAAATTAGATTTAATGCAGAAATTCTTCAGGCTGTGTTGTTTTGTTATTTTTAATTCTGATGTTGTAGTTGTGTATTTTCTATTGACCCATCTTTATATATTTTGATTTAAAAATATTAAATCGACAATAAAAATTGTATAAATTTACTATGTTCAACATCATAATTTGATATATTTATACATTGTATAATGATTACAATAAACAGTAATTAACATTTCCATCACTATTTATAGTTACCATTGTTTCCTGTGTGTGGTGAAAACATTCTAATTCTGAACTTTTATCAAATGTAAGCAATGAACATAATATCCTTATTTTTATTGCTGTGTGTTGCACATTAGATTCTAGTGTTTATTCACCCTATAACTGAAAACTGTACACTTGGACCACATTATTTATGTGACATCTTTTTAAAAAATTCTTTTCAAATTAAGTTTATTGATACATTTTAGGTATACAATATGATGACATTCATTATTGGGAATTTGTACCTTTACATGATATATCTTGGTTCTTATTTTTTCCCCATTCCCCTACCTTCCCTTCAACACTTCTACCCCTCCCTATTTTACAGACTTTGTTTCCATTTTTTCCTTTTCTCCCATTTTTCCCTTTCCCTTCTTTCCTTTCCTCTACTCCTCCCACTTCCTCCTCCCCTTTTGACCTTTTCTTTCTGTTTCATGTTATCTATTATACATTTTGATTTTTATTTACACTTTCAGTTTCTCATACCAGAGAAACTATTCAGTATTTACATGTGTGTCCTATTTATTTCACTTAAGAGTATGGCCTCAATATGCACCCATTTAGCTACAAATGACTCTAGTTTCTCGTTCTTTATGGCTGAGTAGTACTCCATTTTATAAGAAAAACCACACCTTCTTTATCCAGTCTCCAGTTGACGGGCACTTGGGCTGTTTCCAAGCTTTCGCTATTATGTGACATCTTTCTTTTTATCATTATATACAGCAATGCCTCCTTCTCTGTGGTTTTATTTTCTACAGTTTCAGTTACCCCCAGTCTACTGTGATTGAAAAATATTAATATTAGTATAATATTAGTATAATATTAGTTAAGATATTAACAATAAGTAATAATATAACTGAACAATTATAAAAAAGTATACTGATAAGTTATGTGAATATAGTCTTTCTTGAAGGGTAATACTAATATTAATATTAGAAACTAGAGTCATTACTCAATAAACAAAGTGTAAAGGATTTCATTACTATAAGATCTGCCTTACAAGAAAGAGTTCTTCATGGTGAAGAAAAGAACATGAAGTAACTACATGTACACACATGATAGAATAACACTCATTTATAAAAGTAAGTATACCATCATATTCAGAATATTCTGCAACTACGATGCTGGTATATCAATCATCTCTAACTCTAGCATAAAATACAGAAGATAAATTATTAAGTTAACTATATTTATAATAACTTATTAGTGCTGCAGATTATAAAATATGTGAAGTGTGATAATAATAACATGAAGTATATTTACTTGGGAGAAATAAAAGAGGGGTTGTTGTTTATAACTGAGGTTATTCTCAGCTTAAATTAGGATATTGTAACTGTAGGATGTTTTATGTAAGTCTATGGTAACTACAAAGAAAAAACCCACTAGTACATACCAAAAAAAAGATAAAAGTGAAAGAAAGTAAAGCATGACATACAAAAAAATGAAAAATCACAATGGAAAAAATAGGAAGAAAGAAGCAAGTATAAAATATTTGGAAAACAAAAAAAAATGTTAAGGGGAAGTCTTTGCTTAGTAATTAGGGTGTAGCTTTCAGTTTAATAATCCCGTTCCATTCCATTTAGCCATTAATGTAACCAAACATTAAATTGTGTAATTTGGGCTTCATATTTTAAAATATCTGCTGTGTCCATTTAATGTTTTACATATTTCATTTCTCATGTGATATGTTCGTTTTTCAACAATTTTCTATTTTTTTTTTACATTTTCTAGTTATTTTCTCTTTTATCAAAACTGTGGAAAACTGCACATCCATCAACTGTCAGCAGTCTCTTTGAGTTACAAGCCATATTTTCTCTGTGTTGCCTATCTAGTAGTCATTGGGCATGTTATGCACAATGTTGAGATAATGTAAATTTTCACCCAAACAATTTTCCTCTCATCTTTTTTGCAAGTGGCACAGAAACAGTCATTTTAATCAAATTAGAAATAAAACTTGGTATGGACTTAGCTATTTTAAGATTAACACTTCCTTTAGTAAGCACATATCTTAATCTTCCTATTTGATTGAATTGGTTCCCCATTTTCTCAGCATCCAAATACAGTGATACATTGAGCTTTTTCCTTTGATATTTTAGTTCATCTCACAAGCCTTATGAACTTAAAATTATGTTAATGGTTTCAAAAGGTAATAACTTCAATGATGTCTTTTTTCCTATGCTTTATAATATTATCAGTGCTTTTACTCTGTCTTTTAGCAGCTTTTCTTTTCGATACCCTAACTTATGGTAGAGACTATAAGTCAGATGATATTTAACAGGACAAGGCTTGCATTTGAATCCTTTTAAGTTTCCAATTTGTCCCACTAATACCTCACAAAGAGGAAAATTCTATTATGTATTCTTGCACTAAATAGTGGGATTGAGGAAAACAGTCTTTCTGTATGAGAAAGGCTAATTCTTTGTCCATGGCAAGAATTAGCAAATAAACAAGCAAATAAAACAAGGAAACTGATATAGATTGTCAACTTGTTTCCAAAAGCCCTATTGTCTATAAAATTTGATTTTATCTATTCTTTGTTCTTCAACATCACTTGGATGTCTTTAAAAATGTATTTTAAAAGATTTTTCCAAGCTTTCTTCCTTGTTGAGGTGTGAACATTAACCTTCCATGACCAGTTTAATTGTTTCCCCAAAGCAAAATCCTTTCCTTGGGTTTTGGGACTGGGCAAAATTGTGTATTTTCTTCATAATGAAAGTAATAGAAAATCTAATGGTTTGATTATTATGCCATTTTGCATCTTACAGTCTGTTAAAGGCAGTTTTTCAAAAAATTTTTTGTGAAAAATACATGTTATATAGAAAAGAGCAGAATAAATCAAAATTTCTAAGAGGCTTTTGAAAAAATATCACATAAAACAGCCTAGTACTTGTGTATTTATGGAATAAAATTCATCATCAATTAAACCTTCTAGAACTGGTGTCTTTGAGAGCATTAAAATTTCTTTTAACCGGCCGGGGATTTAGCTCAGAGGTTTCGCTGCCTGGTGCGCAAGCGCAAAGACCCGAGTTTGATCCCCGGTACCAAAAAAAAAAAAAGAAAAAAAACATTTCTTTTAAGGCCATAATAAAGCCAGTAATAAGTATTATTATTTATGAGAAAATGAATATAGACTCTATTAACACATTTTCTAAATGTATCAGTAGATGGAAAACAGTTTATAGAGTTATTTGACTCATTTAATTTGCTTATAACATATTTACATTACTGTGCTGTGCTTTTAATTAAAATTTATTGAATTGAAAAAAATCTCTGAAATTTCTATTGTTTTTATAATGACTAAAATGGATATTTTGAAATTAGTTTTTAAATGAAATTAATTTTATGTACATCACTATGTACATAAATAATAAGATAATTTATAGATAAATAAACATGTAATTGATCCCATGTCACAGTTTTGAGGGACAAAAGGGTACAGAGATAGAGGGACATATCTGGGGAATCACTGCTGTATAAGAAGGTCTCCAGATTATTCTTAAAACCTATCTGTTTGGGGGCTGGGGGTTTAGCTCAGTGGCACTGCACCTGCCTCACAAGCTCAAGGTCCTGAGTTTGATACGCAATACCAAAAAAAAATTAAAAATACATGTTTGGGCACTGCAGGTCATGAATTCCAGTATAATAAATAACTGGCAATACACCCTGAATATATAGATCAGTTGATGGCAGATTATATGTTTTGAACTTTTATTTCCTAACTATTTCATTAACTACTATTGGTATACACTCCTGTTTTTCTTTTCTTTTTTCTCTCTTTTAGTATTAAATCTGCCTGGTGTCAATCTCTATTCTTTTTATGTTTGCCATTCTCAAACGAATCTCTTAAATTTCTGTGTAAGAGTGAACTTAAAAATGTTCACAATCCTGTTTAAAAATTTTTCCAATCAGAATCCAATAGCCAGCCAAGGCCTTTATTTAAAAAAAAAATATATAAAAACAAGAGTGAGCCTCATGTTAATAAATTCATAGTTTTTGTAGGATTGTATATCTTTTCCTTCCCTCTTCTCTCAGATTTATTTTGTTCAAATGTTATCCCTCCTGACTTTACTCATATCAGGAGAACTTGTTTGCAGACTGAAGAACTCAGTGAAATTTCAAGGTAGTTATTTCTTTTGATGGAGAGCTACAGAAAGAGAGACAGACAGACAGAGAGAAGCACATTTTGTAAAAAGACATCTCTCTTCTTTAAATTTTCAAAGAATATTATTGCATGGGACAGGAGGAATACTTTCTGCTACTGAAGCACATATTTATTTGATCTGATAATAAATGTAAAATATAATTTTACATAAACATATATACTTGCTAACAGTTGAAGTTGGAAAATGAATTATAGAATACAAAACAAATCCCTAGTAGCCTAACTGTCCTGTGTGTATGAAATTGCGTACTGTGTGAACAGAACTTCTTTAAAAGACTTTTCCTGAATAATATTTCTAACAGTGTAAGGAACCAAGACCTTGAAGTAAACCTTTTCATTTTTGAAAGTGCGTTTACTACTTTAAGATTCTGTGTGGAATCCTCTGTGCATTTATACACTGCCTTCTACTTCTTGCCCTGTGTACCTGAGTTCTGACACAGTAGAACATGAGAAACCAGCTTATCCTCCAAAGCTCATTTCTGACGGCTGATAGGGTACAGGTCAGTGCTAGTGTAGACTGCTGAATCTTATTACTTTGCTACCTGTGTGCTGTGTATTGGAACTCGTGTGAAATGCAGTATTTGGAGAGATCAATCCACAGATGTTGATTAAACACCCATGATGAGCTCCACAGAGAAGGATATTAAAGTTGTATCAAGCAAAGACTATGTATGCTCTAAGGATATCAAAATGTAGCCAGTAATAAAACATACAACAAAGAACATACCAATAATATCATAAATAAGTGTATAAAGTCAGCTAAAGTTGGAAGATAACAGCTGCCATGTATAAAATCAATGCCTGATTAATGTCTAGAATATAACTCATGCTTGCATATCAATAAGTGAAAGGTAAACAGACTCCATCAAAATGTGAAAAGGACAATGAACAGTAATTTGGCCCACTGGCAGTAGTTTGTAGACAACTGAGGTAGAATTTATTTCATTAATACTGATAAAGTCAGTTATGGTTGTAGTGGTAAGAGTTATGCAGTAGAGTTGTTATTGTATATAATTTGAAATCAGACTCAGAATTTTCTTATTTAAGGTGAGAAACTTAGGGGAAATATGAGATAAAAAGATATCAAAGATGACTAAGATTTTAACCTAAGCAGATGAAAGTGTACATTGCCACTCACTGAGCTAGAGAATACTAAAGGAAGATCCCATTTGAAGAAGAAAAGTGGACATTTAGATTGAGACATGTTATGTTCTTAAAAATTCTAGTGTAAATGGCAAGGAAATGTTCAGTAAACTCACTTGGAACTGGAGTTTAGTACGAAGTGGAGATATACTACTGGGAGTCAACAGTATATAGATAGTGTCAAAGCCATGAGACTTGAAGAGATTGTGAGATAATGAGCATGAAAAAAGAAAAGATCATGGAACACTTCCTTAAAACACTCCAAGATGAGGATTTGCAGATGAGATAAAGAACCATCTGTACTTAGGAACGGAATAAAGAGATTATGTGATGTGTGGTGGCACATACCTGTAATCCCACTACTGGGGAGGCCAAGGCAGGAGGATTGCTGTAAGTTCAAGGCCAGTCTGGCCTACTTAGCTAGTTCAAGGCCAGACTGAACTACATATTTAGACCCCAACTCAACAAATAAACAAATAAACAACTAAAAAGATAGTATATATGAAAAAACAAGCAATTAAATTGGTTTTGTAGTGTAGGTCATGAACAATTGCATCAATGGATTAGGTAAAGTAAGGTTAGCGCTGCCAGTGAACCATTGCCCACTGTAATTATTGATGTCTGACCTTGAAAATGGCAGTTTTATAGAAAGATGTGGTAGAAGAAATCATTAGAGGGAGTCCAAAGGAGAAGAGAAAACTATAAGGAATGGAGGCAAGCATTTCTGGAAATTTTAAGTATAAGAGGAGAACAAAAAGAAGTGTCAGGTGAGAATTGGGTGCAAAAAACTGTACCTTTTCATTACGGAAGATATTTCTACATATTTATATGCTGTTGGAATGATCTAGTATAAAGAAAATAAGTAAGTATGAATAAGGGAGTGGTAAAATTCTGGAGATGTGGTTTTCAACAAATAGGAAGAATAAATGCAAAGGGAGACACAAAAAAATAGCTGACCTAACAGTTGCCCAATGGACCATACTTTCTGTATGGCTACAGGAGGCAGGCCGAAGGATGAAGCAGATTCAGGTTGGTGGGCATAGAGGTATTATTATAGGTGGTATCTCTTCTATTGCTTTTACCAGGTTAGTGAAACAGGAAGCAAAAATAGAAACTCTGAACCAGTTGGAACAGAGATTAGGTAGAACCCTTGAAGACATCGGTGTAGGAAAAGATTTTATGAACAAAACCTCAGTTGCCCATGAACTAGCACAAACAATCAACAAGTGGGATCTCTTCTTATTAAAAGGCTTCTGCACAACAAGAGAAACCACCAGCAGTGTGAAGAGACAACCCACAATGTGGGAAAAATCTTCACCTGCTCTTCCTCAGACAAAGGTCTACTATCTCGAATCTATAAAGAACTTTAAAAGATCAGACCTCCCAAATTTAAAGACCCAATCCAAAAATGGGCATCTGAAATGAACAGACATTTCTCAGACAAAGAAGTAGAAATAGCAAATAAATACATGAAAAAATGTTCAACATCACTGGTCATTCAAGAGATGCAAATGAAAACAACACTGAGATTCCACCTCACACCAGAAAGAATGGCTGCTATCATGAAATCAACCAATAACAAATGCTGGCAGGGATGTGGGGAAAGAGGAACCCTGCTCCACTGCTGGTGGGAGTGTAGACTGGGGCAACCACTGTGGAAATCAGTATGGAGATACCTCAAAGAACTAGGACTGGAAGTCCCATTTGACCCTGCTATTCCACTGCTGGGGATCTTCCCCAAAGAATTAAAAGAATCATACCCCAGTGATATATGTGCACCCATGTTCATAGCAGCACAATTTATAATAGCTAAAACTTGGAAACAGCCCAAATGCCCATCAACTGGAGACTGGATAAAGAAAATGTGTTTTTTCTATAAAATGGAGTACTACTCAGCCATAAAAAATGAGAAATTAGAGATTTATAGCTAAGTGGATGCACATTGAGGCGATACTCTTAAGTGAAATAAATAGGACACGCATGTATAAATACCGAATAGTTTCTCTGGTGTGAGAAACTGAAAGTGTAAATAAGGACTAAAATGTATAATGAGTAATGTGAAATAGGAAGAAAAGGGGCAAAGGGGAAGAAAGTGGGAAAGGATAGAAGGGAATGGGATTAATATGAGAAAATGGAAAAATAGGAACAAAATCTTTGTAAATATGGAGAAATGGAGGGGTTGAAGGGAGGGCTGGTCAAGGGTGAAAAATAAGAACCAAGAGAGACTATGTAAAGGTGCAAATTTCCAATGATGAATGTCATTATATTGTATACCTAAAATGTACCAATGATTAGAATGAATAATCGATAATGTAAAATAGGAAGAAAAGGTCCAAAGGGGTAGGGGTAGTGGGAGGGGCAGGGGAAAAGAAAGAAGGGAAAGGAGAAATGATGAGAAATGGATAAAATGGAAATAATGTCTTTGTAAATAGGGAAGGGTGGAGGGAGTGAAGGGAGGGCTAGGAATGGGGAAAAAATAAGAACCAAGATGCATTATGTAAAGGTACAATTCCCAATGAGAAATGTAATTGTGTTGTATACCTACAATGTACCAATAAAGTAATTTAATAAAAAAATTATTTTCCAAGAATAAATTTAGTGGGAAGATTATTAGAAAAAATATAAAATAATTTTTAACAATGTTTGTTGAATGACGAGACTACAAACTGGCAAAATATACTAGAAATATTAAGTAGCACATATATTTAATGACCTGGGACCAATAAATCTGTCTGTGCCATTGGGGTTATGTGCTTTCAAGTCACATTCATTTGTTTAAATGCAAAGGATAGAAAGTTATGCAGTTTACTATAGAACATGGAACTTTAAAAAATTATGTAGAGTTGGGTGGCTTTGACATACGATGAATGAAATTATAAAGTCTGATTCGTTTTCAGCCTTGGTATTTTTCTGCCATGTATTATCTGAGATTCATCCATGTATTTTTTTTCTTTGCAGTTAGTTCACTATTCTTGTTTTGTAGTCCAGTGTAAAAGTCTACAATAGCCTACAATATTTTATAGTACACAGTAACCTATCCGTTCTTCTGCTGACATTTTGTTTTATTTCCAGTATTTAGCTATAATAACCATGTTTGACAAATTCTTAAGATAGGATATCATTTTTGCATAAGTGAAGTATTGGGTGGTAATTAAAATAAATATTTGCACGTTCTTAAGGAAATATATAATGTGTTTTTACTATGGTGCATCTTGAATGAAATTGTGGCTATTTCTAGGACAACATATGAGTACTTCTAGATTTTTATTTAAATTCATAAATTTGTGTGCCATAAAAACCCAAAAGTTTCTAGTTAATTTGGAATATTTTATACTGCCTATGTGATTTTCACATTTTATTATTGCTTCGCTGTTTTATTAAAAGTAGAAAATAATACATTTTTGATTTATTAGTCAAAACAATAGACTTATATAAATGAGTCAAAATCTCTGCTTTATAAAAAGATTTACAGTATAATAGCCACAAGTGTACTGTTTGAGGATGAATGAATGGTTGGTATAAGTGGCATTATCTTACGTGTAATATCTTTTGGCCTATATATGCATTACTTTTTTCTATCAAACCTTTACTTCAGAATACACATGAGGGTCATAACCAAATAGTTATAGTTTAGTAAATATCATATATAGTGCCAGGAAAATTAAAGGATCAAATCTGCCAGTTCCCAAATATAATCCAGGGAAATCATACAATCTCTCTGACCATAATTCATTCATTAAATCACTAATCTTTCCTTTGTGTTGGTCTAGAAATAAAGGGTAATATATTATAGAAAAGTTCTCCATAAGCTGCAAAGCTAGGGGTTGTGGGTAAATCTCAGTGTTATAATGCTTTTCTACACGTGAAAAACCAATAGTTTAATCCCCAGAAGGATCCCCAACATAAATTAATAAATGAATAAATAAATAAATAGATAGATAGATAGAATATGATTATCAACGTATGCTAAACTGTTTTGACAAAAAGTTAGCCTGATATGCATCAACTTTTTTCCCCTTAAATACCTGGGAGCCAAAGAATAAATTGGAACTCTTAAAATTTTATTGATAACCCAGAATAGTAAATGTTAGAACAGTTAACTTCTTAAAAAGTGGTGTTTTCTAATTTAGTATAGGTGAAAGTTCTCTGTGTTTTAAACTATGAACTATGTTACAAATACTGTATTCTCCCATAAATCAAAAAGAATGAAAACTATATTACAAAACTACTGTGCTGCTGAGATGCCAAGACAGATCTGTCCATTTAGAAAGCACTCAAATCTATCTACATTTCATTGACCTTTTTCCAAATACAAAATGCTGCATAAATTCTTAATAACAGCAACAGTGACCTAAGTTACAGTTGTTTGAGGGCTTTCAGTTTTAAATGTTGCTGGCACAAGTTCCGTTCATGAGAGCCTAGTGCCTACACCATGGAAACCTTTATCACAATCAGCACTGATTTGCAGTCTAAACAGAAAGGCCAAGGTTTGAATAAAGACGCTCAATTCCCTTCTTCTTTCTGTGACTGTCACTTATAGGTTGACATTACAAGCAAATTTTTATATATTCACTTTGTACAAATTCCTATTTACGCAGAAGATAGAGCTCAGCAGATCCAATTTGCATTGAGAAGATCGTGTGGCATGGTTCAGAGTGAGAAGACATGGATTTGAACAGACTGTAGTTTTTTCAGTTTTGTAACTTTAGGCAAGTCACCTAAGCTTTGGAATTCTCCATTACTTAATCTGTAAAACAGGGATAACAATACCTACTGAACAAATTTGTAATACTGTAAGACAGTGAATAAAAAGCATGGTGAAAATCTGTCAATATGATACAGGTTATTCAGTTCTAAGATTTCTTGTTAACTAATTTCTCACATCACCTTGGTAGCCATTATCTACAGTGGTTACAGAAGTTTTAAGAAGTTAATGAAATCTGTATCAATTCTCTGTTTCTTTTTATTTGGAAGAGTTGCTATGAATCTAGTTGGCTCCAACTGGTGGAGTTCAATTGCTAACAAGCAATAAGTGATAGTTGAGTTGTCCCTTGCGAGATGGTGCCCTCATTTATTAAGCAGAATCTCAAAACTGGATTATTATTTCAGTATTGCTTAAAATACACCTCTTAAATTTATTAGTATGTGTTATCAATATCACCTAAAATTATATTTAAAAACCTATTAATTTTCCTCTTTTTTCCTTGCTTCTACTCGCTCACATATTATATACTTGTCTCATTGAAGTCTTTTGAAAAAACAGACTATGTTTCTTCCATGTCTAAAACTAACCATTTCTTATTGCATTTAAAATGAAATACAAGCTCCAGATAGGCATTAACTGGCACCTGCCTCCTTCTACATTTATATTTCAGTTCCTTCTCCTTTCTCTAACTTAACCAAAAAAGGCTTTCTTTTATATTTTCATTTTGACCTGCCTTTTTATTTCCTTCCACATTGTTGCTAATCTTTGATTCTTTGGAATATTCTTTTTCCTCCCCCCCACCCCCAAGATTGATACTTCAGTCTTCAAGTCAGTTAAATATAAGCAATTCAGATATGCATTCCTGATCATCTTACATAGCCTCCTTCACATTGAACTTTAAAATATTTTGCATTAACTTGCTTTGGTCTAGCTTCCCCACTAGAATAAGAGTGGTATGCCCACAAAAGCCATGCATATAAAAATCACCAATGTATCTCATGCTTTTAATTGAGGGCCTGTCACATGTTTGCTTCTCAACACATATTGATGAATGAATGAATAAACAACTGACCTCAGAACTCTCTGAATGGTTCAATGCTTTAAAACCTTGCACTACCATCAATAAAATGATGAAACATAACTACCTGTCAATCGGGATATTGATATTACTTGTAAGAGTCTATATTTAGGATGAAGTTTCATTTTTTAAACATGATTTCCCTTTATATTTCATGAATTATGTATCATTTATTTGCTGTGATTTTGGTATGCAACTGTTTTGAACAACTTAAAAATATCTGTCCTCAGATTCTTAATAAAAGAATAGAATCAAATATTCCCAAGGCCTGAAGAACATTGATCTCATTATTGTCATTTCAGAACCAATGTCCACTCCTTAATCCACAGGCTGGGATCCTCTTTATATATACAAACCGTTCAGTTTGTTAGGTACAATTTCACTGACAAGAACTTCATTATTTTCTGAATATTTGGATTTCAAAAGATACCAAAGATGGCATAGGAAAGAACAAGTAACCTCACTATTTTAACCATTGGATCTCAAAACTCTAATTTGGCAAATTAGAAAGCTAATATATGTGTTTCTATATTTCTGCTTTATATGTTTGTTTTTTGTCACATGCACTGGAAATAATGACAGTTACATATATTATGTTTAGTGCACAACTCTTCAGATAAAATGAAATAATAAAATACTGAAAAATTATTCTTATTTTGGTCTCACTAAAATACTTACCTCAGCTATTTACACAGAAAAAGGCACTATTTATTGATTAAATATGTAATCACATATTGGTTGATGCTGAATTGTATTTTGAGACTTAAATTATATTGGAAGTCTCTGCTCAATATGTTGTGAAAATACCATGCCTTACCCAAGATTTCTGCTGATTATTTGAACCTTATGTTCTCAAAGTCCCCTTTCATTTTTTTCATATTTTCCTCTCTTTTATCATACCTTACAAAAGTCTGGGTCCATTTACATTTACTTGGAATTTTAATTTCATTCAAGCTTGTTACCCAAAGCATATATGTGAAGAAAGTATTAATAATGTCTGTTTACGGAGAGCAGTTTACATTGCAGCCAGGGAAATATTACTGGTCAAGGTTTTAATTTCTTCTCCTTATCTTTTTGGCTATATGCTACATTTCTGAATGATGCTCAAATAAGTGATATCTAGATTTTTTTCTTTTCTCTGCACATATTCTTATTTCACATACTAAAGTAAGTGTTTTAAGTAATTTAGAAGAGAAAGGTAATCTTTGTTAACTAATAGAAAGAAGAGATATAATAGCAATGAAAGTTCCCAATGAGTGACCATACAGATGAAATTTCCCTCAGATAACCCAAATCTCATCTGGTGGTAAGAACAGCACATCTTGTCAATATTTGAGTCATGCACCAATTCCTTGGTAAGCAGGGGCAGTAACTTAAAAGTACATTAACACGTAAAGGGGAAACTTGTTTTGGTAATGTTCACCTATGTGACAGCATAAAAATCTTGCTCTATCATCTTAGATTCTTTATTGGAAAACCATACTGTTTTCCAATAAAATTTTAGTCAGAATATAAAATAAAGGAAATTAAGTAAATTTCTCCATAGGTTGATTCTCATCATTTCACAACCAAAATTGAGTTCATTTTAAAACCCATACACATAAGGCTTTTTCGTTATGTTGGGTGATCTTTGTAAATGCATACCAAGAGGATTATTCTGGAGGTTGCAGACCCACACGAGTCAGGTGACAGCCTTGCCATGAACTATACCAACCTTTTGCTGCTAGAGCTACTTCCTTAGGACTTGCTCCTTTCAATTAGATCAATGCATAATTCCAGTATCTCATTTTCTGGTCCTGAAGGAAGAATAGGATGCTATTTCAAAGATTCTCTGAATTCCATGAAGCATGAATTGTACCAATGGGTCCCACCATAAGATTTACTCACAAAGAACATTGGTTCTTTCAGTTTTGTCCCTAAACTGAATTTAAATTTTTTTTTAATTTTATAAACTAAAGTCCATTGTAAAGAGCCACTAAACTATATAAAATTAATTAGTGACTAAAAGTATTTGATAATATAAGACTGTAGGAATCTTTTTATTTGACCAATGTAAAAAAAAATGGAAGAAATTACTTCAGTCTTCATGGTAATAATCATATAAGAGGAATTTTTTCTCAAATTTAAAACTAAGTGGAAGCTGTCAAAACATACTAGCAAAGAATTTGAGGAGCTAATTCTAGCTTAGTCTTTCCAATTAATGCCCATTTTCCCCACACAATCTTATTTCTGCTGGATCCACTGTTGCATAAGATACTAAACACATCTGTGGATCAAAAACATCATTTACCGATCCATGTCATGGATAAGATAAATGATGGAACTCTCTTAAGTTTCCCAGTGCCATTAGTTTTCAGACATGTCCTAGTTGTAACTGAAATTCCTCACTGAAGTTTCCTTAAATTGTTTCCTTTTCTTCTAATCGTCCATAATTTTTTTCACTTTTATGATTAACATTTTATTGTTGGTTTCAAATAAGTCCAGTTCTATAAGAGCTGTAAACACGGGCTCATGCCTGGCTGTGGGCACAGCCCATTGTCACATAGGTTCCAACTGTTAAAATAACACCACAGCAATTCATGTATGTTTTCCCAACAATGGCATGGACAATCTAGTATGTACTACATTTCAGTGCTTTTGAAAATCCAGGATGCACGTTTCAGGGCTGGTCAGTTCATACTGATGCAGAGACCAGGAGAGAAATAAACAAATCACAAAAAAATCTGAGGAAAAGTTGATGCTGGTTTTATTCAGGGAATTGAAATTTAAGTAGTCATTATAATCATGAAATTAAAATAATGAAGGATAATGGCTAGATAAATGTCCTTATTTCTTCTCAATTCTAGTGTAATTTGTGAATCATTGGTTGGTGATGGTGATGTCACTGAGTTAAGTATTTTATGTGTGTTACTTCATTCATTGCTGAAAATAATTCTAGAAAATAGGCTGGTCTCCATTTTACAGATGAGGAAGCATGACTTAAAAGAGCTTTTCTAAGGTTGCACAAACAATATATTATTGAATTAAAGCTAGATTGAGGAGATAACGTGGTGAAACTACACTTAAACATGTACCATATATATACAATCTATAGTCTTACAAAAGGATATTTCTGTCCTTATCTATGAACATCAGACCACAGGAAATTATTTATATTTAAAGTTAATTAAGCCACAGATTTAGCTCAGTGGTTTTGCTGCCTGCTGCGCAAGTGCAAGGACCTGAGTTCAATCCCCGGTACCAAAAAAAAATAATAATAATAATGGTCATGGGAAAAAAATTTACAATGTCTTAAAGTTAATTAAGAGTATCCTGTTTGGTTGCTCAGTTGGCTGTCCACCTTCAAATGAAATTACTCTTTTACATGTGCATTCTTTTAATACTTAACGTGATCAAAATACAGTATTACTCTGTTTATCTTCCAATTGCATCTTAGAAGATACATTATTTGATGTATATTTCAGGTACTAAGAACTGGGTCTAACAGAATGAGAATATTTTATATTTTGGGGAGATGTTGGTAGAGGACATACATCATACAAAGTGAATGGCCAGAATTCAGTCTTGACAATCTGCACTGAACTGGGATAGCAGTGGATGTCTTCCAAACTGTTAAATATCATTTTAACTCTTGTGCTTATGCTTTTCACATGTTATCTAGAGAAATATTTGCCAGAAAAAGTCTCCAGGAAAAGCACTTCTCCATGCCACCCATCTATATTTAGAAAACATTTAGAAAACATCTATATTCAGAAAATGTAGTTATTATCATGTAATTCCCTTTGCTTCTGAAACAATTTAATACATTAATATAAGGTTCTCAAAGTTTTCACAAAGTTAGTACATACAAGCCTATGAAACACTTGGTGTCTCCTTTTGAATTTTAGTCATCTTTGTGAAATACTCATGGAAAATACAGCCTTCGGTCTTTTCTTCTGAGCTACTAAGTATATATTGGATGGTCTTTCTTGTGCTTCTGAAGCAAGTAATTATTTAGAATTCAATCACCTTAGAGATTATCCTTCATTGTTATAATTAAATGAAAGAAATAAGTTTGACTGTTATGTGCTCACTGAAAGCTCAGGGAAACATAAATAGCTTTTTAAAGTACAACTCTACAAGAGAAGCATGCTGCCTTTTTAGCTTTTTGTGCAATTCTCCTTGGTGATGAAACAACACAATTGAGCTCTTTGAAGATAAGATCAGAATTTTTGTGAGCTATCACAGTTGGAGAGGGAGAATGTTTGATTTTTAAAGTTATGATGTTAGCAGGAAAAGAAAAATAGTTGGAATAAGGTTACATTTGAATATGTTTAGCATTTCATGCATTTTTGACATATACTTTAAAAATATCAATTAAGAATTCATGATTCTTGCTCTAGGTTTTTACTGCATATTTTCATGGCCTGGACAAAAATCTTTGAAAACATTGATCAAAGTTTATTATTATTACTGGTATAATTAGTGTTGAATAATGAAAACTAACTTCAAAATGTGGCTGTACAGCTAAGAAAATATATGGTATTAATATATTCTTATACTATAAAATACTGGAAAAATTATAAGGAAATATTATGTTTATACTCTAGATTAATCATGTACTGACACAAATAATCAAAATCCCTTACAAATCTCTGAAAGAAATAAAAAGAAATTCCATGAAAATTTCTCCAATTTTTATATATTACTTATACTCATATTTTTTAGGAAACAAAGTGTAACATTCAAAAATGATCTCAATGATGTAAAAGAAAGCCTCCAATTCTTACATATAAAAATAAACTTTTTACATAGCTTTTGAATTTGATGATTTTTTATTCTTATTTAATGAACCTAATTAAGTGAAACATTTTTAGACTAAACTCATCAAAGCATATTGCTGACTTCTATGAAGGGACAAAAGCAAATGTTTGCCTTGGATGGCAGAGTATGTAGTCCCTGCCTTTATTCCAGATGGAAAAGCTGTTTTAAAAAACCTCCAGGGATTATAATACTTCATGAGGCTTCCAGAACCCAGATGAGAGGTCACATAAGCTGCTATAGTACAGCAATTAAAAAAGTTAAATTGAACAGGTTAAGTTTCACTTATGCAAACCAGCCATCTTCCAAGCTGGCATTGTGCAAGAAAGATGTCCTTGTTTAACAAAAAGGTAAATCTACACAGTTCCTGAAAAAAATTCAAGCTAACTATTTTAAGCTCAGTGAGCTACAACAATCTCAACAACTAATCAGAATTAAGAAATTGGTATATGAATAAAATTGTAAGTTCTCCAATGAAAAACCACTAAAAAAAAACCCCAAACATAAATTTTGGAGCTGAAGACCACAATGATTGAGTTGAAAAATTCAATAGAGACTGATAAAACCAGCTTTGATCAAGCAAAAGAAAGAATCAGCAATCTTCAAAACAGGTCATTTGAAAATATCCAGGGAAGTAAAAAAGGGACAGGGATGAAAATGAGTGAATGAAGCCTATGGGACATGTGGGGCATCATCAAGTAAACCAATATACATATTATGAGAGTTATAGAAGAAAAGAGTGAAAAACAGAACATTTATTTAAAGGATACTGGCTGAAAATTCCTAAATCTAGAAAAAGAAATTCACACTTAGATTCTGGAAGCCTGTATAACCCCAAAATGAGTTTATTCTAAAGAAGTGTATATCAAAATGTATTATGATTACATTGTCAAATGTCACAAACAATTTTTAAAGCAGCAAAACAAGAAGGACTCATACAAGGGAACACTATAAAATATTAATGGGCTATTGGCAAAATACATGCAGGCCAGTCAAGAATAGTATGACCTATCTAGTAAAAAACTCAAAGGCAAGAGTGTTAAGAGTATTAGTAGCAATAAAAATTTGTTACTAGTTACACAATAAAAAAAAATAAGTAAATGATAACATCAAAACAGTATGTGTAGGAGAAATTAGTTTTTCCTGTTATTTAAGTTAACTTGATATCTGCTTAAAATACACTGCTACAAATATAACCAATTTTGAGTGAGAACAAAGTTGAAAATGTTACATTCCCTAATTTAAAATGTTACTTTGCTACAGTAATCAAAACACTCTAGTAGTGATATAAACATATACATATTTACCAATGGAATATAATAGGAAGACCAGAAACAACTCCACACATACAAGTTAACTGATATTTGCCAAGGATCCCAGGAATATACAGAAAGTAAAGGATAACCTCTTTAGTACCTACTATTGTTCAAAATCAGATATCCACATTCAAAGAATGAAATCAGATTCTTCTTCTTCAAACACAAAATTAAAATGGATTAAAGACTTAAATGTAAGACCTGAAACTATAAAATGCTTAGAACATACCAAAAGATCTCCTTGATCTTAGCCTTAGAAATTTTTCCTTTGATGTTGCACCAAAAGTATATGCAACAAAAGGAAAAATAGACAAATGCGATAACATCAAAATAAAAATCCTCCATACAGGTTAGGAAACAATCAACAAAACAAAAATGCTAGCTTGGGACATGATTCACAGGTAGAGTATTTGCCTAACATGTAAGGCCCTGGATTTGATCCCCAGTAGTGCAAAAAGTTATTTAAAAAAATAAAGGAAGAAAAGAAAAAGGAAGGAAGGAAGGAAGGAGGAAAAAGCAACCTGTAAAATGGAACAAGGTATGTGCAAATGATAAGTCTGATAAGGGTTCAATGTTCCAAATATATTTACACAACTTAATTTCAAAAAATCAAATAGTCCAGTTTTAAAAGGGGCAACAGAGCTAAGTATATACTTCACAATCACATACTAATGTCTAATAGGCATATGAAAAAAGCTAAAAATTGCTAATGGGAGAAATTAAAATTACAGCTACACAGAGTGATATGTTAGGAATATATCTATATAGATATAGATATATATCTCTCTAGATAGATATATAGATAATTGTGTTTATAAAGATGTTGAGAAAAGGGGAACCATTTTACCTTGTTGATGAGAATATAAATTTGTTTAACCATTATAGAAAACAGCATGAAATTTACTCAAAAACTTCAAAATAAAACTACCCCAGTGTTTTGATTACTTCCTTGTAGTTGAGATACATGGATGTTGCCAGCCTCTCATCCACAATTTAAAGGAGAGGGTTTATTTTTTTCTTACAGATTCAGTCCGTGGTCAAAGGCAAAAACTGCATAGAGGAAGGAGTTGAGGCAAAGAAAGCCATTTATCTCATGACAGCAAGGAAACCCAAAGAGAAGGGAGGAGTTAGAAAAGGAAATATTCTCTTTTCTGTCACATCTCCCAGTGCAACCTCCATCCAAGCCCTACCTCCCAACAGCAAGTCAGTTATGAATGCAACAGTGGGTTAATCCACTGATGAGTGCAATACACCAATGATCCAATTACCTTTCAAAAGCCCCGCATCTGAATACATGAGACTTTGGTGGGGACATTTTAGATCTGAAGTATAACATTCTGCACCCAGCCCTCAAGAGACTCAAGCCCATCTCATTAAGTAAAATTTATTTAGTCAATCTCTAAGGGCTATCAAAGTCATAACAATTGCAGCATTTCTGAAAACTCCAATTTCAATCTCCTCTAAGAATCAAGACCAACTCTTAGCTGTTAGCCCTGTAAAAATAAATAGTTAAATACTGCCAACATACACTACATAGTTTAAATATTCCCATTCCAGTGTAAGAAATAGGGGGATATAAACAATGGGATTGACTGAAGAACAAAACCTCACAGGGAAAACATTAAATCCCATAGTTCCATGTCAAGCGCCCAGGGCAAGTTGTGTCTCATGTGAACTACAAGGGATTGAGCCACCCTGCCTCTATGGAGATGGCAGTTACAACTTCCATTACCTCTCTCTTGGGTTAGCTCTGCTTATTCCCTGAGGCCTTCCTTAGCAGATAATCCACCTACCTAGCATCTCCACCTTCCTGGGATCTCAACTACATTTTCACTCACAACTTCATATAGTGTCCTCTTAAGGGCATACTGACTGGCTGCTGTTGAAATCTGGTTGTACACCTCCTCAATTCCACAATCCTTGCATTCTGCATGCCCATAAAACCTGCACCACATGGGTGTCCCCAGAGCCTTCCACCAGCTTGAGCCATAGCTAGGCCCCCATGCATCAGAGTTGCAGAGGTTTCGGAGTGCATGGATAGCTAAGCACTGTGAACCAAATCCTGGGAAAAAAATTCCCTCAGCAACATTTCTCTAGTAAGTTTCCTCCAGTGCTCTTTTCTTAAGGCAAAGTCTTTCAAAGGAGTTTACATTATTTACTTTTTTTTTTTGAGATGGGGGTCTCACTATGTAGTGTAGGATCACTTCAAACACACAGCAAACCTCTTGTCTCAGCCTCCCTTGTGGTGAGATTACAGGCATGCCACCATGCCTGACTTATATTTACTCTTTAATACTCATGAGCCAGCGGAGGGTTTCTGCTTACTGATTCTGTAATGCCCTCCAACCATCTTTGCTGTTCTGATGCAAAGTACTTGGCTTCTTTTTAATGCTAGTCTTTTCAGCACCTATTCTCTCCTTTTCCTTAACTTTGCAGCTTCTCCCTTTCTGATACAATTAAAACCATTTCAAATGGTTTTCTGGTTCCTATTCTTAATGTTAGATTTGGCTAAAAGCAGCCAACAGTACCCATGCCATAGCCTGAATTTTGGGCTGCCTTGAAATTTCATCCACCAGATTTAATTAGTCTGTTGGAATTAATCTCGGATTCTTGCAAAGTCTAAGGATATGGGCAAAATGTGAACAAATTTTCTGCCAGAGAATAAAACACATAGCCTTACTCCAACTGCAAATGGAGTCCTTTCTCCAAACTGACATCTCCTGAGCCTATTCTTTGTATTTCTCTTACTTTTCTGGTCTACTGTGCTCTCACTAGAATATACCATCAAGTTCAGCTTACAGAATTCTATGGGTTCTCTGTTCAGTGTCCCAAACCTTTCTAAACCCCTCCAGCAAACCAGTTCCAAAAGCTTCTGAATCACATGATCATCTATGCTGCAGCAATGACCCTACCCTCTGTATCAAAAGCTTTCTTACTTTCTTGTTACTGTCACAAAATACTTGACACCCACAACTTAAAGGAGGAGATGTTTATTTTGGTTCATAGCTTAAGTCCACAGGGAAAGGCAAAAACAACATGGTAGAAGGTCTTTGGCAGAGGAAAGCTGCTCCGGACATCATGGTCAGGAAGCAGAGAGACAATGGAGGAGCCAGTGATGGAGCTTTATCCTCCCCGGTCACACCTGCCGTGACCTACATCCAACCAGGCCCACCTCCTAATATCAGATTACTTATAGATACATGAGTGGATTAATACACTGATTAGTGTAGCACTCCAGGTATCTAATCACTTTCCAAAAGCCCTGCCTCTGAACACATAAGGCTTTTGGAGGAGCATTCTAGAGCTTAACAGTAATACCTAGGAATCTCAGTTCTGGCTCTGTATCCAAAATAATTAAAATTAAAATATTGTTGAGATGTCTGTATTCCCATGTTCACTGTGTCGTTATTCATAATAGGTATGATATGGGAAAACCCAGCTCTGTTAAATGATAAACTGATAAAGAAAATAATATATGCATACAATAGGTTACATGTGTTCCTGGCCATAAATGGGACCATTACAATAAATGTTCTAAAAAATGTATTACAAGTTGAAGATATAAGTTGAAAATGCCTTTAAAAAACTTAACATACCAAACAACATAGCCTAGCCTAGATTATTTTAAGTGTGGTCAGAATATTTTTCATGATAGTGCAGTTGGGCAAAGCCATCTGACACAAAGCCTATTTTATAATAAGGTACTAAGTAGCTTATGTAACTAGTGAAATGTTCTACTGAAGGTAAAAACCAGAATGGTTCTTCTTTATCGCTAGCTTAGGAAAAGACCTAAATTAAAATTTTGAAGTACAGCTTCTATGGCATATGTATGGATGTTATATCAGTTTAAAGTAGAAAAAAATCAAGTCATCATAAGTCAGGGGCCATTTATAATTTTTAACCTTAAAAAAGAAGGAAAGTCTATCATTTGTTCCAACAGGAATGAACCTTGATGAGATTATGGTAAGCCTAATAGGTCAGGTCTAGAAAGATAATGACAAAATGATCCATATATTTGGGCAACATAAAATACCAAAACACATACAATTGAGAGCACAATCATGGATTCCATTGACTTCAGAAAATGGGGAATGGTAAGATACTGTTCAAAAGGTTTTGGAGAGCATTATCAATAATTGAAATTTTAAATATTTTCATATATATATATATATTTGTACTTAACTGGTTGCTTGTGATGAGAAAAGAATGACGTCTGATAGTTTTAAAAATACCATTCTCAAATATATTGTGCTAATATTTTAGTTCCGAAATTTACGTCAGTTCATGGTACTGGGATGTCTGGATTAATATTAACAGAGGACTTTGCACCATCATAGGTAAATATATGAGTATGAACATGACTTGATCCCAGCTGATAAATGACGGGTGATGTAGAAGCTCCCACCAATTCTCCTTGTCTTCCTCTTTACATTCAAGAAGACAGTTGGCTCTTTAAATCATAAATAATTAGTTTATGTAGCTATACATAAAGGCTTCCAATAAAGTGTGATTGTTTAGGTGATTAGATTTAAAATCAAAAGGAAACTGAAAATGAGATTGACTGCAGGTAGGATCGCATCATTTAGAACAAAACACAAAATTCGTGCTACTGGGGAGCTGGTTGCTCATCTGCAGTCATAATGCAATGCAAAGAGTTATTATAGCTTGTGATTATTTTATTTACATACAGATCAAACTGATGAGATGAGGTTTCCATGTGCTCTACTTCTTTGTTTCCATCTGACTATCTTTAATTTTCTAGATTAAATAAGAAACTTATTGAAATGTAACATCAAATACTTATTATTAAATTGCTAGGTAATTATATATGTATGTAGTATATTTATATATTTATACATAGCCTACCTAAATCGGCAACCAAAGCCACTGGTAACTTTGTATAACTCTGCACCATTAATTTCTTCAGAGTGACATTCTGATGTGAGCTGAACAGATGGAATTGCAGGATTGTTCTAGCAAATTTATCATAAAAAATGTATCCGACACCTGTGTAATTTGCCTAATCATTTTCCTAATAAGCTCCCACCATTAATTATGCACGATTTCCACAATGCAATCAAGATAAAAGTAAATCTGATGACTTAATACCCTTCAAAATAATTGGTTCACCCAACACAAGGCCTCCTTTGCTTTCCATAGCCATTTTAGTTAATTAGAAAAAGGGTGCACCCAGTCGGAGTCAGCAGAACCGAGGCTGATCACTTGGTGGGAGGTAGACCTGCTGGGTTTTTGGGCAGGAGTCAAGGATATTAACTCGTGAAAGAATGGAAAGGAATGTTGCCTCTACCTCTTCCTTTCTTCCCTTCACAACCCGGCTTCCAACTTAACTGCCTCCCCCCACCCCAGTAGCAAACAGATGCGATTAGTGTTCTTCAGCCATCAGAAACCTGACTGCAGGACTCTGTGGGTCTAATGAGAATCAACTGTTCTGAGGCTGCTGTCTTGCGGTGCAGTCCACCTGTCACATCATTAGGTGCGGCATGTGCTTTGAATTCACTTTGCTAAATGAGATTTACAGGCCCCGCTGAAACCCATCCCGCAGCATCCCTGCTTCAATTAGCTAAAGATTAATTGTCTGAGAAAGGGAATGAAAGTTTTACTTCAACTGACCTGAAAAAAAATGGGGGGGAAGGAAAAAAAAAGAAAGGAAAAAAAGTATGGTTCAGGTATTCCACATAGGCCTGAGGCAGTGTGGAAAAACGTGATAATTTAAAGGTGCTGCAAATCTCTTACACCTCGCCTGGATGAATGAAATTAACTAGCACTAAAAGCTGTCAAATTAAAGGTTGACTTCCAGATATTAGCACCTTAAATGTCACTGAATATTCTTTTTCATTTTTCCTTTTCTTTTTTTTTTTTTTTTTTGGCAAACATTTGCATCAACACACCTGCACATGAACACAGCATTTTCTTTCTGCTGTTCCTGCTAACTGCTTGTTCGTGCCCAGCCGGGAGTTACTTGCTATAAATCTTTGATGTAACCATGGCTACAAAATAACTGGCAATTACAAAATTTCCTCCATGTTAATGTTACACTAATTATGTTTGAATATGTTTTAATGGAGAAGAGGAGTTGGAGGCGAGAAAAGCTTTGGGAAGAAGGGTCGACTGTTGGATGTCTGCTCCCATCTGGAGTTTGTTCCCTGCGCTGGCCAGACACGGAGTCGTCAGGCAGAGGTCTAACACTGCTAGCTAGAATTTCTTTATTTCTAAATCTTAATGCAAATTATGGAAAATAAAACCTTTAACATTATGAGGAATGACCTTATATAAATAAACAATCATTCATTTTTACCACTGTGGGATATGCGTGAATGTAAGATTTGGATAGGTAATAGTATAGCTTTTCTTATCAGCTAGAATTACTTTTTAACTAATTAAATAAAAAAAATTTAGTCTTCCTAGTATTCAGCATAAAGACTAGCACTGGCAATCTCATTTGGCTGGCATGTCAGACTGCACAGATCAAGAGGAGAGAATCGCCATGCCCTGTATTTGGGGCATGTGGTCATCCATGGTTCCTCTAGATTTTATCTCATTTTTAGGATATTGCAAGTGGTCACATTTTGTTTGTGCCCACTTGAATTTGCTGGCTGTAAATGCCTAGTTTCAAAAATAAATTCAGACACTACAAACCTAAAAAGGTAAAATCCTTACCCAGACAGGAGTGATAGTAAAAACATACACAAAAGAGAACAGTAAGAAAACTGAGATACTTTGGCTTTGAGTGTGACTTCCCTGTCACCTACTCTAAAATATTAAACAAAAACAAGAAAAAATCAAATATGGAAATGAAAAAATCTTGAATAAATTATTTTATGACATTAGGGGGTCTATTTCAAATATAAATTTGAATCTGCTATTATAAACAATAAACCCCACTCTAAATGTACAATATATTTAACCATTCATCACTAAAATACTATGATACGTAGAGATTTTTAAAGTCAGCTAAAATATTGTTTCTTTTTAAACTGTATTTGCTTTAAATGAGCATTTTTAATATAGTATGCATTTATATAACTTTCATATATATAGACACTTAGCTATATCTTCATTTAAATTTTTTTATTTTAATTCCTTATTTCACAGTGTACAAATCCAAGAGTTTCAGAAAATTGAATTCTAAGATTTCACTTCACTTCCTCATCTATAAAATTAGGCAAAGGCTGGAAGAACTACGACTGCTAACTATGGTTAGTTTTCTAATGAACACAATTATTTTTGCATTTGTGGAGCTTTGATAGTTTAAGATACTCATTCCCCAATTCCAGTAGTTTAGACCTAGTCAGATAGGAGGTGATACATTCTCCTCATTGCGCAAACCCTCTACATATTCTGTTTTCATGTTAGTATAAATATCTGCTGTGTTCCTAAAACAACTCTTTGCAAAAGCATGCATGTACTGAATATCTTTTTTTGAAAACTACCTAGCTTAGCCATTAGGATTTTGATTTAAAAAGATAGGTATCATGTGCTCAGGACCCCCTCTCTCTTTTTAAATACCCATGTTTATGTAATAATGTCTAAAGCATCAAATATTATACTACAGACGAGTTAGCAGTTAGCAAGTATTACACCATTTAATCCTTACCACAATCCTATGAATAAATAAGTTTTATTTTTCCACTTTTTCTGATGAGTAAAATTGGGCCTTAAATGATAAATACCTTGCTCGAGTACATCCTAAATAACTATAGGAGTAAGGTTCAAACACTTTCCATGGCTTACCTGTACTGTGCATGACAAAATTCAAGCCCATGAATTACTGTTTAAAACAGATACCCTTGTGATTTCCATAGAAATTTGAAATAGTGATGAAGCTTAAACGATTTCTGTTTTATAGATTTGGGTGTAAACAAATGACTGTGGTTAGAGGGGTAGGGAGGTTAAGGTGATTATGTATGATTTATCATATAAATGAACTATCATTTAACTGAGTCCTAGGTGGTATCATTTCCATGGTTTTAATATCTGTAGTTATGAGACCATATAATTTTTACCTTTCCTTATGTTTGAGTTTAGCTTATTTTTTTAAAAAAAAATTAATAGACTCAACCTTGCAAAAAGTGCTCAGAAACAAGTAAAAGAGGCTGTACAATTTTAATGAAACACAAAAGTCTGAACACATTTTTTCATTAGAATAGATCTTGAATACAGCTCTAATTAAAACCTTAGTAGATTTTATCTGGAACTTAGCAAAATAATTCTAGAGTACTTCTGAATAATATAATAAATTAGCATTTTGAAACAAGAATAAAAGACATTTCCCACTAAATAGTATATTATTCAAAACTATAGTAATAATAAGGTATCATTTATAAGGAGTTTACTTAAAGACCAAAAGATCAAACTAGGTTCCATGGCAAAAACACATAAACATGTAAAATTGTCCAGTTAATGATGTCATGGAATGGTGTATGTCATCATGATGGCTAAAGAGAGTTGCCTGTCACTTGTCCCTTTATGGAAAAAGGGACCACAACAAAAAGTAAGTGACCAATTCAAGGTGGAGTGACTAAGGACATTCACTGAACAGTAGCAGCAGAGTGCTAAGATTCATTTGGATTTTTGAAAACCCTACCTTTCCCATATAGTGTTTCTTGCCTGGATGGGTTCAGAGCCAAGATAGACTTCTGCTTAGGGGGAAATTCAAGGTGGAGACAATGAAATCTCTATTTTCTTTATAGATAATGGCATGAGAGACTTCTGCAGCTCTCAAAGGCCAAAAACAAGTTTAGAGAGTTGCCCAGAGTTCATGTGACAGTATTGACACAGAGTAGAAGTCCACATTATATACCCATCTTAATCCTTGTGATCTACACAGCCATGATTTGGCATTATCTTAGAAAGGATCCACCAGTAGTCAGAAAAAAGTCTCCACCCCTTCCTTTCTTTTTTTTTTGGTACAGGGGGATTGAACTCAAGTCCTTGTGCTTGTGCAGCAGGCGGCGAAACCACTGAGCTAAATCCCCAGTCCCCCCACCCCTTCCTTTCTTGGGCAACCTACTACTACCTAACTCAACAGCTATCAAGATGATGGCTCCACTGTGCCCACCACACAGCCATGCAGCTCATAGAACCCACTCCCAGTGCTAGAGGCATACGAGCGCCCAAGCCCTAACCCATACTGAGCCCTTGTATAATCAGCTGGACAATCATGCCCCTGTAGACACTTGTCCATCCCAATAACCAGGTAGTTGTTCTTTCTACAAGATCTGCTGCAAAGGTGGCCAAGTCATAGCACTCATGGATAAACATATTCAGTCCAGTACTCATCCAGAGGGTGACCCCATTTCATGGTAAACCCATTGGACAGCTCATTGTTCTGCAACCCCGATGCACAACTGAGCCTAAATCAGCAGCCAGCCAGACTATACCAAAGTTGCCCTTCAGAAATAAAGTATTTCTCAGACATGGAAAAACTGAGGGAAATGATCACCACTGGACCATCCACTCAGTGAAGAGCCCACCATATAGCCACTGGTCAGCCCAACAGCCAGTTTAGCAGTGCTTTACCCCACTGACTATAGTCCCATCACTGAAGTCACAAGGACCTGCAGGCTAGGCCACTGAAGAAATCTCCATAGCAGATCCCAAAATGAAGGGGATTTACAAAATGCCTGAAAATGAATTCAGAGTAATGTTTTCAAGAAATCTCAGCAAGATACAGGATAATACAAGTATTCAATGACATCAGAAAAAAACAATTCATGTAATTGAGAAATTCTCCAGAGAAACAGATGTCATAAGAAGGAAGCAAACAGAACTCTTGCAGTGGATGCCTTCAATGAAAAAAAATATATATAGACTTGATAGTCACAACATAGGACATGAAAGAAGCAAAAATATTTCTGGCTTGAAGACGTCTTTTGAATTAGAAGAGTCAGAGGAAAAACACAAAGAATTTAAAAGTGCACAGTTTATGGAATCTCTTATACACATTGAATGAACAAATGTTCACTTCATAAGAGCTCTAGAGAGACAGTTGATGAAGAAAGTTGCAAAAAGATTATATAACAAAGTGATAGATGATAACAATGTGTCAGCCTTTGGCACAGGTATGGAGACGAAGATCGGTGCAGCTCAAAAACCCCCAATTAGACTCAAAGAGGCCCTCTCCATAGCACACTATACCAAGTTATCAAAAACAAAGAGAATTCTGAAAACTGAAAAAGAAAATTATCAAGTCACATAAGAGAGAATCTCCATAGGATAAATAGTAGAAATGTAAGCAGAAACCTTACAGGACAGGGAAAAAATAAGATGGCATTTTTCTGAGTTCTGAAAGAAAAACAAAACTTCAGGTAAGAATGAAATACACAGGATAGATATCCCTCAGAAATAAAGGTAAAACAAAGTATCTGTCAGACAAGTAAAAACTTAAGACAATAGACGAGCAACAGAGCAGATTTATAAGAAATGCTTAAGGGAATCCTAGATCTAGAAATGAAAGGATGATATTAACTAATGTGAAAACATTCAAAAGTATAAAAATCATTAGTAGGATATACAAATTAGGAAAAAAGAAGATATCCAACCTAGTCACTACAGAAAACTACCAAAGTACTGGAAATCCTGGGCAGAACAATTAGGAAAGATAAAGGAATAAAAATATCCAGGTTACAAAAAAGAAAGATTCTATACCTAATTGCAGATAACCTGGTGTTGTATATAGAAAAACCTGAAGATTTCACCAAAAAAAAGTACAAAAATTACATAAATTCAGTGATGCTTCAGGATAAAAGATAAATATAAAAAAAATCAGTAACATTTCTATACACTAATAGCGAGTATCTCAAAAGCAAATTAAAAAAGTTTAGAAACAAATTTAACAAAAGAGGTAAAAGAACTCTACAATTAAAAGTATAAAAGACAGGGCCAGGGATTTAGCTCAGTGGTGCCACTGCCTGCCTCACAAGCGCAAGATCCTGAGTTTGATCCCCAGTACCTAAAAAAAAAAAAGTACAAAGACAGAAATTGAAGCACCATTTCAAAAATTTACATAGAAGCTTTCAAAAGACCCCAAATAACACAAGCCAACCTGAGGAAAAAGAACAAAGCTAAAACCATTAGAATACCTGACCTCAAACTACACTACCAGGCTACCGTACTGCAAGCATCATGGTACTGGCATAAAAACAAATATCTGTGCCAGTGGACTAAAATAGAGAACCTAAGAGTAAATCACATATTTAAAGCCAACAGTCTACAGACAAATTCACCAAAAACATACCTTGGAGAAAGGACAGTGCCCTCCATAAATGATGCTGTGAAAACAATATCCAAATCAAATGACTGAAACTAGATCCCTTCTCTCATCATATGAAAATATCAACTCAAAGTGGATCAAAGACTTAAATGTACATGTAAAACTATGAAATTATTAGAAGATAACATATGGAACTTCTTAACATTGCTCTGGTCAATGACTTTTCAAATATAAGCACCAAAGCATAGGCAGTGTATTAGTCAATGCTTAGTAGAGTCAGATGTAGAAAAAGGCAAGAGATCTGTACCTGTGCTAGCAATCCAAAGTATCTGGCGGGAGGCCCAGATCCCACAGCAATGTCCGGTGCAGAAGGGCGAGGAATCCGTGGTGAAGACTGAAGGATCCGTTCTGGGAAGTCCAAGGGCCAGGGCTGGAGACTAGCGTCTGCAGGAGCAGGCTGGGAGGGGAGTGCTGGCAGCCAAAGAATCCACACAGAGAACCAGGAGACGATGCCCAAGCCGAAGGCGAAGACTAGAATTCCCTGCTCAAATGTCTGTGCCAAAGGCCAAAAGAGGACTCTCAAGGGCAAAGCAAGGGACCAGAGCTCCTCTCAAGACAACAGCAACCATCCTCAGTGAAGGCGAACCCTGAGCTCAGCTGAGGAGAACAGCTGAAGCTTGTCCAAGGGAAACCAGGGTAAAGTCCGCCCCCCCCCCCCGTCCTCATTTTATACTGTTCCCCAGAACCAGGCTAACTCGATTCAGCTGGGCATTTCTGCTCAAGGTAACCATTAATTAACCACCAAAGGCAGCCCCCCCCCCCAAAAAGACAAATGGGATTATATCAAAGTAAAAGCCTTCTGCGTTGTAAATTAACAATCAGCGTAGTGAAGAGACAAACTATAGAATGGTTGAATATACTTGCAAGTGATTGACAAAGATTACTATCCAGAAGATATAAGGAGTTCAAACAACAGTTATATATATATATATATATATATATATATATATATATAAAATATACAATGTATCCCATTAAAAATGGGCAAATGAAATCTCTGAATGTATATCAGTCTGTATTATGTAGCTGAAATTGGATATGCATAGATTATTTACTGATTTTAACCTAATGTTTTAATTAACTCAAAATATGCTAATGATGTTACTTTAAAATGGAAGTTTTAAAATGGCCTCACATGTATTTTCTTTATAATTTATTAAACAATTTTCCAGTGGCAAAAATAACGGGCAAATGAAGTGAGTAGATATTTCTCAAGAAAAGCTATTAAATATCCAGTAAACATCACAAAGTGCTTAGTATCACTAGTCATGAGGGAAATGCAAACGAAAGTCATAATGATAAATCTCACCCAAGGTGGAGTGGCTATTATAAAAAAGACAAAATAATGCATGTGGGTGAAAATGCAGACAAAGGGAAACACTCATACTCTCTTGGTAGGATCCTAATTTAGTACAGTTCTTACAGAAAAGAGTACAGAAGTTCCTAAAATATGTTAAAATAGAAACAGCATATGATCCAGCAATCCTAATACTTGATGCATATTCAAATGAAATAACATCAGTATTTCAAAGACATATATGCTCTCACAGGTTTATTGAAGCCCTATTCACGATAACCAAAATACAGCACCAACTTAGGTGCCCATCGACAGATGAACGAGCAAAACAATGTGGTATATTTATATAGAATAGAATATTGTTCACCTGTAAAAAACAGTTTTGCTATATATGGCAAGAAGGATGAATTCCATGGACATCATGCAATGCGAAATATAGCAGGCCTAGTGAATCAAATACTGCATGTTCTTGTTCATATGTGGAAACCAGAAGTAGGGAGTAGAATAGTAGTTATTAGAGCCTCTGAATTGTGTAGGGGATGCAGGCGTGGAGAAAGGATAATTACTGGTAATTACTTTCAATGTTCTATGGTAGACTAGCATGGTACTTCAAAATAGGTAGTAGAATTTTTGAATGTTTCCAACACTAAGAAAGTGTCAGCCCTAGTAGCCGCACATGGCAATTACTCTTACGTAATTCCTATGCACTGTGTATGCAGAAACAGTGGTCCTTAGAAAAATATTCTACATTTGAAAAAAATTGGCAGTAGAAGCCAAGGCTATTTAAATGTCCTTATATTTTTACTATACTGAAGTATCTTGTTTCAATCACCTATTTTGATAAAATAGCTAGTATTTTATTATAATATGCAACAAGAGAAAATAATCAAAGTGTCCAGAAAAAGGGGGATTTGTTAAATACATATTATCAATTTAAAGGTGCAAGTTAAAAGAAAATAGAATTCATGAGTGAAGGCTCTGAGTGTTCAGTGTTATTAAAAAACAACAACAGTATACAGTATAAGAGCTAGGCGTGGTGGCGCATACCTGTGATCCCAGCACTCTGGAGGTTGAAGCAGGAGGATCACTGTGAGGTCGAGGCCAGCCTGGACTACATAGTGCGACCCTGTCTTAAAAAACAAACAAACAAACAACAACAACAACGAAACAGTTTAAGAAACTACATTTGATTTAAAATAAATAGCATGGAACATTGTGGATTTGTATAAAATAGATGAAATAATTTAGCACTTTATAGGGTTAAAAGCTAAGTTTTGTACACTGAAGTTTGAAATCTAACATGAGCATTTTAACTGTGGATCTTGGCAAGTTTATACTATTTGAATTTAAATTATTTGGTCTTGTAATGACAATAATCTGTATCTTACAACTTTATGGGATAGAGACTAGGTTAAGTGTATGGTGTGTTTGACACAGAGCCATGATAAATATTACCAGATCCTGGGGTCCCTAGGTGGTGACTATTTTCCTTGCTTTTAAATATATTTGAAAAGTTTTTATAATCAAATATCAACAAGTTTATTTGTTGAGGCCTCAGGACAGATCTGTATCTATTTCTCTAGAGTCAAAGTAGCGGTATTACCTAGAAGAAATACATGTAGATAAAACTCTTTATTTCACCCTTTTTTATCAACTGTCACTGTATTATGTTTATTTACTACATTCTTTTATTTATTTATTTATTTATTAATTATTTAGTATAATAAGTGCTGGGTAATAGTCTCAAGTCTGAAAACATGTCAGTGAACAAAACATATCTCTTTCATTACCCAGTTTATAATCTCTTGGCAAAGAAACTTAGACATTGATTAAAAAAATGAACAAAAAGTACTATACAATAAAGAATACTGTTCAGCCAGAAAATAAATAAATTCTATCACTTACAACACAATAAATGAATTTGGAGGACATTATTTTAAGTGAAATGAATCAACAACAGAAAGAAAATATATCATGACCTTACTCGTATACTGAATCTAAAGGTGATGGTCTCCTAGAAGTAAGTAATATATTAACAGGTGTTGGAGTGACTTAAAAAAGGAAAAGATGAAGGAATGTTGATCAAAAATATATAATCACAGTTAGATGGGAACAATAAATTGAAGATATCTATTATGCAGCATGGTAACAATAGGTAATGACAAAATATTTTGTATTTGAAAAATGCAGAAAGAGTGGATGTTGAGTGTTTTTACCACAAAAATAACTATGAAGTAATGCATTCATTAAGTTAAACGTCACCCTTCTACAATGAATATATACTTTAAAACATTACGCTCTTCAAAACATAAGTATAATTTCATTGGTGCATTTAAAACTTTAAGACCATAAAATTATTTTAGATGTAGTTCATATATATTTATGAAACCAAACTTCCAAATATAATTTTCATATAACTACATAGATTGATGTATCACACATATTAATAACAATAACCAATACTATTCACTGAACACTTATTTTGAGGGAGAATATGCTAAACATGCCTCACAAGAACCTGAGGTTGTCATCAGTTTTATCCCTATTTTAAAAAGTTTAAACAAAAGACAGCGTCCTTTTTTTCCAAAACCATCCATTTGTAAATGTTAGGGTTCAAATGAGGTCTATTTGGCACCAACACCAGTATGATTGATCCATAGGTTATAACACTTTAGGGTTGCACTCAGAATCCATACGAGAGACTTTTAACTAAAAACTTCTCTAATTATTTTTAATTAATAAATTCAAACTTTTAATCTTTCATGTGAAAAAGATCTTAGTAGATTTGGCTGCAATACAATGATTTACTGGTTCATTGCTTTTAAATATGCATATGGGTCTGAAACAATTCAAGTGTTAGTTCATTAAGTCTAATGCAAAACGTCACAGAATAATTCCTTGAGATTCTAGTTTTTAAAGTAAAGGGAAGTTTAGAAGTCCCATGTGTTACTAAACTAATAAATAATGTAAATATATAATGATGTGTCTCCCAGGTCCTGCCATTTTATAGATATTGTACAGATTATAGAATAGAATAATAAGCCAATTGAAAATAAGTCAATGAAACATTTATTAAATGTAAAGATGTCCCAGAATAATTATAGTAATGTCATAATAACTATAAATAAAAATGGCTTATTTAAATAAAGTGCTTATTATGATTCAGCAGCTATAGTTTTCATGGTTGATATGCTGTTTTTCAATTACCTACAGCAACTTTATCAAGTAGGTAGCGCCTACAAATGGACAAACTAAAACATTGAAAGCTTATATAAGATTGCCAACTCTTGCTGGCTGCTTACCTAGAGACAGACTTTAAACTTATATTGGCCAAGTAATAATAAGGTTTCTACAGTGAAATCTATGTCCAGAGGTGAAACATTATAAAAATATATTTTTTTGTTTATATCATATCGTCCCTTGTAGTGCAAAGGTTTCTTTCCAGAATGACAGGAGAAGTTCTGCTGTTTTAAAATATATATAACTAACCTTCAGTACACCAAGAATACAATTCATTTACTAACATAAATGTTAACTATATAATTAGTTTTATAATGCTCGAATTAGAGCTCAGATTTTGGACCAAGTATCAAAATAGAAGTATCTCTGTGAGAATGTGGAATGTCTCTTAGTTGTACTGGAAAATCATAGCAAAATAATCATTTACTCATATATCTTTTACAGTAATGAATGCAAAGGCTAACTTTGATTGCTGAGATAATCTCTCCAAAGTATTAGAAAGAACTTACTATATTGTTACAAATATTTTAATGTAGGGCAAATAGCACAGTGATGTTCTGCAGGAATACTTCATGTAACTTCTGTTTCTGTTGCTTTCTTTCTTTTTTTTTTATCTTGGAAATAAGTAAATTTTATTTACTTTACACTGAATTGTATGATTTTATGTGCCTTACACCTATTGAATTTTAATTTCCATTTCCACATTAGACATAAATGTATCTGCTAAATAGCTATGGAATATATTACTAATTGGGTATTAGATCCTACGAAGAGGTCTTATTTCCAAAAGGTACCATCAGTCTCTGGTCTCATGAGCCTGACTTTGCTGTCAGTGGCTTTTACCAGTGACAAAGTCAACAAATGGAAATAGTTTGAAAAGTCAGACAATGGGGGCATGGGAATGTAGGATACTAAATTCTTAATACATAGGCTTATAGTAGGTAAATGCTTTGTATTTCTGAATGACAACTCCACCTTACATTGCAAATACTAAGCACAAAGAAAAAATTATTTTACCCTCCATGTGTCCATTGTATAAAATATATTTCAAGTATATTATTCCTGCATTCCAATATTTCACATTGAATAAAAGGAATTTAAAGTGGTAGATGTCAGGCAGTCTTATTTAGTAAGTTGTCAAAAGTGAAGTTCAGGAAGTCAGGAACAGAGAGATATTTTTGATATTGTTCATTTATAAGCATGAGAAACATTTCACTCAGTGTAACATTTCTCTCGCTTTTTGCTTTCATATAAGGGAAATTTTACACACACCCACACACACCCACACACACACACACACATACACACACGCACGTCCACAAATGACTGTGGGACGAGAATGCAATTACAAGTTTTCTCACAGCAGTTAGCTCTCGATCCCAGCTGTGCCTTCAGTGGCCTGAGCCAGCTTGATTATGCTAAAGCACCCCTGGATTCCTTCCTCTTTTGTTTCATTCCACCCAGGGTCTTAAAGCTTAAACATTTGACATGCTCAGGCACTTTTCTCTCTAGTTTCACCCAAGCTGACTGTGCAGTGAGTACAATGTGGAGGTGTAGCCTGTAGGTGCAAGTAGCTTCTTCAGTATTTTTTCCCCTTTAGCCATCTGAACATGGGATGTAGTCCAGGTTGGAGCAAATCTGTTATAGTAAAAAGTTAAACCATTTCACAAGAGAGATAACATTGCCAGAACAAACTGACTTAGATCAGTATCTTTGCAGGCATAAGATGTTTGAAACTGCAAGCTTTTGGGTTTCAATAACATTAAGAATGAGACTCCTTAGGAAGTCAGCAAATCGTCTTCACATATGAGGTACAACAAATTTAGTTATGACCTTTTGAAACCCAGTGATAAGAGAACAGATAGGATGCTTTGTTCAATCTTTAATTTTTCATGATCTAAGATTAAAAAATATATATATATATATATGTATATATACACCATATACAGAGTCTGCTAAAATATGTATACACATTTCAGGAAAAAAACCTTGTATAAATATTTTAATACTAAATTTATTGAGACATCATGAAATTAATATGTTACCTTTGGCCACTACGATTAAAGAGGTGCTCAAAGTGGTGGCCATCAGCTTCCAGATATTTATTAGTACAGTGAACTGCTGCTTGGGTAACCTTGGTCACTGAGATTGCTGCACATGCATTTTCAATTTCTTCTCTAAGGGCCGGTAGTGTAGATGGTTTTCTGCAGTATAAGATATCCTCTGGGGTCCCCCATATGAGGGTATCACCATCTGTTGAAAAGAGTCATACTATAGTCTATCTATCTATCTATCTATCTAGGGAGATCAATATACACATATGTGTATGTGTGTGCGTCTGTATATATATATATATATATATATAAATTTAGAACAGAAAAACACTAAACTTTTTTAAAACATCAAATTTGGTCCAAAACCAGAATTTAGAGCTTACTTATAATCATGTCTCCTTTTGAAGTGTTCTGGTACTCTTTGCTACTTTGTGAAAATAGCGCAAAGCTCATATTGAAAGTTGAGAGTCTAACACAGAGACCACCATGAGAGAGGACAAGCGTCTCCTGGACCCTTGACCTGTTGCTCATTAAAAGCATGATCTGTTTATTCTTCTGAGGCAGACAGGGACTTGAATGCTGCTTTTGCTGAAAGAACAATGATTCTTCGTCACTTGGGCCTATAGATGTCCAAGAGGTAACTAAAAGCCAAAGCCTGGCCTTCAGTTTAGATGCACTTTTTATTGTGTTAACCCACTGATATTTCAGAAGTCTATCTATTATAGTGATTGGTGTCACCTGACTGATGCAATTTGTAAATTTACTTATTCACGTATCATTTTTCTGCGAGGAAGACCTCAAGTTCTGTATATAGGCATGTTAATCATTTGAAGAGTGTCTGTCTAAAAGCCAGCAAAACAAAGTGAATTAGCCATAAACCTAAATGACTTATCTCATTCCCCTTTAAGACGGAGGACACCAAGATATTTACAAAAACACTGAACTACCAATGAGTCTCCAGACATTGCCCTAAACCTATAGTCACTTTGGATTGCAATAGAGCCACCACAAGTCTGAGACTGCCTGTAGCACAAACAACCATCACATGGAGACCCAATGCCCTCTTCAGCAATAGGCATTAATCCTGGAGCATTCTTATGTCTCCTGGATCCATCTTACAAAACCCAACTGAGATAATGACCAACTGGCCCCTAGGCCACCTTAACTAATCTAAAAGTTGATCATATTCTTTTGTTCACATGTCAGTCTTATTCTGTTCATCAGAGCTGTTCTCTCCTTCAACTCTTCAAACTGATGCCCCTTCCCTGTTTTTGGTTACTTTCTAATTCCACCTAATAAATCAATTCCACCTACTTGCGCCTCACACAGACAGACCCTGAAATCTTATCTACAAGGATGTGTCATGAACTTAGGGTGAGTTAACACCTCCATCTCCTCCTTAGGGGCCCTTCGTGGATTCTATTAGTGACATATCTAAATCCTAATGGGGGTATTGTAGCATACCTATAAATCCCAGAATATGTATATCCTAGACTCCCATATATGCCTCCTCTGTTCTGAAAAAGAAAAATTTTTTTGGTTTTACCCTTGTCCATTTTTGGTCATCTCAATTCCTTTGTATATTTGTTCAGAATTTTAAAAAATATGCACCTTCAAGGAGACATGACTTTTGGGGGTAGCATTTCAAACCTAGATTGAAATATGTCAGCGATGAGGAAATCTTGATGTTAATTTGTAGGTTTAGATTATATGATATGTGTATATATGAAATTCCAGAAGCAAATACGTTGAAATTAATGCTCCTTGAAAGAGAACATGTTGGCCTGTGGCTTTTGCAGCCATTCTCCATCTTTGCTAGATGTACATCTAGAGAATGGCAGTCACATGAATAACAAACACTCTTGTCCTGAGCCAGAAAATGCTTGGACTTCCACACCTTTCTCTTTCATTCAAGAAAGCATGGGTGGTCTGTGTGTCCCATAAAAGGACTTGTGTAAGAATGAGCTGAGAGGGGCAGAGCTAAAGAGATGAGGAGAATTACTAAGTACCAGAACAATTAGAAAATTCCGCAAGGGCATTTCAGAAAATGTTGTGTCCATTCTGTCACAAGGCTAGAGGCATAGAAGTGCAGATTTTTTTTCCAGGACTGTGTCCTTGGAGATCGTCTATGATATCATTGTCTAGGGCTGCTGTAGCCCTGGTTCTAGTGGTCCACTAAGCTCATGTAAGTGGCAGACTTTTGTGAGATGCTTGTGGAGTTGGCTTTACCGGTATACAAATGGCAAGAGTGAGGGAATCATGGTGGGGTCTCCCAAAATTTCAAAGCAAAGGCTAGGATGCCAGGCAGAACTTTGACACAGGGTCAGAGCACCTGCAGGAAATCTTTTTTGGGCACTGTCTGGAGGAGCTGAGGAAGTGGAGCTAAAGCCAGGACCCCAGAAAGATAGAGCAAAGAGCAGCATGCCATGTGAGCTTGGGAAAGACACCAGTACCAATCAGCATGGGGCCAGTGAGAGAAACCGTGAGCAAAGCCAGAGGGTAGGGCCACCCTAGAACTTTGGTACTCATCCCTCGAAGCAGTGTCCTCCTGATGCCGGAACTGAGGCTTTGAGATTTAATGCTTGCCCTACTGGGCTTTGCTGTTGCTTTTTAATCTTGATTTGGATTTTGCTTTATACCTTTCTAATTCCCTGTATCTCCTTTTTGGAATATGAATTGTTATGGTTTAGATCTAGGGTGTTCCCACAAAAGCCTTGGATGTTTCAAAGTTGATTGGATCACGGGACTGCTATACTCATCAATGGACTAATCTGCTCATGAGTTCTTAGCTGACTTGTTGTTAGGAGGTGGAGCCTGTTTAGAGGTGGGTCAGTAGGGCATGGCCTGGAAGAGTGTACAGTATCTTTCCTTCCCAACTCTTCCCTTCTCTCTTGCTTTCTGGTCACCATGACAGGAGCAGCTTACCTCTGCCATCCCCTTCCTGCTTTTGTGCCAACTGACCATGGACTGAAAATGTGAGCCAAAATGAACTCCTCCTTTGAGTTGCAGGTGTTGAGTATTGTCTCTCAGCTGCCACACAGTGACTAAGACATGAATGTGTATTCTATACCTGTCCTGACATTGCATTTAGGAAGGGTGTGATTTTTTAAATTGTTAATGTTTTACAAGGGTTCAAACCTGAAAGGATTTGTAAGTTTTAGAAGACATTTTAAGCTTGAACTTTTAATGGAATTGCAGAGGTGGAATGTTATGATTTGGATATGATTTGAATGTCTCCCTAAGGTTTATGTGTTGGAAACTTGGTCTTCAGTGTGATGGCAGGATTTAGTATGGAACCTTTAAGAGGTGGGGCTAGGAGGGAGGTCTTCAGGTCAGTTGGAGGCATCTCCTCACAAAGAATTGTGGGAACACTGGCTCTCTGGAGTCTCCTTTCCCACCGTGCTCCCTTCTTCACCCCATGATTCCCCTACACTGTAATGCAACCAAAAGTGCCCTCACCAGAGCTGAACCAATGCCCAGCACCATGTCATTGAACATCCAAAGCTATGAGTTAAGAAACTTTTGTCCTTTATAAAGTTGGGTTGCACTCAATATTTCATTAAAATAATAGAAAATGGACTATTGAAGACAAAATTAATTGTGTAACAGACTTGAATCATGTTTATTTCTTAAGTAGTTCATTGGAAAAGGATGATAATGTAAATGATATTAGGAACTTAGTTTGAATACCTCACAATGAAGTACAACCATGTGTTATCATACCTATGACAAGAATCGCCATCTTGGAGCAGCAATGAGGAGGACATTAGGGACACGAAAGCTCAGCTTTTGTACCTACTAAAATCCTTTACTTTAAAATCATGAAGATTTAACCTAGTTCTTATAAAACTTGTCAAGAATCATTGGTAGATGTGGTTACCCTAGACCTTATGGGAAAACTAATAGAGTACTGACTGTGACCTTTACCTTATTTACATGCTCTGATTAACCAATTAAAGACTGTCATTCTGTCAGAGCCTCAGCACTCAATGCTGACTAAGGAGCCGATGTTTGGGCACCTGCAGTGGTGTTTTAAAGGCAATACGAGATAGATAAATTATTCTCTGTCCCAGTGCATTAAGAGTAAATTCTGTACCCACCATAGCAATAAAGAATTCCCCAACTAAATTTGCTGTGATTCTGACTGTAGATTTTGGGATGCAGGTGAAGCTTGAAGGGAGAGTTAAGAGGAACTGTATTAAGTTATTTCATTTTTTAAAAAAGACAAGATGAGCACCATAAAAAGAAATGAAAGCCAAGTTCTGTATATTGGCCTCTGCTCTTACTAAGATATTTGATTGGGCATGATGTGACTGCCTTGGCCTTTCATTTTCCATTTGTTAAATGAGTGCAGCTTATCTCAATGTATGGCAAGAAACAGTGGTTCCCTAAATGTAAATAGAATGTATACTGAAAAAATATATTCAGTAAACTCTGTAAATGTGGCATGATCTCTCATGCACTCATTTTGAAATGAACTTGAAGAATTTAAAATATGTAAAGTGTCTTGTCATGAAACTTTACTTATTTACCGGATTCTTTACTCAAACTGAGTGTATGAAGCATCTAGAGGGTTGTGGGAAATTACTCTGTACCTCGCTGTAGACAAAGTAAGATTCTCTAAAGATTGGCTGGGGGAATCAACAATTTACCAACATTTGTCCAGTGCCCAAGTGAAGATAATATTAATTTAGAAAGTTAAAATAGAGGGATTTATCTAATCGGTTGAAGGGCTAAGAAAAATAGACTGATCTCAAGGAGAAAGAATTCTGTCAGCTACATTCAGACTCAGTAGCTACACCAACTCTTTCCCAGGTCTTCAGCTTGTCAGTCTACACTGCACATTTTGGACTTACCAGGCTTCACTATTGTATTAACTGATTTCTTAAGTTCTTTATCTGAAAACACACACACACACACAAACGCACCCTTGATTCTTTTTCTCCAGAAAACTCTGAATAAATTTTGGATTATAGACAAAGTGCTGAGATAGAGGCAGTGGTTCTTTGCTGGTCCAAAGATGAATGAAGACTAAGAGATTTAATTTTTAATGAAATATTTAGTTAATTTTTAAGATAACTAATATTTGGTTATTTTAAATATACTAATATTGATTATTTAAAAATCGATCATCTCTAATTTTATGTAGCAGCATCCATTTTCTTAATGCTTTTAGAAACATTGCTTATATCTATAATATTCAAAAGGAAAGATAAAAAGTAAGACTAATATAGAAAATATTTCAGCCCATGACTATGTGAGAATATGGATATGGTTAAATTTAGAGCAACAGTTCTTAACACATCAATAGAAGTGTTCAAGGAAGAGCTATAGTGTTCACATAGTAAATGAAATAGGAAACAACATTTGAATGCAATTTTGTGCATTTTCTCAGAGGATGTGTGGATAGATCCATTAGTCCAGTGGTCTTCAATTAAAAATAAAAAATTATAATCAGTAATTAAAGAGCATTCTAGAGATATAAATCTCTTTCCCTCTCTTTCTCTCCAAATTTCATGGATTAATAACAAGATATATACCAAAAAGCTACTTTGCTTATGCTTCATATTAGTAATAGTAGAACATCTCTCTCTCTCTCTGATTTTATCTCTTTATCTGTCACTCTCTACCTCTCCCTTTCAACAATAGCAAAGCATGTCTGTTAGTAGATTTGCTCATTTTTTCCACAAACATAAAACATTAAATATATTTTGATTCTACCATGGTATGTAACCACAACTCTTTAATGTAACAACTCTTTAATGTAACTATTTAGTATTATCACAGTTGGGTAAATATTTCCTGTCAGATCTGTTTTTATTTTCTATACCCTGTGCTAGCAAAGATTTTCTTTACAGGGCCAATAATAATTACTTTAGTTTTTGTAGATCATGTGATCTCTACTGTAAAAACATTTATTCTGTCCTTGTGGTGCAAAAACCATTGTTTTCTAAGAAAAATTTTAACTTCAAAAAGGAGTGTGAAGCCATGCACACAAAGTGTGATCCTCCTGTAGATCATATAAAGATTATTTTTAAAAGTGTTCATTGGGTCTAATTATAATATATTTAATTATCAATAATGAGTTATTGCATTTATAATCTGTGGTGCTATTCCCCCATATCCAGATCATTCTGTCATTCTGTCTCAAATATTTCTTTTAGGAATATGTACCTGCTTTTTTCTTAATTCAGTATGAACTTTAAAATATTTACTTCTAAATTTGTTTCTTTTTTATTATACTTATTTTGTTTCTTAGTCTTTGGCTTCATTGTGGATTTTCTCCATACCCTTTCCTAATTCCTAATTCCTAATACCTAATTCAATAGGTGTTATATTATTTCTTCTTCACTTGTTTATAATTTTCATTTTTGTAATAAGATTTAGAATATCCTACAAAAGTTGATTATTTCTTCTCTTTTATGATATTATTGTCTAAGTCCTAAAGTTGATTCGATGTGGAAGAATATCAGCTAAGATTATGTTTGTAGATTTTTAACTCTTTTCCTTCCTGCCAGATGAAACATGCCAGTGTAAGTATGACAATTTAATCTGAGTTATAATTTCATGGTTTGAAACGAGGGAATAAATTAAAAGACATTTTATTTTGTGATTTTACAAAGCATATTTTATGACAAAGAACCTTGAAAGTTCAGCAGTTGTACATTTTTCCACCTTTAAATCAGTGCTCTTTTTCTTTTTTTGGTACTGGGGATCGAACTTAGGTCCTTGCGCTTGCGCAGCAGGTGGCGAAACCACTGAGCTAAATCCCCGCCCCAAATCAGTGCTCTTAGTTGAAGCCCGTTGGCCTGTATGAATGCATTTATCAAGAGAAACTTTTGTTTGGCAAAAACAAATACTATATCGGAAAATCAGCTGCAGAGAAATCAGAGAACCATGCATCAAAATGTATAGTAGCTGGCCAGGAATTTAGCTCAGTGGTTCTGCTGCCTGCCTCGCAAGCGCAAGGTCCCGAGTTTGGTCCCCAGTACAAAAAAACCCCCAAAACTGTATAGTAGCTATCATTTGAAAATGAAGCTATATATTGTCAATATTACAGACTATATAAAAATACAAAAATAACTAGTAGATATGTCTTAGGCTCCAGCATGTGGAGTGTACTACTAGGGTTTTTTTTTCCATTAAGATAATTTCAAACTTTCATTACTTCAGATTTAAATAAATTAGATATTACATCAAGTTCCAGAAACCATTGTGGAAAGACTCTGGTATCCCACTTCACAGTCTTGATAAATTGGAAGGGAAATTCAGTATTGAAATTGTTTGCTCTATAGACAACTTATTAAAGTGGTTAATGTTTTTTCTCTTTCTGACAATTATTGAGATATAGGTTACAGAAAATGAAACACACCCATTTGATGTACACACTTTTGTGTGTTTATATGCCCACAGTAATTGCCATGGAACCAAGATTTTCACCATGTAATGCTCCCTCAGCGTGTTTGTAGTAAATCCCAAGCTTCATGCTTGCCACACCCAGTTACTGCTCTGATGATGGGTTATCCCCATTCTGAAACTTCACTTCAGTGAAAATATACAGCATACACTCAACTGATTCTGGATATTGGCATAAAAAGTATATGTGAACCTCAAGTTGTTCAGTAGATTTCTCCCTCCTAGTGAAATTTTTTAATTTTTATTTTAATTCTTACATGCATACAGTACATAATAATTAGATTCATTATAGGGAACTGGATTGCTCCTTTGTATTGATGAATCTATTTTTAAAGACCTGTATGAATAATATATAATTGGATCCCCTTTTCTTAATACAGCATAAAATTTCTGCTTTTTGTTTTGTATGTTTACTCCACTCACATTTAATGTCATTATTAGAATTGTATCTCACACTATGTCTTGGCCCTGTTATTTCCTTTCTATGTACTCTATTTTGTTCCTGTTTTTATCTGTCTTTTTCTCTTAGGAATTACTTAAATATGTATTATTTCATTTTATCTTTTGAATTTTTTTAACAAATTACTTTTTTATAGTATGTTAAGTTGCTGCAGTGTTTAAAGTATATATTTTGAACTCACTGCAGTTATTTAAATATGTCACTTACACATGCAAATATATATTTACTTCTTGTTTTCATTGTCATATGTTCCACTTCTATACATAGTGATTGCATTGACACTGTTTTAATCAAAATAATTATTTTTTGAAAACTTAGAAAACATAAAATATTTTATATTTTTACATATAATAGATAAATGTAACTCTCTACATGTGCACAACTCATAAAATTTTCCTTCACTCCAAAGAAGTTTATATACTACAGACTGATAATTAGTATAAAATTTCAATTTTTAAATTTTGGTGCTGTGCATTGAAACTAGGGCATACTAAACATGTATTCTGCTATTGACCTACACAGCCCAAGCACTTTGGTCTGTCCTAAAATAGAATTATGGTGGCGGTATATTTGGAAGATATATCCACTGTGTACAGAAATCTATTATGACCTTCTTAATAAATTAAAAGTTAATTTCCCAAAGAAGAGCAAGATAACCTCAAAGTTCATACAAGGAAGGAAATTATAAAGGTCAGAGGAGAAATCAATGCAATGGAGACTAAGAGAATGATACAAAAAAATCAATGAAGCCAAGAGTTGGTTCTTCAAAAGAATCAACAAAATTGACAAAACCTTAGCCAACCTTGTCAGAAAGAGGAAAGAAAAGGCCCGAATCCATGCAATTAGGAATGAAAAGTGTGAAATTACAACAGACCCAGAAGAAATCCAGAGGGTCATCAAGACCTACTTCCAGAATCTATATGCCAAGAAGATGGAAAACACAGAAGAAATGGACAGATTCCTAGATACATATGAATTACCAAAGTTGAATGAAGAAGACCTAAAAATTCTGAACAACCCAATATCAACCAATGAAACTGAAAATGTAATTAAAAACTTATCAACTAAGAAAAGCCCAGGCCCTGATGGCTTCACTGCTGAATTCTACAAGACATCTAGAGAGGAACTGCTGCCACTACTGTTTAAACTCTTCAATGAAATTGAAAGGGAAGCAATATTCCCAAATTCATTTCTGGAAGCAAGCATCACATTGATCCCCAAAGCAGAGAAAGACCCAACTGAAAAAAGAGAACTATAGGCCAATCTCACTAATGAACATAGATGCAAAAATCCTTCATAAGATACTGGCAAACAGAATGCAGAAGATCATCAAGAAGATCATACACCCTGATCAAGTGGGATTCATCCCAGGGATGCAGGGATGGTTCAATATACACAAATCAAACAATGTAATGCACTATATCAATAGAGCCAAGGACAAAAACCATATGATTATCTCCATAGATGCAGAAAAAGCATTTGACAAAATCCAACATGCATTTATGATAAAAAGCCTACAAAAAATTGGAATAGATGGTCTCTACCTCAAACTGATAGAAGCCATCTAGGAAAAACCAACAGCCAATATCATACTAAATGGTCAAAAACTGAAATCCTTCACACTAAAATCAGGAACAAGACAAGGATGTCCACTATTACCACTCTTGTTCAATATAGTTCTGGAAACATTAGCCATAGCAATTAGACAAGAGAAAGAAATAAAGGGAATAAAGATAGGTAATAAAGAAGTCAAATTGTCTTTATTTGAAGATGACATGATACTCTATATAGAAGACCCCAAGAACTCCACCAAAAGTTTTCTAGACTTAATAACCAAATTCAGTCAAGTAGCTGGTTACAAGATCAACACACAAAAATCAATAGCTTTCCTCTACACCAATGACAGACTCACTGAGGGAGAAATAGGGCAAATAATTCCTTTCACAATAGAATCCAAAAAACTGAAATACCTAGGAATCAACCTAACGAAAGAAATCAAAGACCTCTTCTCTGAAAACTATGGCATTCTGAAAAGAGAGATTGAATATGATATCAGAAAATGGACAGACATCCCCTGTTCCTGGGTAGGAAGGATTAATATAGTGAAAATGGCCATATTTCCAAAACTGCTATATAGAGTTAATGCAATTCCAATTGAGATCCCAGCAACATACTTCATGGACCTTGAGAAAACAATCCAAAAATTCATTTGGAACAGGAAGAGATCCAGAATAGCAAAAGCAATTCCAGGTAACAGAGACATGGCAGGGGGTATCACAATCCCCAACCTGCAACTCTACTACAAAGCTACTGTGATAAAAACAGCATGGTACTGGCAAAGAAACAGACCTGAGGATCAGTGGAACACATTAGAAGATGCAGAAATAATCCCAGACACACTCAGCCATCTCATCTTCGATAAAGGAGCCAAACACCCTCACTGGAGGAAAGATAGCCTCTTTAATAAATGGTGCTGGAAAAATTGGGCTTCAACTTGCCAAAGAATAAAACTAGACCTGTATCTCTCACCATGCACTAAACTAAAATCATAATGAATTAAAAATGTAAATATTAAAATTGTAACTCTCAACCAGTTGGAACAGAGGTTAGCTAGAACCCTTGAAGACATCGGTATAGGAAAAGATTTTATGAACAAAACCTCAGTTGCCCATGAACTAGCACAAACAATCAACAAGTGGGATCTCTTCTTATTAAAAGGCTTCTGCACAGCAAGAGAAACCACCAGCAGTGTGAAGAGACAATCCACGATTTGGGAAAATATCTTCACCTGCTCTTCCTCAGACAAAGGTCTACTATCTCGAATCTATAAAGAACTTTAAAAGATCAGACCTCCCAAATTTAAAGACCCAATCCGAAAATGGGCATCTGAAATGAACAAACATTTCTCAGACAAAAAAGTAGAAATAGCAAATAAATACATGAAAAAATGTTCAACATCACTGGTCATTCCAGACATGCAAATGAAAACAATGCTGAGATTCCACCTCACTCCAGAAAGAATGGCTGCTATCATGAAATCAACCAATAGCAAATGCTGGTGGGTCTGTGGGGAAAGAGGAACCCTTCTCCACTGCTGATGGGAATGTAGACTGGTGCAAGCACTGTGGAAATCAGTATGGAGATACCTCAAAGAACTAGGACTGGAAGTCTCATTTGAATGATCCTGCTCTTCCACTGCTGGAGATCTTCCCCAAAGAATTAAAAGAATCATACCACAGTGATATATGTGCACCCATGTTCATAGCAGCACAGTTTGTGATAGCTAAAACTTGGAAACAGCCCAAATGCCCATCAACTGGAGACTGGATAAAGAAAATGTGCTTTTTTTTTTATAAAATGGAGTACTACTCAGCCATAAAAAATGAGAAATTAGAGACATTTATAGCTAAGTGAACGCACATTGAGATGATACTCTTAAGTGACATAAATAGGACACACATGTATAAATACCGAATAGTTTCTCTGGTGTGAGAAACTGAAAGTGTAAATAAGGACTAAAATGTATAATAGGTAATGTGAAATAGGAAGAAAAGGGGCAAAGGGGAAGGAAGTGGGAGGGCCAGGGGAAAAGATAGAAGGGAATGGGATTAATATGAGAAAATGGAAAAATAGGAACAAAATCTTTGTAAATAGGGAGGACTGGAGGGGTTGAAGGGAGGGCTGGGCAAGGGTGAAAAATAAGAACCAAGAGAGACTATGTAAAGGTGCAAATTTCCAATGATGAATGTCATTATATTGTATACCTAAAATGTACCAATGATTAGAATGAATAATCGATAATGCAAAATAGGAAGAAAATGTCCAAACGTGTAGGGGTAGTGGGAGGCGCAGAGGAAAGGAAAGAAAGGAAAGGAAAAATGATGAGAAATGGATAAAATGGAAATACTGTCTTTGTAAATAGGGAAAAGTGGAGGGGGTGAAGGGAGGGCTAGGAATGGGGAAAAAATAAGAACCAAGATGCATTATGTAAAGGTACAATTCCCAATGAGAAATGTAATTGTGTTGTATACCTACAATGTACCAATAAAAGAATTTAATAAAAAGAATTTAATTTCCTTTTTGTGCTTTTGCCTTAAAGTCTGTCTGATGAGTATTCAGTGACCATTTTAATTTTTCTCCTATATACAATGTGTATTATTTCTTTGGTTACTTCTAAATTTTTTTTTGTCAATGGTTTTCAGCAATTTGATCATCATGTGTTCAAGTGTAATGTAATTGGAATTAATTGTTTGTATAGAGGATTGATGTTTTCATCAAATCTGGACAATTTTAGCTATTAATTTCTGAAGTATTTATTTGCCCCCTCCCCATCTTTAGGAGATTCTGGTTATAAATGTAGGCAACAATCTTGTACAAAGATCATCGAGAGTGTCCATTTTTTCAGTCTTTGTTTTTCTTCTGATGTTTTAGTTAGGATAATTTCTATTGCAGTATTTTAAATTTAGATATATCTTTTAGAAAAAGTAAATACTATTGATTTCATCCATGTCTGTTATATTGTCAAGTTTATAAGATTCTTTAATTCTTTATAATTCCATTTCTTTTATTACCTTTTACTCTTTTGTTTAAGATGCTTTTTTTTTTTTTGGTTCTTGGTGTAGAACTTAGGACCTTGGACTTGTAAGGCAGGTGCGGCACCACTGAGCTAAATCCCCGGCCCTTATGCTTTTATTTAAACACACAACACACACACAAGTTTATAAAAGCTTTTACTGATTTCAATCATCCCTGGTTCTGTTTTGTCTATTTTTCCTCCTGGCTATGTATCACATTTTTTTCTTTTTTTCCTAGTTATTAGTGTGTGGTTATTAGATGTTCAAGTGTATGGATCCTTTTATCCTGTAGTATTTGGTTGTGTTTTACTGACTATCAATTTACTTGAAAGTCACCTTAATCTTTTTTTTTGCTTTAACCTTAATCATTTTTAAGCTTGTTTTTATATTTTGGTAGTGCACATCTAGAGTATTAGTTTATTCATTATTCTAAAACATGATATTTTGAAAATATCCATTGAATTTCCTAGCTATTCAATGAGCTGTGTTTGAGACTGGGGGCTCTTCAGTGTGTGAGGTGTTTGTAGTGTCTGTGTAGGTCTTCCTCATAAACGTTTCTCACCTTCACAGAGTCACCATTTGCAAAATTACCTCAATATTTAGCCATAGCTTTAAATGAGTCCCTTTACATATTTTGGATATATCTTTCTCTCTGTGATTACCTTCTCTAGGGTAATTTGCCCAACAAACACTACCCGGTTCAGCTTTCCTCACCTCAGCAAGATTTGCTTCAGGAATTCTTTCTTTAAATTTCAGTCTGGAAAGTTTCTCTACCAAGATGGCCTGGCAAAAGGAGAGGATGCTTCATTTCCTTTCTCACTTTCAGTGAGGGATTCCAGCTCTGTCTGTTGTTCATTATCTATGAAGAAATTTTAAAATCTTGTTTATTTATTTTGCTAGTGTTTTTCTTCTCCCCCTCCTTCCTCCTTTATCCTTCCTCGTCATCTTCTTCCTCTTCCTCTCCTCTTTCTCCTCCTCGTCCCTTCTTCCTTCTTGAGCCTCCTTCTTTTTATCCTTCTCTTCTTCCCCCTCCTTCTTCCTCCTTCTTTTCTTCCTCCTCCTTCCCCCCTTCTTCTTCTTCCATGAGGGTGTGTGTGTGTGTGTTTCTCTGTGTGTGTATGTGTTTGTGTGAGTGTATGTTAATGGCAGGAGGGTTAGTCCTATGCTAGTTATTCAATCTGATACAAACATTTTTTACTATCAGAAGTCTAATAATTTTGTCTGGCTAGTTTAAATTATGATTCCTGTATATTCAAACCTTCCCAAAAATGTTTTGTGACACTTCTGTGTGACAGAATGCTTATATACCTCTCACTAGATAGACTCTAATGTTCTGTAGAACACATTTTAGAGACTATCACTTCAGCAGCAAAGATCATTATAGTTAGTGTGTGTGTGTGTGTGTGTGTGTGTGTGTGTTAGGACTAAATAGAATGAATATAAAGTCTCAAAAATCATTTAAAAATATATACCTTCAATTTCTATTACTATGCAGCCTGCTTAAAATAATAGAAGAAACATGCATAGCAAATGTATGAAGATATTTAGGAGGAAGTATAACATCTTGGTTTCTTAAGGATGTTAATATCCTCTCAGAATCCTGCAATATTCACATTATTATTTTGTTCAGACAAGATTTTCATTCATGTAATGCAGCTATTATCATAAATTCTTATGTTTTATCCTGTATGGTTTCAATTTCCCTTTATGATGACTTTTGTTTTCCTTAATGCTACTACTTTTCACTCAAATCTATAGTAAAGGATATCTATAACTTCTTTTTATACTCAGAGTCATAGAAATTTGTGACTTTTGCCTGAAGCTTTTATTAGAATCAATAAAAATGCAGCATTAATGAATACCCTGATGACTAAGTCACTGAAGGCTAATTTCATTTGCCCCCAAAAGTGTGCAATGTGTGGAGAGAAACATGTAAAGAAAAACAAAAACCACAGAACTACACCAAATCACTTGAGAAACCTTTAAAAATGGTTGTTATACTCTATTAAAAAGACTTCCTGTGTGACACTGATGAATATATGTGGCCATATCAGATAATTTAATATTTCACTAATATTTCTTTATACCCAAATATGTATGTTTTAACCATTAATTTACAGAAAAGATAGTCATAAGATACAGGCAAGCTGGCTATTGCTTTCAAAGGACACTGAAAACTTCTCACAGTGATGATAAGCTAAATGAATCGATATTTTACATCTAAATAACTCAAGTGAATTGAATTGGACCTACGTGGTATGATCAAAAACTACTTTGAATATCTAAATTCTTTTTTTTTAATGTACTACAGTAAAAAAATTACCATTAATCCTCCCCAATACACTTCCCCTTGCATCGAATGTGTCCCATTCTTCTTGACATTCTCTGAAGCAGTTCTGGAAGTCCTTTTCCATGTCTTGGTCACACTGTCATGGCTGCCTCAATACCCTGAATCCATTCAAACTGTTTCCCATTGTGGTTGTTTTGACCTTGAGGAAGAGCCAGCAGTCACGTGGTGCCAGGTCCGGTGAATAAGGTGGATGGGGACGCACGGTAATGTTTTTATGAGTCTGCTTCTCCATCGGATGTTGCTCAGCAGCTGCATTTGCTGTACTTTTGATTACACCTTATAAAGAAACTCAGGAAAGAGGACTTCTAAAAGTGCTTCAGAAAATTCAAAGAGGAATGAGGTAACTGAGTTCAAAGTGAGGGGGATTATTTTGAGGGGATTAATGATAATATGTCTTTTACTGTAATAATTTTTAAAACTTCAATATTCGCTAGATATTTTGATCACCCTTTGTGTGTATGTCACAGAATCTTCTTAGAATCTTCTTGCCAGCTCACACTCTGGCCTTGGTACATATTCCTCCACTGTGACCAATAAATAGCTAATAAAATGTGGTGATGTGTACTTTTTGTTTTGGTTTATTCTCGCTCAAGACTCATTACTTTTGAAGTGCAGTTGTATTCCATAGAATGTACATAGCCCCACTAGATCTACCAGTCCCTGTGCCTCATCTTCCTTATGATCAACAGATGGATGAAGAAAATATAGTATTTATTTACAGTGGAGTATTTCTTTGCTCTAAAGCAGAATAATCCTGTCATTTGTATGCAAATGGATGCACCTTGAGATGATAATGTTAAGTAAAACAAATCATGCATGCAAGCTTAAATTTTACAAGGTTTCTCTTATATGAAGAAAGAAAAATATAAATAAAGAGTGAAATAAGAGGTAGATAATGGGAAAAAGGGAGCTAGATCTCTTTCAAAAGAGAAGGGGACCAGGAGATGGAAGGAAGGAGGGAGAAAGGAGAGGGTAAAGGGTTGAAAAAAATAATTCAGATGTGTTATGTACATGTACCAACTCCCACAAGAAATGTAATCATTCTGTACTGCAACCATGTACTGATGAAAGAGAATAACTGGAAAAAAGAATATCTCTGTTGCTGCCCCCCACACACACACAACCAACGAGGCATATATCCCAGTCAGAAGTAATCTAGACTTTTCTTGGCAAGTCCATATAGATACTGTCACAAGGTTGCTCTATGGGCATGGGAAGAGAGAAACTGCCCTTCCTTTACAGCTGTGAGAATTGGTCAGCTGGCAAGTTGTGAATGGATCTGACAGTGGATGTCTTCCATGCTATGTGGAGAAAATCTACTGCTGAATGAAAGCAATAGGAAGAGACTACTACAGTCAAAAGGTGCACAAAATGACCCCAGCATTTATGTCCCTGAATGCAAGAATGTCAAAGCCAAACCAAGAGCTGAAATTTCTAGTCCAAAAGCCAATTTGTATTGACATAAAATATTTTCAATTAAGTTCTTATGAATTGCTATAAAAATTAGTAATATAAGAACTAAAGTAAGACAATGTTTTAAATTCTATGTAAGACTTAGGATTTTGTAATTGCATCTCTGTTGATACATTAGCATACCTTCATTTAGTAGTCTGTGGTGTATCATGTGTTTCACATCACTTTATGTTTCATTTTTTCTAGGTGTATCTTTTATGATTAATATATAAATGGACATTTTAAAGTGTATTCTCAATTTTCAAATTTTGGTAACGAAATCTATATCCATTTTATTTTCTCTATATACATTTTATTTTCTTACTTGGATTTAATGTCTCATTAGATGCCTCTTGTTTACTTTCAAATCATTTCTTGGCATGTTTATTTGTTTGCCTTTCTTTCATCATACATTGATAAAGATGTCCACATTTCTGTCGTACAAGTTGAAAAACTCATCCAAGTTCACACATCTAGAAAGAAGAAAACAGAGAATTTGGACTTGGGCAGGCTTGAACCTAGTGCTTGCAGCCTTCATGACTAGAATATATTGCTCCTAGGGTACAGAAAGCTAACATTTGCTTGCAACCCTTGAAGTGGTAATGGAACTCAAGGGAAAGCAAAGGAAATACTATTAATTTGAATTGATGAGATTCACAATGATTCAACTTAGAAGTAAAGGAAGTGGAAGCCCTGAAGCTCCCTGGAGAGTCCCGGTGTGATTTTAAATTGAAGTCCAACATGAGTCTGATGTCCAGAGGTGATGGCAGCAGTAAAAGAAGAACCTGCTCAAGCAGAATGGAATTCTTCAGCACATCCTGACTTCCTCCTTCTTCCCTTTTAGGGCTAGCTGGACTGCAAGCCTATTGGATGGTGCTTCTATCAATCATGTTAGGTCTTCCTCCTAAATGTCCTGGCCTACCTGCCAGTCCCCTCTAGAAACACCTCCACAGACTCACCGGAAACGTGTTTTCCTAACCAGGTGCCTCTCAATCCAATCAGGTTAATCATCATAATTATGGTTAATCATAATTAATTACAGTTAATCATCATACAAACAAGTTTGTCAGTACTTTGCTAGAAAATTTCTAGTTTAGAAATATCTTCCAGGCTAGACTCTTGAGGACACATTGTCTAAATGTCTAAGGAAGCCATGGATTTAGGTAAGGAGACTCAAAGGGGTGTGTCACGAGGCCAGAAGACGAAAAGTTTCTGCGCCATTGAGCAGATAGAAATTTGGGTTGTTAGGATTAGATGAAATACATGTGCAGACCATTGGGAATATCTCCTGATATAAAAGAATGTACCAGACAGTACGATGATGATGATAATATTATAAATTATTTAAAGCTGTCCATGACATGACTTTTTTCCTTACGCACATTTGCCACTAGGTTTAATTCTAAAACCAGACCTTAAAGAATTAGTCCGTTATTTACCTCATGTGATAATACTCTCCAGCTCTTATTTTGAGCTAGAAAGAAATATTATTCCAACACCCCAACTACACTTCTAATGAAAAAAAGTGGATGAATACTAGTCAAGTGACTATGAGAAATACTTTTGCACGTATGTTTTTCAGACTCTGCAACAAGTACACTAATTTTTAAGGCTGCTAAAAGTAATCTTAGATAAATATCGGGAAGTCATATAGCTATAGCCATATAAAAATTTTCTCAGATAAAACAGTAAGATTTATCTCCACAGTTCTTTACATTTCTCATCATGTTATACTGGTATAATTTGGTCATGTTCAAGTATATGTGAGGTGTAGTTTCAGTTTTTTCTCCAAACACATCTCCACACAGTGAAGGTGAAATTTGTGCGTCTCGGGGGATTAGGAAAAAGAAGCAGAAGGAGAACTTGAAAGGCAAAGAGCAAGTTCAAACCGTCAAGCCATGTGATCCGCCGAAATTTTACCCCGGGGACGACCCGTTCTTCTTGTCAGGAGCACAAAGATCTTGGGAAGCAAGAAAGAGAATTCAAAACTGATGGGAAATCCCAAGCGAAGTGGTGAAAATGAATGATAATATTTCACACAGTGTGAAGTAGTTTAATTCCAAAGGGCTTTTTCAGATCAAGCAGTTTCTTACCTCCCTACGGTTTCTGAAGGTGATAAGCTTCATAAAGATTGAAATAATCTTGGGAGAAATGGGGCTCCTCAATTAAGTTTAATATATATTTTGTTTACCTAAAATATTTTCATAATAGAATTTTCAGTCTAAGTGAAAATTATACAATGATTTTAAACTCACCTGATTCCACTCCCAACACTTCTAATTGTGATATATATATATATATATATGTATTCATACATAATTTTTCTCCCTGTAATTTTGACAAAAAAAAATTGAAGCTGGAATAAACAAATAACCTTCAAGTATTACTTTAGTAAGGAAACCCATTCTGATATCCTTAAATTGGTAATACATATCTGATCTGCATTATATATTGAACTGGGGATAATCAATATTTTATTAACTTATCCTTGCAAAATTAAAGTGATGTCTATTTTTGCAGATCCAAAAAAACTTGCTTAAGGTCAAAGAGTAATAGAATTAGGACTAAAACCATCTAACTTCAGAATTCAAGTCATTATTTCATTATACAAAGTGATTTGGGTTTAAGAATTTTCAGATTCATGGTTATAAGAAATCATTTTTTACTTTATGAAACATATCTACAGGCATGTCACTTGGTCTGAACTTGAGAGTTTATAAGAAAATGCACATGCTGAACTCATGTACATAGGCATAAACTAGTCAAAAATATAAAACATAAAAAATAACCTTGTGAATTTTCATATAAGTAAATTGTGAATTCACTTTAGAGACAACACATGAATAATAATTTCTTTTCATTTCTATTTATATCTAATAGTTTCAGGAAATCAGTAAAGCTTTTCCAATAATATCAGTCATGAAAATTTCAATACAGTATGTTATAATTGGTATAATGTTGAATATATTACATGAGTATACCCCTCATGGTAGTAAAAGAGAAACAATACATAGAGCAACATAAAAACACCATCTGTACCATTGGAATATATTGAAATTGGATTGTGGATGCTGAAGACTAATTTGTACTGAAATACCCTATTAAACTGATTTTCCTTTCTTCCTTTTATGCAGCTACTTTAATTTTTCTTTTTTCTTTCCAGTGTAGTTTGAATGTTCATTGTTGGGGACATAAAAAAAACCAAAGCAGGTCATTTAAGTATGTCACTTTTGGATTTGATTAAGTGCTTTTTGCCACGGGTGTCATAGGAAGGCCTGTTATGAACATTTATATACAGTCTTTTCATGCATATGTGATTTTATTTCTCTGGGGCAAATGCTAGAGGGATTTCTTGGATATAGTACTAGATAATTATTATTAGAAATCAAAAATCTGTCCTCAACAGTGGCTGTATCTTGTTAACACCCCAGCAGTGAAATGAATGTGCGGCTTGCTCTGTGTCCTCATCATTGGTGCCATCAGTTTTAAAGCTTAGCGATTCTGGACAGATGTAGTGGTGCTCACAGTCCACTGTGGTTTATTTGACATTTCCCTAGTAATCTATGATAGTAGCCATCTTTTCACAAGTTTGTTAGCTAATTACTGATTTTCTTTACAAAATATTTATGTAAATAGTTTTAATTTTTGTGAAATTACTTGATTTCATGTTGAACTTTAATAGTTTCTTATTATGAACACAACTCCTTTGACAGATACATATATTGAGAATATTTTGACCTAATCTGTGGCTGGCTTTTACTTTTTATTATTTAAATATGTCTTAAGAAATGAAAGTTTTTTATTTTGAAGAGGCCCAATTGCTCATCATTTTCTTTTATCATTAGTAATTTTTATGTCCTGCATAAGAAGTCTTTTTCTTTTTCGGTATCAGGAATCGAACTCAGGACCTTGTACTTCTCAGGCAGGTGCAGAGCTGCTGAACTACATCCCAGGCCTTATAAGAAATCTTTTTCAACCCCAAAGTTGTATAGATTTTTAAAAATATTTTTGTCTATAATTGTTATAGTTTTAGCTCTATATTTCAGTCATTAATTATGAGTTGATATTTTTATTTTATATTTTTTATTTTTATGATTTTGACTATTTAGGCCCTCATCCATATTGCTAAGTGATAATTTGTGTTATTCTCTACATAAATCTTTTACAGACTTTATTAAATTATAATTATTTTATATACTTATTTCTCTTGTAATGTTTTGAAATTTTCTTCCCCTTTTAAAATGACTTTGTTTTGAAATAAAATTTATTTGTGTATGCTGACCTTGTATTTGAACTTGCTAATTTTATATATTAACTCTTAATTTTTAAGTAGATTTAAAAATTTTTCATGTACCCAATTGCATTACCTTTCTGTAGCTGTAACAAAATACCTAAGATAAACAAAGAAGAAAATGTTTTGGTTCACTTTCAGAAGTTTCAGTCCATGGTTGCTTTACCCTGTTGCTTTGGGCCTGAGGCAGTAGAGTACATCATGGCAGCAGCACGTGGTGAAAGAGACCCAATCACCTCTTGACAACTGAGAAAGGAAGAGAGGAAAGGGGTGGGGAGAGAGAAAGAACTCCAGATTCCCACATCCACTTCAACAGCTCACCCACTGGCTTAGATAGATGTGCCCTCAAAGCCTTGTGTAATCATTAATGGGGCTTATGGGAGGTTGTTGGATCATGAGTGTGTGATATTGCATGAAGGTTGTAATAACTGTACTAGTCCACTGTTTGGTTTACCATAGTACTGGGTGTGGATAATGGGAAGGTGTGTGGGTAGCACCAACCAATAGGCTTGTAGCCTGAATGAAAAAAATAAAGGGGGGGGGTTCATTGCTTGATACTTTTTGCCTCCCTCAGCAAGGACTGTTTCTCCTCTGTGATGCCCCTCTGCTCTGCCACCCTGTGGACTGAAACCTCTACTGTGAGCTATAATAAACCTCTCCTCCTTTAACTTGTGGGTGTCGGGTGTTTTTTCCAAGTAATGAGAAATTAACCAAGACACCCACAGTGATATAAGTTCCTTGAACTAGGCACCTCTCGATAGCAACACAATTTGGGGACACTTTAATAAGTGGGCTTTTGGAGACATTTCAGAACCAAACTATAATAGTCGTATTATTTATGGGTAATTTTAATCTTTGTATGCTTTGAATCTCTATTTTTTCTCCATTAATTGTACTGACTAGGACTTTGAGTATAGTGTTGACTATAAGATCATTTAGTCTGTAGTTGATTGTATTGATGAATTTTCAAATATTAAAATTTCCTTACATATCTGGGAAAAAAGTGAGTTGGTCATAAGGTATTTTACTTGTATGTAAAGCTAATTGAATTTACTGATATTTTGTTAAGCTTTACCATTATTAATATGGGATATTAGTATTGTTCTTCCAGTAATATATTTGTCTGCTATTTGGAAATATCTTTACTTCTGTGTGTTCTTATTTATATGTTTTAATATAGCTAGCCTTATATATTATAATTATATATTATATATCTATATATCATATCCTTATATATTCTTATATATTAATATATAATTTTAATATATCCTATTAATAATAAAGAAATTTTATCCTTGAGAATCTCTTTTCTTTTTACTTTTTGTGTGACAATGTTTTAAATTCTAATTATATACCATTTAGTCCATACAGGTTAATACAAGTTTCCTGTTTTTTCTTATGTCAATTTTATTAATTTGCTTATTGTAAGAAATGTGCATATTATTTAAATTATTGAATTAATGGGAAATTTTTAAATTTCCCTTATAATTTTAATATTTGTAGCACCTGTCAAATGTTCTAGTTTCATGGCTTTTTATTCTTTTTTCCTTCAGTTTAGCTAGAGTTTTATTAGTTGCAGGGATACTGTCAAAGCAACTCCTTTTATTTTCTTCTGTGTTTCTCTGTAGTTTCCTTTCTTGATTATTTTACTGAGTTCTAAAGTTATGTTTTTCTTTCTTTTTTGAGTTTAATTTGTTCTTGCTCTGACATTTTAAGGTAAAAATTTGTGTCATATATTTAAGATCATTCTTTTTCTAATATAAAAATTTGAAGTCATGAATTTCCCTATAAACACTCTTTGGTTTATATCTACAAATTTTAATATCTCCTTTTCAATATCATTAAGTTTAATGTATAGTACTTTCTAATTTCTTTCATTCTTCTTTGATACATAGGTTATTTAAAATATTTTGTTCTAACTAGTTGATGTTTTTCCAGATAACTTTTTGTTGTTGCTTTCTGTCTAATTCAATGTTCTTGTGAATGACATCTGCTTAAAGCCCTCAAAAGTTTATTTTACCTTATTTTACTGCTCAGCCTGTAGGCTATCTTTACTGAAGTTCCATATGCACATGAAGATAATGTTATTTCATTCTTGTTTGGTAGAAAGCTTTGTTGATGATAATTAGATAATTTTGGTTGACAGGATCATTAGAATTTTCTCACTGATTTTCTTCATAATTTTTTTATTAAGTTCCAAGACAAGGAAGATGAAATAACCAGGGTTGTAAATTTGTCAATTTTTTCTAGTTCCTTCTGTTTTGTTTCACATATAATCACCTTAATAGTATTGGGTAATATACTTTCACTATTATTTTATACAAGTTAAAGAATTGCCAACTCAATTGTTAAAAAGTGACTCCAAGAATCTTTGGTGGCTTACACCAGATTTGGTGTTCCTTTACACTCTAATTAGTTTAAGCATTATCCTTGTATGTGTGGCTTCTAAATTTCTACAGAATATCTATGTTTTCCACAAGGTCTTTCCACTCTGGTTGGTTAAACTCAAAACAAATATTTTGGGGATTTTGAAAGTTTTCCATTTTATGGATCTATGATAGCTGAATTTCCTTAATATTTTACTTGCCTGCTCTTCAGAGTTATTCCACCTATATGGAACTTAGCATTTGTCTAAAGAATCAAGGTGGCCATATTGGAGATGGGTGGAACTTTTTTTGGGTAGCTTCCTTTTTGTCAGTATTTTTGCATTCCAAATCCCAGATCTCTGTACCTTGCTAAACGACAATTTCTGTGTGCTCTATTCAAAAAGAATACAGCCATGTTTATGCCACTTTTCCTTGTTCCAGGGCCCAGTAATTACCACCATGCAGAAAGATGGGGAATTCTGAAGGCTGTTTGCTTGTTACCTCCTTGTATAATGGTTGACATTTCTTTGTTGTCTAGTGAAACCAATGAATAAAAAATAGATGTTTAATAAATGTTTTCCATTTCTATAGTTGCGTATAGCTTGATGCAAGTTCCATATCTGTTACTTCATCATATTTGAAAGTTGACCCTTTATTCCATTTTGAAATATTATCACTTATATTTATTAGGTTAAAGTCAACTTTCTATAACTTTTATCCATTGATTTTCATTTCTTTGGGCACATAATTTTTAAAAGGCATACTTCTGTTTTTTATCTCACTTTAAATACCCACCAAACACTAAAATATGGGAAAACTAGTATTTCAGCTTGTTTCTCTTAATTGTTACTACCAAATGCAGAGCTCATTTTTTGTTTTTAACTGTTTTTGTCTCATTTGGGATTAAACCCCAGGCCTTGAGAATACTAGGTAAATGCTCTATTACTGAGCTGCAATCCCAACTCAGCCTTTTAAAAAAATCCTTGTTCATTTTACTTTTAGAATTTTGAAACTAAATTCTCATTTAGTCATTGTACCTATTTGCACTTTATTTATTGAGGTAATTTTATTATTTCCCTGAGCAGTAACTGATATCCATTAAAAATATGTTGAAGGGAAAAATTACCAAAATGAAATACTTAAAATCCAAATAACCTTTTGTCTTTTTTATTGGTATAATTTGGAAGGTTAATTCAGCCATATTTTATAAAATATCTGAAGTGCATAGTGAATCTTGCCTGAGAGAATAATCGTCCAGAAGGATTTCTTGTCTCTAATTACTAAGTTGCTATGATGAGAAATATCAATGTATAATAAAAATTTATTGTTCTAAAATCTCAATCAATGTTATTTTAAAATAAAGTTTTGAGGTTTCCCCTTAAGTATTCTTGATGTGGTCAATTACATAAAAATGTAGCAATACAACATCAACTTGAAAGCAGAGAGCAGCCTTCTCCTGATACATTGGTGCCTTGATCTGAGTTTCTTGGACCCCCAAACTGTGAGAAGTAAACTGTTTTTTGGTTTTTTTTTTGGTAATGGGGATTGAACTCGGGTCCTTATGCTTGCGAGGGAGAAGTAAACGCTTGTTCTTCATAAATTAATCAGTTTGTGAAAGTTTGTTATAGAGGCATAAACAAAGACACTGAGCTTTATGTTATGAGGTTTAATCTTCAAATTATGTTTTTATTTGTATTCCTGGAAATGTTTTTTTTTTTTGGTACGGAAATGGAACTCATGACCTTATACTTGCCAGGCAGGGTCAGTGCCACTGAACTAAATCCCCTACCTTGGAAATTGTTCTTAAGGAGCATTGAATTTAACTTTCTTAACTTAAATTAAAATGTCTGATATCCTTCCTGAGGTGTGATCAAATGCATCAATCCGTATAAACATTTTTTTCACATAAACTATTGAATTTTCCTCAGTGTATATAATGATTGATAAAATTAATGTTCAACTGCAAATCAATTTTAGATACAACATTTATTGCCAGTCTTTTCAGTTGCCTTATTTGGTTAATGTGTACCTGTCTTTGATTATTTGCAGTACACATTATACCTTACATGTGGTAATTCGAACCAAAAGTAGTAATATACAGATGAAATATGCAAAGGTTATTTTTTTTCTAAAAGTTATGAAGAACCTGTTATATCCATGCAAATTGTCAAGTTGTATGAACTGGGAGATAAATCATTTGTATCATGTCCTTTTCTATAAATGTGGAAAAGTTTTCATTGTATGAGATAAGATGTATTTTATTGACCAATCCGAGTTTGGTCTTTATGCAAATAGTTTCATGGCAGATCCAGGAGAAACACGTGTGTTAGCTCGTTTATGAGTAAAACATCATAGTGACCCAAAAGGGGATCAGGAGAAACTACTGAGCCTAAAGAACATTTTCCCAATTCAGATGTCTTCTTATGATTCTCTCTGGAAGGCCATTTGTCTCAAGCTATTACTAATTTCAGTTTGAGGAGATCACTAAGGAAAGAATTCTTCTGCCAGTTTTACCTGTGCTGAGTTTGTGGACAGTGACACAGAAGCGACTGGCCAGCAATAAGCCCTGTCCCTGGGAGTTGAGTACAGGGAACTGAGAGGAGATGAGATATAATGAAAGGTCGGGCTATCTCTTTCCAGGTGAGTGTCCCTGGGAGCACATCCCTGGGCTTCCCTTGGTCAGCTGCTCCTCTTAAGTCTCAAATGCCCTCATCTAGCATAGGAGAACAGTGGTGCAGTAATGGCTAAGTGCCTGGCACACCACGGTGTGCACGATGGTATTCAGAAATCCTTCTTCTCACATGCTTTGGCTGTGCAGCTCAATTTTTAACAAAGGACTGGAAAGGAAAATGTGAGTGAAAGAGAAGAGCAGGGGGTGAAAGACCACTTTGTAGCAAATGAATTATATTCAAAGTCAATTTTTAACTAATTCTTCCTGTGGCTATTAAAAGAGCTGGTGTTACAGAGAGTCACAATCCAGTCCCCAGAAAATGAGTATCAGTGAGAGATCCACTTCTGGGCATAAAGCATCCTCTTTAGAGAAAATCATTCTTGAAATCCATATATTAAGTTTGTTCTCAGTATTCTAAGGCAGGTTAAAAAAAATAAAACAGAATAGAAAGGAAAACTGTTGGATTTATCCATCTTAAAGAGACCATAAATTGACCTCCCACCAATGACAGAGTACTCAGTAGGGGAAAAAAACAAAAAAAGAAATAGCAAACCCTTCACAGCCACAATAGAGATCGCTTCAGTTCAATTTCCTCTCATATATAGGATTGGGTTTTATATTTTAGTCCCATACTACATTGATTAGAAGAAAATTCAAGAACATTAGCAAATAACTGGAAATAAAGCCTAATACACACAGGCACAAAACATTTTTTATAACTTCTTTGCCTTAACATCTATAAACAAACCAGTCTCCTTCCTTCCTTCAGTTCTTTCCTTCCTTTCTTTCTTCCCTCCCTCCCTCTCTTCTTCCCTCCTCTTCCCTTTCTTCCTTTCTCCATTTCAATTTATAGAATATACTAAGGAAACCTAAATTGCTTTATCTTAAATAAAACAAGTTCTTTCTTAGCCTTTACTTTTAACATGAGGTCATGCACTCTTAATTCTATGTTGCAATATACACTAACATATATTTTAGTCATACCAGAAAGGATCTCAGAAAAATCTCAGAAAACAGCCTTTATTTCCAGTCACCCAGCTGGTGTATTAATTACTATGTAGAAACTTTTTGGAGGTGACCTCTTCAAGATATGCACATCTTGACATCAACAATACATGGGAGAGTTTAAAATGGGGTGTGAGAACTTGCCACATTTTACTCAGTGTCTTGGGAGACACCATTATCATGACCCTTAAATTTAATTCTTTGTAGACAACTTGCTATGGGAAAGGGAAACTTCAGAGTTCACTCAGCAGCTTTGGTAGATGAAGGTTCCATGAGAGTACTACCGCTAACCCCGAGAGGGGACATTAGTCTAACTCCTCATTAGCAGGGGTGAGAAAAGCTGTCCTCTCTGTTCCTGGATAGGCAGACTTTATTCCGGCAGGAGTTTCTCTCTGGAATTCAATTCTCAGAAATTCTTAGTGCTCCCAAAGTCAGACTTGTCTTTAATGGAAATGGGGTAAGGGGAATCTGAAAATGTCAAGTGCAGAGTTTTATTTTTCAAGGGGACCATGGGTTTACAAATTGGGCGGAAAAAAAAAGTGCAATTGTAAAAGTCCAACAGATTGCAATTTGACAGTGTGCACTAACTGATAATGCTGCCCACTTGACTCACTTACCAATTTAAGATTATTTTGTAATCCCCCTACCAGCTTCTCAGCATAACAGAACTCTGTGACAGTGTGTGTGTGTGTGTGTGTGTGTGTGTGTGTGTGTGTGTTGCTCTAAAACAGTAAATAACTTCCCAGGGTGCATAAGAAAATACACCTAATACCTCTTTCTTACCTCTTTTATAGCAGTGATATTTGTAATTTTTTTTTTGCTTAAATTCTTTTATTGGTACATTTTAGGTATACAATACGTTTACATTTATCATTGGTGCTTGTACCTACAAGGGAAAGGAAAAACTATGAGAAAAGGAAAAAATGGAAACAAAGTCTTTATAAATAGGGAAGAGTGTAGGGGGTGAAGGGAGCACAGGGAATGGGGATATTTGTAATTTTTTAAAGTTAAGTTTTAGTCCAATATGTGGGTAGGAAAAATGCAAAGTAAATTTCAAAATAATGTAAACACTTTTAAAAAATCAATTAGGAAAAGAAGAAAAATATGGATGAAATTGCTGAAAGTATTTAATTCTAATAGTGAGTACGGAGACTGAGTAGAAAAATTTTCCATATTTGATCATGACAGTATTAAAAAAAACTCTGATTTACTTATAGAGATATTCCAAATTTAAAGTGGGTAAGTACATAAACAACACCTTTACAAGTAATTTTATCTTTTTCTATCACTACAAAATATGCTGATAATAGTGAATTATAAATATAGAATCACTTTTCTTTTAAACTTTTAAGGTGTTCACATTTTAGAATTTTGAAAATATCTAAATTATCACACATATTCTTTATGCAATAATTAGTAAAGATTTTGATTGGGACTGTTATCTACAACTTGATGAATACTGTGATGGGTGGCAACCTGGAATTACTCATATCATATGATTATTTTTACATTTGTAAAAGTGCAGTAATGAATAAACCACAGTATTTAACACTTCTTTTCAGCCCTGCCTGCCAGAATGCAACTACAAAATGCTTACTCATCATTGGACTGTGCTTGGCTTTTTACAAAGAGATCCATAAAAATTCTACAAAGCTAATAAATTAAAAGTAAAGAAAATAATTGTAACAGTTTTTCATACCAGCTTTCTTTGAGTGTCATAGAACATATAGGTTGTGGTTTGAAAAAACAAAACAAAAAGAAAGATTCTCTGTAAGGTCAGTGAGAGGCGGCCTTCCTCACCCTGTGCGGACAGCTTTGAGTGGGAAGCTCATTACAGCAGGAGCAAAATTGCGGCATTGATGAGGAGCTTTAACAGGAAGCCTCTGTCTCACAACAAATAGGCAAAATTTTGTTTTCCCAAAGCAATCATGACAAATTTATCCACCCTTGTGAGCTTTCAGGATATTTGAAGCTATTTGTCTTCACTTGCGCTCCTAAATTTCTCTTTTTTAAAATACATTTTTCTCTTTTGACATCACATCTTGTATTGATAGTTATCAGTTCCCAGATCTTACATCCTACTAAATTCACCTAGATCAGAGTTTATGCTTTCGTCCCATTTTCACCGTATAAACTACTGGTACTTCCAGAAATCTCTTTCTCTACTCTTCCCTTCATTCTGCTGCTTTCGTCTCTGTTTGTAGCTCTGTCTCTGTTTCCCTTTCTCACCTGCAAGTTATTTAGCTTTTGATATCTCTTGTGGTTTGTTTTGTTTTTGCCTGGTCCTCATTGGATTATTTGATCCTTTTCATCCCTTTTTTTGGATTGAACTTCACATTCAAACACTATCTCTTGGTTCTCCTCATGATGTTTCTCATGTGCTCGCAATCTTAGAATGATCCTACCCTATTTTTTCACTAACTTGGTTAAAGGAATCTGAACTAAATCAGAGTTGAAACGTTCTAGCTCTCTTGCAGATTTACGACTTGTTGTTCCATGAGTTCTGTGTGCCAGAGGATCCACTTCGTCCCTGTTCGCAAGCCTGAATCTAGTAGTGGCCTCAGCATGCTAAACTTTCATGATTATGGCAAATTATGGCTAGGGAAGTAGAGTGCAGGGCCCTTCATGCTGAGCAGGGGAACATATCTCTTCTGATTTACCACAGCAGTCTTCTTCTGGCTACTAAAAGAAGCTTTCCGGTTACAAAGTTCAATTTCAGGATTTTGCAGAGTTTGTTTACTCATCAAGGGCAGGAGAACTGGAATTCCGAACTTCTCAAAGTTGATGACCTACTTCCAAGAGAGGACACCTAGATGTTCATTCTTTTTAGGATTTCTATTGATACTTCCCAATTTATATTCATTGGATGAAGAGATCACTGCAGAGGGGAAGCCTCATAGGCTTTACTTTCTAACCTAAATGGGATTCACAGATGTGTGGTTCTAATCCTCAGATTAAGTTCATCAAAAATGACATAATTGGTTGCTTTAAGGATCAATCCGTGATTTATTGGATCCAAATATCTACCTGACCCAAGATTGAAGTCATGTAGAGGATCCATTTCTAGGGAGAATGGCAAGTGGAGATTGGGCTTCTGTCCTTGGGATTCATCTCATCCAGCTACACAAGGTGGAGCAAATAGACTCACGCTACTTATTGCCCATAGCATGTGACCTCTCCTACCTGGAAGTGTACTCATTCTGGACTCACTTCCCTCTAGAGTTACCTGTGTAGACTCTTACCTGCACTGCCCACCCACCCTGGTACTAGGGATTGAATCCAGGGCTTTAATATTGAGCAAATCTCCTAAATTTTCTTTTGGAAACAGCATGTTTCACTAAGTTGCTGTTACCCAAGCTGGGGATAAACTTTTGATTATCTTGCTTCACCCTCTCAGAGTGCTAGGATCGTGGGCATGCACCTCCATCTTCTACTTATTTGAAAAATTTAAACAGCCATATAACACTGTTGGTTTTTACGGAGTGGATGGGGAACCGAACCCCAGTATTCTATATAATTTTTATTAAGACATGTCTTCCCATATCAGGCAGTTATTTAGTAGTTATTTTCATCATAAGTAAAAGTTTTATGTGTATCACTGATCTGAAAGGAGATGGAGTCTGAATTCAGTCATCTGCAAACTATCCTTTCCCTATCTGCCTGCTGTTACATTATTTTATCTATCATTGTTCCTATTTTATTAATTCTCTGACCAATGAAATTAGATTTTATCAATGCTTTAGACTTATAGAAAAAGATATTTTCAGTGCTTGGGGTTAATTAGCAAAGAAATCTTCATTTTTTTTTTCTTTCTCATGTAGTAGACAAACATGAGGCTTGACACTGTTCTATTCCAGTCAAAGTAGATTTTGACATATGGCTTCAAAGCCAATTCTGCATGGCCTTGTTCCCAGATGACTGGAGGTTGAGGAAAAATAATACAGCAAAAGTAGCTTGACCTTACTTTTCCCTCAGGTACATATTTATCTAATATCGATATTCCCTACAAAACAACCCAGCATTTTCATTGTGGCACCTTACAGAAAGACGCTCTTATGAAGGAAAACGTTACTAAAATATTTTTGACTATCTGTCTAGCTGAAAGGCAGAGAAAAATTGAGCCATTATATAAATAAGAACCACCAATAAGAACAATTCCATCTACGAAAGACCATAGCTCTCAGTCATGGGATTTTGAGGGTCAGAACGATCCTAAATATTTGCTCAATTTGATCATTTTTCCTTATGGACCTGGGCAGAATAGCTTCATAAAATGACAATAAAGTATTTTTCCATGATATTTTACTGAATATATATTCAAGATGACAAGAACTGTGCAGTTGAAATTTCGCTGACAATTACTAGCATATTCCTTATGAAAAGGTAATGTACTTTAAGTGTACTAAAAGTACTTTTAAAATGGATAGAACCTCTTGGGAAAATGTTGAAGAGTGTACTCAGTAAGCTATTTAGCTTATATTATGTTGCTTATCTTTTTCTTATCTTTATTGATAGGGACAATGATATAATTATTGAATTATTCTAAATATTGCATATATGTTTTATAGCTCATTCTTTTTATTCTCTAACCATAAAATTTGCTCAATTCTTTATCATCATAAAATTAGTTTCTATCTCCTCTTGCAATCAGTATGCAATAAAATGGCAATTCAATTCCATCTTACATTATATTTTTTAAATTTCATTCATCACCACAACTGTATTTTTATTATTATTTGAGAGGGAGAACATAGCCTGTTTTCCCAGTCAGGCTATTTTCAAGACAGAAAGTTTATATACCAACAATAGCTCATTTAGGATCAGACACCTCATTGGAGCTTTTTAATAAACATGAGTATGAAAGTTATGTTTTGCATTATTGTTCAAATAGTCTTCGTTCATGAAATATAGGCATTGCCATTACATTATTGTTTCCCCTGAATAAAGTTTAAGAACTTAGATACAGTTGTTTACTTTTCAGTGGAGAACAAAATTATATTTTGGGAATTTTACAACACTTGTGCAAGGCAATATTTTAAGCTATTTTGCTAAATATATTCTTTGATCTGTAGAAAACTTTAGTAAAATTTTTAATTAACTTGCACACAATCACTGAAATCACCTTAATATCTTATTCTTTCCAACCATCTTCATTATCTTTCATGTTACTAAAAAATGACAAACATGAGCCTTTAGCCAATGTTTTCAGATTTGGGCCCAGAAACACTGTTTACCATGAAAACCAAGTCGAGGAACTAATGTTGCTTTTTTATACACTACCTGCTTTTCATTGGACATACAATTTTGTTTGAAGCCCTTTCA